>NC_141932.1:8500715-8850665 GCF_057802395.1 Ceratotherium simum simum
AGTTCCTGACTTGCTTGTCGGAGTTCCAAATCCCTGTTCTTAAGAGAGTGATTGAAGCTATTTTGACTCAGAATGGAAAGGCTTCATAAGGTTGCATTTGGACTTTAAACTTTACCTTTCTTCAGAAGTTCTACATTCATGTTTTATTAGTTGTGGTTTCAGAACATTAGTAGTCAGAAAGCCTTCTAGCAAATTTTTTAAAATATCCAATTTTGTGGTTGTACCCTTGTGCTTTTGATTCAGTAGTTCTTTGGAGAAAGCTAGATACCTGCATACTTAGAATAACCCCTTAGCATTCAGAAGGAGGCAGTCAGTTGATGGATTTTTGAAATACTTTTCTAGACACATCTATAATGTCTTTTCTTCTTAGCTGAACAAAGAGCTGGGAATGTGTTCTGGAAAAACATAGCATATCATGTTCTGTCTGCCTTTGTAAGTTGATGTCTGTCTTGAGCAGAAAATTATCTCCATTTTGGAACAAGGGTCACAGCCCTGATCTGAGGAGAATGAAGTAGAAATAGGAAAAAATGCAGACAGATGGGAATGTATGGAGGTATGAGCACAAGTAAGAGCTCAAATGGTTACAGAATAAGTTGTTCCATTAAATATTGTTTGGGAAACTCTCCTCAATTGGGAATGATCAGTGGGAAAATAAAAGTTTATTTCTTATGAGCTCTCAAAAGAAATTCCCCCCATCAACCACACGTACACACTTACCACTCTGTTATTCAACTATATAAAAGTTTAAGCCCGCACTGTACCATTATGCACTAGCTCATGAAGATCCAGGCAAAACCTTTTTCATGCCCTACAACACTGTATTGTCTGACCCCACTGACGCTTTGGTCCCTTGTTTTGAGGGAGACTGAGATGCCTGTCTCTAAGGAGAGGAGTCCTCTTTCCCCTTGATCTCTCTTGGTTCTCAGTCCATACAGATCAGAGCTGAGGCCTCTGTAGTCCTGACCCTAGGACCTATTCAGTTTGCACTGACATTTTATGTTCTTCGGAGAACTTCTTAGGAGATAGATAAACAAAATAGCTGTTCTTCCATTGTAATTGGGGTTCCATGAAACTTCTGGGGGTTTATCAAGCCCTGTCTGCCTGTTCAGGCCCCTCAGCCATCTCGTCAGTTCTCTTTTTGCCACGTGTGGAAAGAGGAATGGGATTTGAGATTGTTTGACTTTGTTACTGAGCAGTAGTATAAAGACTAGACACTGAGATCCTCTCTTTGGTTCCCATTGCTACATGGGAGTGTATCTCAGTCTCTCAGGCACTCACCTCACAGCCTGTAGGCACAGCACACAGCCCCTTCTCAAGAACCCCACAAAATCTGACTCTCTTATTTTACTCCCATATCCTGTATTTTTCTCCCTTTTCCTATTCTCCCTGTCAGGGAGCATAGAAAGATCTTTGTCTTCCTGATTTGTTATTCTCCTAAGATTTTGCCTCTGAAATACACATTTGCTTTTGAAATACACATTCCATGGGTCTGAAGTTTCTTTCTCTTTTTCTGTTGAGATAACTCATCTTTAGGTGATGGACAACTTCTGGTGGACTGTCCCATGATGGGTGTTTACTGGGTAACAGAAAATTCTTGAAGGAGAACGCTGATTAATAATGTTAGAACATCCTCCTGCTACTTACAGAAGTGCCTCTAGAAGCCAGTGGGTAGTGGCCAGCATGTCCCAGGATCCTGAGTTGGAAAGTATTAGGAGAGCCTGACTGATAAGTGTTTCCAGTTGTCCTGGTTTTTGAGGAGTTTTAACACTGTCTCCCAAGGGCAGTGTGACAATATTGTTCAGACATAATATGATCATCTCCTTTGAGCTGGCAATAAATAGAAGGTGTAGAACCTTAACTTAAGGGGAGGACTGTCCAAGTTCACAACCTAATATCTAGGAGATTGTTGACTAAACTACTTTTTATGCCACAGTGTTTATCCCGTGTGTGTGCTCTTGTTCCTTCACCTTCAACAAATATGATTTCGACACATCTTATTTTTATTTTTTGCTGGGGAAGATTCACCCTCAGCTAACATCTGTTGCTTATCTTCCTCTTTTTGCTTGATTAAGATTTGCCCTGAGCTAACATCTGTGCCAACCTTCCTCTATTTTGTATGCGCGTTGCTGCCACAGCATGGCCACTGACAAGTGGTGCAGGTGCATGCCCGGGAACTGAACCTGGGCCGCCAAAGCAGAGCGCACTAACTTAACCACTACGCCACTGGGCCAGCCCCATTGTTAAGCCACTGATAACACTCATTGTGCAAATGTCATTGTTATACATGACCTTGTTTTCTATTTATTTAATCAGCTCTGTGTTTTTGATGATACCCTGAGTGTTCTTTGTTTTATATCTACTACTTGTGGCTCTTGGGTCATGAAATGAATATTGTTTTATGTATTTTATGGGATTTCTTCTCAAGTGGTTATAACTAAACATTACTGTTTCCAAAACCTGTATAACCTCCAGAATTTTTTGAAAAGATAGACTTAGTTATTATTTTTATTTCTGTTTCATATTACTTAGTGCTTAGTAGCATTAACATATGCTTTTCTTTAATAGACTTAATTTTTTTGAGCAGTTTTAATTTCACAGCAAAATAGAGCAAAAGGTACAGAGATTTCCCATATATTTCCTACCCCCATGCATGCAGACCCTCCCCCATTATCACATCCCACACCAGTGTGCTACATTTGTTATCATTCATGAATCTACACTGACACATCTTTATCACCCAAAGTCCATCTTTACCTTAGAGTTCACTCTTGTGTTGTACATTCTGTGGGTGGGACCAGTGTATAATGGTACATATCTACCATAATAGTATCTTACAGATTAATTTATTGCCCTAAAAATCTGTGCTCTTTCTCCTTCCCTCCTAACCCCTTCAACCATGGATCTCTTTTCTATCTTCATATGCCTTTTACAGAATGTCATATACTTGGAATCAAACAATATATAGCCCTTTCAGATTTTCTTCTTTCACTTAGATATATGCATTTCAGATTCATCTATGTTGTTTCGTGGCTTGATAGCTCATTTCTTTTTAGTGCTGGATAATACTTTCATTATCTGGATGTGCCTCAATTTATCCATTCACCTACTGAAGGACATCTTGATTGCTACCAAGTTTTGGCAGTTATGGATACAGCTGCTATAAACTTTCATGTGCAAGTTTTTATATGGATATAAGTTTTCAACTCATTTGGATATATACCAAGGAAGGTGATTGCTACATTGTGTTGTAAGAATACATTGAGTTTTGTAAGAAACTGCAAACTGTCTTCCAATGTGACTGCCATTGTGCATTCCCACCAGCAACGAATGAGAGTTCTTCTTTCTCCATGTCCTTGCCAGTATTTGGTGTTGTCACTGTTCTTGATTTTGTCTATTCTCATATGTGTGTAGTGGTATCTCATTGTTTTTATACATTTAACTCAAATCAGCTGCATTTTTTCATCTGACAATTTTTCATATCTTCAAAACACTTTATTAAGTTACTTAGCTACAGAAATACCATTCAATTGATTTGCCATAGTTTTTCTCTTTATATAAAATACATTGCTTTTTACACAGTATATGTAGTTTTCAAAAAATAACTTTTGGATTTGATTTTAATGTCACTGACTTTTTTTTTCTTGCTACAAATAATTTATTCTAATAATTATTCTCCTTGTCTAGATTCGTCATGCACATCTTGGTATACTGACCTAATATTTAAATATCTCATTTTATTTAATAGAAAACTTAGGCAGTTTTTACACTCCGTGGTTCCCTCATCTACTCCGAGACTTGCGTTTCCCAGACAATTTAATTTCTTGGAATTACATATTTCAATTAACCCATGAAAACTCTTTTGTTCCCTGTCCTCCTTTTCAACTGAATTCCATAAAAAGTCACCTGTTCCTTGTTGACACATATCCCATTGCTGTCCTGTTCTGGGTATTACTGGACACTTACATTGCTGACCACATCTCTGCACATAGACCTCTGCCGTAGATCACCATGCTACTGCCAAAAATTGTTTCTACACTTCACTGCTGCTACCAACACTGTTTTTCTATACTAACCATTCTGTACTCTAGGTTATTTAGTAATGCCCCTTAAAGATACTCCTAACTGATGATGTTTGTGAAGTCAGAATTCATTACTTTTGGAAAAGTGCATATTAATTTTTATAAATTCATAATGATAATAACTATATATCTACTGATACATATTGCAAGAGCACTTCTCACTTGCTGTCTCTTATATGTCTGGGATTGTAATATTAAAAGAGCCAAAGATATGATTTCAAATAATTAAAATATTACAGCAAAAGGGACTCTCATATTTTTGTATAACAAATGAGGACACTTGGACTAATAACTCTAATGTGTCCAAAAGTGATAATTTCTATTTTAAAAAATATATAATTTATATAATTTAGTTCAGAAGTTATTTATTACCAAATATAATCACATCCCCAAAAAGTGGAAACCTTGGCAAAAGCCTCCTTGCTAACTTTGTTTCCACCACAGAACCTCTACACGCCCTAGTCAGAGCTCATCATCCAACACCCATGGTTACCCTCCATTGCTGGACCCTTGAGAGGGTTTTATTGCATCCATATGAGTTTGTACAGAGTGAATTCATCCATTCTTCTCTTGGTGATCCTTTCCAGGTTTTTGCTTTTGGGTCTTACCAAGAACATTCTTGTACATGTCTTCTGGAATATACATATATATATCTTTCTAAGTATATGCCTAGAAGTGGAATTTGTGGGACATTCAGTTTGATCATTTTTAGAGCAAATACTGGAATAGATCAAAACCTACATTCTTCCCATAACACCACGCTGTCTTCCTTTTTAATCTCTTCCTTGTTTGCCTCATCTCCATAGTATAGTTCCTAAGAATGAGTCAGTATTAAACCTCTTATTAAGTGACTTCCCCTCTTTTTCCAAGCATAGGATTTTAACTGCTGTAGTACAGTCATATTCTCATAAATTTGCAAGCACAAGCACTGCTCCCACATTGCCCATTACTCCCTTCCCTTCCCTCTTCTTGTTCTAAATCCCTGTAGTGGCGTTTCTTCAGATCTTTGGTGGATCTAAATGAAATGTACTGGTACCTCCATGTATATTAATTTTGAGCACCCAGGCACCCCAGTTTTCATAGGACCCATCCCTCCCCACACTACATACACTGCATTATATCTTCTGTGTACTCTTTTTGTAATTTTTTAATATATTATTGTTTTCTTTGACTTGAGCTAATAAATTTTGAAAGCACATCCTGTATACAGTCCACATTTTTTGACCTTTTAACTGGATAATTAAATGATACTTTGTAGTTAGAGAGTTGATCTATATAGTGGCTATTATATAACTACAGGCATGAAATCATAATTGAGATTTTAGACAGTCTTCCCTAATTCTTAGTTTTTATAATAAAGTGTGTTTACCTGAAACTGATATTTCAGAATTCACTAATTCTCACCATATTTTTCTCTTTTCCTATTGTGTGCTCCTTTTGAAAGAATTTGAATTCCTTCTTTAGTTCTTTAGGAACAGTTCTTTGGAATTCGAGAGACCGTTATTTTGTATGAGTGTGGTTATTCGTTATCTTACCTGCTATATTTATTATGGGTTAATGAAGAAGTTTTATTTATTATTATTGTGATATACAGTTTTTCTTAGTATCTTTTTCTTGCATCCTATCAATACACCTTATTGTAGAGATTAAGAGTTAGAGAAGACTCCTTACCTATGGAGTATCAGTTATTTATCCAGTTATACGGCCAAACAGTATGTATAGTATATAATGTGTGCTTTGAAAATTTATTATCAAAGGTAAGAGAAAATATGGAAAAAATTCTAAAAAGAAAATCTGAAAAATCCATATATTGCAGTGATGTTTGAAGAGTATGCTTCAGAAACTTCATAACTATGTTTAGTATAAATATTGTTTGTACAATTATCTAATTCTGTATAAAATATTTATCTTCCAACTCTATTTAATAGGAAACCTTTCTGCTGGATTTGAAATAAAGGAATTATCAGCAAGAGAAGACATTAAGAAAGGAGAATTATACCATCTAGTGGTATTGGAAAGCAGTGAAAGCCATGACATCAAGGATTTCGACCTCAAGGAAGACTGGGAAAATATGCATGAGCATCAGAATGAATTGAGATATGATGCAAGAAATTACAAAGGAGTGCCCTTGACTCATAACAAAAATCTGACTTGTAGGATAGATCGGCAACATAACAGATCCTCAGGTAGTTTTCCACAAAGGCGGAGTGTTTCTGTAAGAAATAATATATATCAGTATTTGATGCATGATGAGACATTTATACAGAATTTGTTAAAACTGAAAAATAATATAAGCGATGCTGGAAACAAGTATATAAATTCTTTGAAAAATAGAACTGGATTAAGTTTGCAGGCACATCTGGCTAAAATGCAGAGATTTCAAACTGAGGAGAAAATTTATGAATGCAGTCAAGTTGAGAAGTCTGTCAGCCATGGTTCCTCAGTTTCACCACTTCAAAGAATTTCTCCTAGTGTCAAAAACATTTGTGATAAATATAGGGAAGTTCTTAAATATTGTTTGTTACCTACACAATATGGGAGAACACCCAGTAGAGAAAAATCTTACAAATGTAATGAATATGGGAAGGCTTTTAGCAAAATCTCAAACCTCATGAATCATGAGAGAATTCCTTCTGGACAGAGACCTTACAAATGTAATGAGTGTGGCAAAGCTTTTCATCAGTGCTCAAACTTTAGTAGACATCCGAGAGTCCATACAGGAGAGAAACCATATAAATGTGATGTAGGTGGCAAGGTCTTTCATCAAAAGTCAAACCTTGCCAGTCATCAGAGAATGGATACTGGAGAGAAACTTTACAAAGGTAATGAATGCAGCAAAGCCTTTGCTGAACACTCAGGCCTTACTCGGCATAAAAGAATCCATGCTGGAGAGAAACCTTATGAATGTAATCAGTGTGAGAAATCTTTTACCAGATTTGCAAGCCTTAGAAGACATCAGAAAATCCATAGTGGAGAGAAACCTTATGAATGTAATCAGTGTGAGAAATCTTTTACCGGATTTGCAGGCCTTAGAAGACATCAGAAAATCCATAGTGGAGAGAAACCTTACAAATGTAATGAGTGTGGCAAAGCCTTTATGGAGGGTTCATCTCTTACTCGACATCAGAAAATCCATACTGGAGAGAAACCTTACCAGTGTAATGAGTGTGGCAAGTTCTTTACTCAAAAGTCAAACCTTGCAATTCATCAGTTAATTCACACTGGTGAGAAACGTTACAAATGTAATGAATGTGGCAAAGCCTTTGCTGGGCATTCAAGCCTTACGTGGCATAAGAGAATCCATACTGGAGGAAAACCTTACAAATGTAATGAGTGTGGGAAAGGCTTTTCGGAAGGTTCGTATCTTACTCGACATAGCAAAATCCACACTGGAGAGAAACCTTACAAATGTAATGAGTGTGGCAAAGCCTTTACACAGGGTTCGTATCTTACTCGACATAGGAAAATCCATACTGGAGAGAAACCTTACAAATGTAATGAATGTGGCAGAGGCTTTATTCATAAGTCAAACCTTGCAGTTCATCAGAGAATTCATACGGGTGAGAAACCTTACAAATGTAATAAATGTGGAAAATCTTTTACTCGATTTGCACGTGTTACAGAACATCAGAAAATCCATACTCGAGAGAAGCCTTACAGATGTAATGAATGTGGCAGAGCTTTTGCTCAGTGTTCAAGCTTTACTAGGCATCAGAAAATACATAACTGAAAAGAAACATTATAATCCTAATATATGTGGCAGTGCTTTTATTCAAAGCTCAAGCTTTGGGGATCATTATAGAATATATACGAGAAAGAAACCTTACAAATACAAGGATTGAGACAAAACCTATGCGAGTGTTCAAGCCTTACTCAACATCAGAGACTCCATCCTGGAGAGAAACCATAGAAAAGTAATGTATGTGTCAAAGCTGGTAACCAGGGCTCAACCTCTCTTGATAACAGAATATACATCTTTGAGAGAAATTACACAAATGTAACATATGGCAAGACTTTATCCAACATTTAAGCCTTGTGGGACATAACAGAATTCTTACTAGAGAGAAATTTTATGAATGTGTGATCAGCTTTATCAAAAATGTACAACTTTGTGATCATGAAAAAATCATGTGAGACAGACACCATACAAATGTGTCAAGGCCTTTAAGCAATGACCTCGTGATACACCATGCTGATCAGAAATATTACAAATATAATGAGCGTGATAAATTCTTTAACCAATTCTCTTAATGGACTACACATAAGAAAATTCATACTAGAGGGAACTAAGCCTTTTAATCTGATGATTTACCAACCTCATGTGTTAACTTCCACAGTGAACTAAAAGTTAAAATGATTTAAAACTCATGTGATGATGTGTGTCCATGGAGCAAGGACATTTGTGGAAAAGTCTATCTTCAGTTTATAAAATGTTTTTATTCAGTTATTAGAGGCTTCTTATAAGTTATTGATAACTTACAACCTGAACTTTGAAATCCTTTGATGTTATAGTTTTATTACGTGCTTTTGTCACCATGATGGTCTCAGGGAAGGGATGTGTAAGATGAAAGGAACTACTTCAATAGATGGAGTTTATTCATATCCATGGAACCTGAAAAACATGGACACTAATTTTAAAGTATGATATGGTAGAAATTTGAGAGCATGGGGAGTGGTAGAGAATAGATGTAAAAGTATTATCTAAATTATGCTTTCTGTGGTCACAGCCCCTTGTCTAGATTTGTTGGTATGACTGTGGGCCTTCGATGATAATTATAGGAAAGTATTCCTCTACCAGATGATCATGAAACAGAATAGGCCAGGATATTGAAAGAATGACATTTTCACTGAGTAGAATGATGGGTTAATAGAGATGGCATATGTAGTAGAAAAATGGAGGGGGAATGATGGTCTCTGTCTCTTTTGGCAGGTAATAGGTGTTGTATATCATAGATTAATGAAAATTAGTCTTAGTTTTAGAAACTGAAGGGAAAGTTATAGAGGACAGTTTAATCAAAAGAACCAGAGTAGAGTGTGCTTGTGAAGGATGCAAATTGTGTGAATGAAATTGCATTACCTTACTACTTTATTTAGCATATATTCTCATTCTAAATAAATAAAATATAACCCTTTTTTATAATTCTGAATGAATCATGTGTCTTCTATTGACCCAAGCATATCCCACCTCATTGGAGTGCTTCATGATGAACACTAATGATACATTATTAAGCTCTCTAGTGGAATGGCATCTATAACAATTTCTTTCTATGTTAGATTCAAACAACTTAGAAGTTTGGAACTATATATTCATAATTTGCATTTGAGTTACACACTCCATAGTGTATCCCAGATTATTTCTGTGGCTATAATGAAATTACCATACTAATGCAAATTCAGAATCTCCCCCTCTAAAACCTGCCTCCCTATTCATGAATATACACCATATGATTATATTTCTACATGTTTTTGTGCTGAAATTAGATTCATATGTTGCACCTTTACATGATATGAAAATAGAAACATAGCATATGAAAAATATTAGGAAATAAAATATTAGAAATAAGGATAAAATAATCTATTTTTTTTTTTATAATTTTATTTATTTATTTTTTTCCCCCAAAGCCCGAGTAGATAGCTGTATGTCATAGCTGCACATCTTTCTAGTTGCTGTATGTGGGACGTGGCCTCAGCATGGCCGGAGAAGCGGTGTGTCGGTGCGCGCCCGGATCCGAACCTGCGTCGCCAGCAGCGGAGCGCGAGCACCTAACCGCTAAGCCACGGGGCCGGCCCAATAACAATTTTTTACACTTGGAGCACTCAGGAAAATAATTTGAAAAGATGATAAATGTTCATGAGTTTCTTCTTAAGAATGAATATGCACAATGGGAATTTCTTGATAGATAAAATATAAATTTCACATACAGGCATATTTCAGAGATATTGTGGCTTTGGTTCCAGACTACTGCAATAAAACAGATATTGTAATAATGCAAATCACACAAATTTTTTGATTTCCCAGTGTATATAAAAGTTATATTTCCACTATATCCTATTATGTGTGCAATAGCGTTATGTTTACAAAAAATAATGTACATACCTTAATTAAAATATATTTTATTGCTAAAAAGTGCTAACCACCTCAGCCATCAGCAAGTCATAATCTTATTGCTGGAGGGTCTTTTAAAAATATATATATCTGCAAAGCCCAATTAAATGAAGTATGCCTATATATATATTAAAAAGAAAGCAGACTCTTGAGATATTCACATACTTATGTTCACAGAAGCATTATTCACAACAGCCAAGGGGTAGAAACAAGCCAAATGTCAACTGACTGATGAATGCACAAATGAAATGTGGTATATACATACAATGGAATATTATTCAGCCTTAAAAAAGACATGAATGCTGTCGTTTGCTACAACATGGAATAACCTTAATGGCATTATGCTAGGTCAAATGAGCCACCCACTGAAAAGACTGATACTATATGATCCCATTTATGTGAAGTACCTACAATAGTAGAATTCATAGAAATAGTAGAATTGTGATTGCTAGGGGTCGGACTGTGTGGAAAATAGAAAACAAGTGAGTTTAAATATTTATGGTAATCAACAGAATCTATACGCAAACCACAAGGAAGATATGGTCTATTTTAACTGCTAAGCTCAAATGATGTAAAATGTTATGAAACTTATTTGACACAATAAAAAGAGACGAGGTCAGGGGTGCTCCTACTGTTTGTATGTGTAGATACATAGTTATGAATCAATAAAACTTAATATGCACTTATTCAAATTTAATAAATTAGGGCCGGCCCTGTGGCTTGGTGGTTAAGTGCGCGCGCTGCGATGCTGGTGGCCCGGGTTCGGATCCCGGGTGTGCATCGAGGCACCACTTCTCCGTCCATCCTGAGGCCGAGTCCCACATACAGCAACTAGAAGGATGTGCAGCTATGACATACAACTATCTACTGGGGCTTTGGGGGGAAAAAATAAAATAAATAAAATCTTTAAAAAAAAAAAAAAAAAATTTAATAAATTAGACTTCATTAATATCATCAGAAGAACATAAGTAACTTTTCAGAGAAAATAAGTAAATGACCCTCAGGGGTAAGTATTTGTATTAAAGGCTGCTGTAAGTAGCAGCAGTTACGTGCAGAAACATTGTCTGGCAGTGGCATGGAGACCCATGGAGGAGGATCATGTGCAGAGGTGGTGAGCATCATAGACAGTAAATAAGAGCCAAAGAACAAGATAGCACCAGCAAGTGGGACAACAGGGACCAGGTGTACTATTTATGAAGTCCAGATGAGAAGAAAGCCAGAGAACAGGACTGTTGTCCTGTGTTCACTCAAGAAGGCAATTTCCAGAAGTTTAAAAATTCTATAGAAAATACAGGTGTTAGAGACAACAGTGGAAAGGAAGTCTATAAAGCACATAAATGGCTAAGTGTCTTGTAAAATACAGTGAGATATTTAAGTATTAATTTAGTGTACAAAAATGGACATGATTAATCTAGACAGGGAGAGTAATTACTAGAATATACTAGTTATACCAAGAAATAAAAACTCCGTGAAATGTACACAAAACAGAAACCTGAAAACATACTGTGAAAAATCAATAAATCTTATATAACAAATTATGGCAAGTCACTGAAATAGTATTTCTGAGATTACAACTATATATTCTCAAGATATTGAAAATTTCCAATTCGAAAATGATAATAAATTTAATTGACAAAGTGTAACTTAATATTAGGTACTAAGTCAGGTGAAAAGAGATGGGAGGAATGATTAAAGCTACGTTTTCAAAATATTCTGGATTTCGTGTAGAATTTAGGGAAACTGCTGCTGAGCCATACCCTCAACACTAGAGAAGGAAATAATGTAAAATAGATGAACTGATATCTATTCTGCAATTCAACCGTCGCACACATTGCAAATGTAAAACAACACTAAGAGCATCATCAAAAATATGGAACTGATGATTAAATGAAAGTAAAGTTCAAGTTCATTTATAATGTATAGAAATATAGAAAATTAAAGTAGCAATGGCTTAAAACAAATTATGGTAGACCTCACTGAAGGCATCATTCAACTTCATAAGCTCCCTCAATAAGATGCTTCACGGTTGTATGTGTTGAGGTAGAATGAACAATGGCACTCAGGGGATGGAAAATGAGGCATGAATAATTGTTTAGTCAACAGCCTCAGAGATATGAGGATGTGAACATGGACATGTGTTCTCCCAGGAGAAAGTCCAATACCATTTATTGTGCCTCAAAGGGGATGAGCATTAGCGTGTGATCAATCTTATCATAGTGCACTTTAGAGATGCTTTCTTGATACTCTTCAAAACCAGAAAGAAAACTAGAAACACTTAACACTTAAGCTGTCAGGATACATTCCATCTCAGTATCTTGGGACATGCTGATCACTTTACTGAGTAGTTTCAAGTGGTGCTTCTGTATGTAGTGGGATAATTTTTGCAACATATTAGTCAAAGTATTGTTTATTAAGAATTTTCTTACCAAGTAAACCCACTCCATGGGGAGTCCACCAGAAGTTGTCCATCACATAAAGGTGGATTATTACAGTAAAAAAAATAGGATGAAATTTCAGACCCTAAGAACATGTATTTCATGTTTTTACTTATTTATTTATTTATTTATTTATTTATTTATTTATGACGAAGATCAGCCCTGAGCGAACATCCATACCAATCCTCCTCTTTTTTTGCTGAGGAAGACTGGCCCTGGGCTAACATCTGTGCCCATCTTCCTCTGCTTTATATGGGATGCTGCCACAGCATGGCCTGACAAGTGGTGCATCAGTGCGTGCCCAGGATCTGAACCCCGGGCCACAGCAGTGGAGTGTGTGCACTTCACCGCTACGCCATGGGGCTGGCCCCAGAACATGTATTTCAAAAGCACGTTTAACAGGCAAAATCATGGAAACTTAAGAGAATATGAAATGAGGAAGACTCTACGTTCCCAGACTAAGTAGAGAGGTGGAAGAGAGAGAAAAATACAAGATATGGGGGTCAGATATTGTAGAATCTTAAGATGGGACCATGTGCTCTACCCAAGATGCCAAGCTAAGAGCCTGAAAGATTGGTAAATGTTCCCCGTGTAGGACTGGGAATCAGAGAGGATCTCTCTCTCCAGTGTCTTTACAGTTTTCCCAAGTAACAATTATAGAATATCCAACCCACCTCCCCATTACACACACCCCTCAAGTGTGTTGCAAAAGCAGAAGAGAAGAAATGGCTGAGGAACCTGAACAGGCAGGCAGGGCTTGAAAGCTCCATGCAGTTTCCGGTGCACCAGATGGAATGGAAGAGCAACTAGAGTTATCCCATCTTCTGATTAGGTCTTCCCAGGACAGCAAGTGGGGATGGAACTGGGATAGGTCCAGGGATTAGACCTATGGAGGCCTCAACTCTGATCTGTATGGACTGAGAACTGAGCATCTGATGGAAGGCGAGACCAAAGCGGGAAAGAGACCCTTTGTAATAGCCTGCAGAGTTACAAGGGAAGCAGAGTTCACAGGAGCCAGATAAGTGTTGTAGATCATGATAAAGACTTTGCCTTTGTCTCTGTTGGAACAGCATCACCACTCAAGGGTGAAAGGATAAATTTTACATGTTGAAGGACAACAGTGATAAATTGAGGAGAAGAAAAATTGCCTTTGCGAGTTTACAAAAACTAAACTTCTGTTTTCCCGTAGAACTGTCTCACTTGAGGAGAGTTTCCCAAACACTATTAATAGTGCAGCTTCCTCTCTCCTTTTCTGAGCTCTTACCTGTGTTCACACCTTTGGTACATTGCCACTCATTTGGTTTTTTCTATTTTCACTTCACAGTCCAGGGCTCCTTCCCTTGCTCCAAAATAGAGATAATATTCAGATGAAAAACAGAAATTCTTGCTTATAAGAAGAAAGGAACATGATATTCTGTGCTTATTCAGAATTCCAACTCTTTGTTCAGCTGAGCAGGGCATTACAGATGGATCTAGAAAAATATTTCACCAATTCATCCACTGCCTCCCTTTTTTAGAATGCATAAGAAACAGTGTAACATGCAGATACTTACCTTTCTTTCAAGAACTAGTGAATCAAAAGCATGGGTAGAAAACAGGCAATTGGATATTTAAAAGTTTCAGTAGGGCTTTATAAATAGTTAAGCTCTGGGACAACCCCTAATGTCTCATGAAGCGGGCAGATCACCTGAAGAAAGGGCAAGTTTAAACTCCTGATGCCGCATCATGAAGCTTTTCATTTCTGAGTCAACAGGGCTTTGATCTCAGTCAAGCAATGTAGGGGCTCCCAGGAGGCAAACAAGGGAAAGTGCAAAGACACTCAAGAACAGATCCTGACTTCTGGAGGGAAGTTCTCCTTACCCAGGGAGAGCAGGTTCCTGTAGTTCTCCAACATCACGTCCCTGTACAAGGCCCTCTGAGCAGGGTCCAGGCATTCCCACTCCTCCCGAGAGAATTCCATGGCCACATCCTGGAATGTCAACCATCGCTGAAATGAAAAACACATTTCACCAAAGGAGTCATGGGGGGAGTTCTTATTTTCACACCAAATGAGAAGAGGTGAGAGGTGCAAGTATCAATTTAATTCAAGCGTGTGTTCTGATAAATCCATGTAAAGGTATTTTGACAAGTTATGTGTCTCTAACTTTAATTTCTTATACTTCTCCCTAAGAAATGATATCCTCCAAATCAATGTGGATTTTTCATTTTTGTGGACAATACATGAAATATATAAATAAAAATTCAACATGTGTATGAGAAAGTGTTAGATATTATGCTCTACACACTGAGATTCAATATCTAGAATAGGTAGAGCATGAGTAGTGTCTTCAGAGAAGACAAAGTCCACAGTGGCTTTAAAGAAAAGTCAGAATCTTCAATTGTGATAACAAGAGGAATGACTGACAGTTTTTCAACACTTCTTGTGTGCTAAGCATTATTCTAAATGCTTTATATGTATTAATTTCTCATCAACATAATAGCTTATTAGAGAAAGATCTGCTCCCATCTTACAGAGGAGAAAACTGTGTCAGAGACACTCTAAGAAACTCGCCTCAGATCAAATAGGTAAGAAATGACAGCAATCACCTGACCTCAGGTGGTGGAGTTTTAGAACTGAACCTAAAGAATCAAACAGTTAAGTAACAGAGCATTAAAAGAACATTGACAGAGGGTTCTCTGAGAAATTTTGTAACAAGTTCAAGGTTAACCAAATGGAACTGCATAGAAGGTTATTATATATGTGCACATAGACATGCATGCACATATTTTTTTACTATTCCTACTACTACTTAAATCATTATTTTAATAGTGTAGAAGAAATTTAAGGCTGTGGAATACATTTAAGATATAATTTCAACTGCTAAAAAATATAAAACTTACGAAATGATGATGTCTTTTATAAAAACCATGGACTTGGACATCCATACATTCATGCACACAATATAAACACACAAATTACCTGAAATTAGAAGATTCGTCTCAATGACATTTTTTGGAAGATTTTTTTCATTATTATTTTCATTCACATGTATTTCAGCATCCTTGGGAAAATGAAAATGTATCAATTGTACTTAATTTAGTTAGTCGACATTATTCTATATTAGACTCATTAAAAACTAGTATAGATATGAAAAAGTATGGAATACTTTAACTCCAATATCAATAAAATAACTGTATTCGAAAATATACAGTTTTATCCATTTAAATTTAGATATGTAGGCATTAACAAAAGCCAGAGGTTATTCGTTTATTCAACTAATAAACGATTGAAGATTAGAAAAGTTATTAGTTATACAGTAATTTAACACATTAAGATAAAAAAAATATCACCGTAGTAGATTCTTGCAAAAATTGTAGGATAATTAAAAATCATGACAAAAATGTAATTTGGGAAAAAAACTGGTATTAGGCAAGAACATTTTACCAGTCATCATGATCAACAGAAAACACTGGATGCATTTCCTCTGAAATTACAGTGGAGAAATTGGGCTAGCCAGGGCTCCTGCAATTCACCTCTGTACAGTATGCCTGAGCCCAACCAATAGAAGAGAGAAAAGGAAGAAAAATACAGAGCGGGAGCGAGAGAGAGTCGAAGAGCTGGAACTGTTAAAATTCACAAACCTAAGAACAAGAATAGGCTATAAATGAAAGAAGAGAAAAAGATATTCCATGTAAACAAGATCCTAAAGAGAGCAGGGGTGGCTATATTATATCAGACAAAACAGACTATAAGACAAACACTGTCACAAGAAACAAAGGAAATTATAATGATAAGAGATTCATTCAACACAGAGATATAAAAATTATAAATATACGTGCATCTAACACTAGAGCTCACAAATATATGAAGCAAACATTGACAGAAATGGAGTAGATAACAGCACAGTAATAGTATGAGACTTCAATACTCCAGTTTTAGTTATGGATAGAACAACCAAGCAGAAGATCAATAAGGAAACAGAGGATTTGAACAACACTATAGACCGATTGGACCTAACAGACATATACAGAACACTCACCCAACAACAGCAGGAAACACATTCTTCTCAAGCACACATGG
Organism: Ceratotherium simum simum; assembly: GCF_057802395.1. Classification (NCBI taxonomy): domain Eukaryota; kingdom Metazoa; phylum Chordata; class Mammalia; order Perissodactyla; family Rhinocerotidae; genus Ceratotherium; species Ceratotherium simum. The sequence continues at coordinate 8,517,396 of NC_141932.1, forward strand.
AACATTCTCCATGATAAACCACACGTCAGACCATGAAACAAATCTTAATAAATTTAGAAAGAGTGAAATCATAAGAAGTACCTTGGCTAACCACAGTGAAATGAAATGTCATGCAAATACTGGAAGGAAAACAGAAAATTCCACAAAATGTTGGATCTTAAGTTATTCTTAAGAAACCAATGAGTCAAAGAAGAAATCAGAAGGGAATTTTTAAAATATCTGAATGAAAATAAAAATAAAAATACAATATACCAAAGTTTATGGAATGTAATGAAAGCAGCACTAAGAAGGAAATCTACAGTGGTAAATGCTTACATTAAAAAAGAGGAAAGATCTCAAATCAGAAATCTATTTTTACACTTCAAGGAAGTAGGAAAAGGGGAACTAAGGCCAAACTTAGCAGAAGGAAAGAAGTAAATAAGAAAGATGAGAACAGAGATAAATGAAATAGAATAAGAAAAACAATATAAAAATCAAACCAAGAGTTCGTTTTTTGAAAAAATTAATAAATTGAAAATCTGTTAGCTAGATTAACAAAAAAAAAGATGATTCAAATGACTAAAATCAGAAATGAAAGAGGGGACATTGCAAGTGATGTCGCAGACATTATTTAAAAGAATTATAAAAGAATACCATGGGGCCGGCTCTGTGGCTTAGCGGTTAAGTGCGCGCGCTCTGATGCTGGCAGCCCGGGTTCGGATCCCGGGCGCGCCCCGAGGCACCACATCTCCGTCCAACCCGAGGCCGAGTCCCGCGTACAGCAACTAGAAGGATGTGAACCTACGACATACAACTATCTACTGGGGCTTTGGGGGGAAAAAATGAATAAATAAAATCTTTATGCCACCAAATTACGTCACCTAGAAGATATGGGTAAATTCCTAGAAACATTCCTATAAACAAAATTCCTACTAAGACATAATCATGAAGAAATAAACAATGTGAACAGAATTATAACTACAGAGAAGATTCAAGCAGTAATCAGAAACCTCCAACAAAGAAAAACTCAGGAGCAGATGGCTTCACTGCAGATTTCTACCAAATATTTACATAAGAATTAATACTAATCCAGCTAAAAATCTTAAGAGTGGAAGAGGGAACACTTGCAAACTCCTTCTATAGAGCCTGCATGATTCTGATACCAAACCCAGAGAAAAACACAAGAAGAAAACTACAAACCAATATCCTTGATCAATATTGATACAAAAACCCTTAAGAAAATCAAATTTAACAGGACATTAAAACAATTATACATCATGACCAAGTAGAATTTACTTCTGTAAGGCAAGGATGATTCAATATACAAAAATCAACCAATGTTAATATATCATATTAACAGAATGAAGGGAAAAAAAATGATCATCCCAATTGATGTAGAAAGGCATTTGACAAAATTCAACAGCCTTTCAAGATAGAAACACTCAACAAACTAGGAATAGTAAACTACCTCAACATAATAAGAGCCATGTATGAAAAGCAGACAGCTAACATTATATTTAATGGTGAAAAACTGAAAGCTTTTCTTCTAAGATCAGGAAGAAGGCAAGGATGCACACTCTCTGCACTCCTATTCAACAAAGTACTAGAAGTCCTAGTCAGCGCAACTAGACAGGAGAAAGAAATAAAAGTCATCCAAATTGGAAAGGAAATAAAATTATATTTTTTCACAGATGATAAGATCTCTTATATGTAGAAAACCATAAAGATTCCACAAGAAAACTGTTATAAGGAAAACATGATTTTAGAAAAGTTGTGGGATACAAAATCAGCACACAAAAATCAGTTGCATTTTTATACACTAGCAATGAACAATCTGAAAAGGAAATTAAGAAAACAATCTTATTTAACATAGCATCAAAAGGGATGAAATATGTAGGAATCAACTTAGCCAAGGAGGCGGAAGACCTGTACAATTAAAACTACAAGCCTTTCATAAAAGACATAAAAGAAGATACAAATAACTACAAAGACATCCCATACTCATGAATTGGAAAACTTCTTATTGTTAAATTGTCCATACTGCCCAAAGTGTTCTACACATTCAATGGAATCTGTATCAAAATACCAAAGGTGCTTTTTGCAGAAATAGAAAAAAACATGCTAAAATTCATATGGACTCTCAAGGGACCCTAAATAGCCAAAACACTTGAAAAAGAAGCTAGAGGCCTCACTTTTTTAGATTTCAAAACATATTACAAAGCAAGAGTGATCAAGATGGTGTGGTACTGGCATAAACACAGATACATAAACCAATGGAACGGAACAGAACAGAATGCTCAGAAATAAACCCTTGCATGTGCCAAATGATTTTGACAATGGTGCCAATACTATACAATGGGGAAAGGAGAGTCTCTTCAACAAATAGTACTTGGAAAACTGGATATCTACATGCAAAAGAATTAACCTGGAACTTTACCTGCATCAAACATAAAAACTCCTGCGTGTCAAAGGATACAATCAACAGAGTGAAAAAGTGAGCTCTGAGGAATGGATGTGATGAAAATAATTTAAAGAATCCAACTGTCACATATTTAGGTTGATTTCATATTTTAAAACTGATGATAGAATAAAACACACTCTGTCACTAACATCTGTTTCTCAACTTTCCATTCCATTCTCAATCATTAATATTTTGAAGTCCAGTGACTCACTCATTTAGCTTCAAATGTATTATAAAAACAAACAGTCAGAACTGATTTCCCCTTATTGGTCTCTTTTCCAGAATTTATCAAGTATTTGTGTATATTGATATGTGACTTCCATGTGCACCTTCTTTCACCCTGGTCTAGAGAGAGCTCACAGTGCCTCCAGATGGGGCCCCTAAACAATCCCTGCTGCCCAACCACACTGACACCCCATCTCCAATCCATGGGTATAAAGCCCTGCCCAGGACCACGCCCAATGGAGCCTCCTCACAAGTTCCATGTCACTGGGTCATGGTGAGATGGAATCTAAGTGGAGATGAGAAGGATTGAGGGAAGGCCCTGAGTGACCGGGAATGAACAGAGGTCAAGCAGGATACTTCAGAGTCAGAGACTGGCAAGTCCAAAGAAGGGCATTTCAGGAAGGAGAGACAGAACCATCAACTGAGAATATGACTTTACCTGAGAAAGAGCCATTCCTGACTCCTTTTCTTTCCTCTTCTGAGCTTTGTCCTCATGCAACATGAGTTTTTAGAAGACAGTCTTGCAAGTTATACCTACATAGAGACCAAGAAGTGGGTTTTTCTACCAGTTTCTTCACAACTCACTCCCCTCCTGGTGAAGCCCTCACATATAGTGCAGCAGTGGGGATGTGGGCTGGACTGACCCTCCCCTTCAGGTCACAAACCTGGCCCTGATCAAACCCCATGCAGAGCAGAGCCCCCTCACCCTTAGCCCAGATCTCAGCCCCCAGGAATGGAAGGACTCAGAGCCTTGGTGCTCAATGCTGGATACAGTTTAGAATCACCTGGGGCACTTCAAATATTACTGAGGCTGGGCCTCACCCCAACTATTGGCAGGAGAATCTGGCCAGGGGGCACAAAAGATGTATTTGCAAAACGCCTCACCAATCTAATGTGAAGCCTGGGTTCAGTACCACTCGGAGGAGGCAAGCCCAGCACACCGCCCACTTTCTTTTTGTTTTCCAGATTTACTGAGGTATAATTAACAAATAAAAATTGTGTATATTTAAGGTGTACAATGTGATCATTTGAAATACATATGCACTGTGAAATAATTATCACAATCTAGTTAGTTATCCCATCCATCACCTCACAATTACCATTTTTGTGTGTGTCTGCACAGAAAGAACACTCAAGATTTACTAACTTAGCAAATTTCTAGTACATAATACACTATTATTAACCAAAGTCACCATGCTATAAATTAGATCCTGAGAACTTTTTCATTTTACAACTGTATTTGTACCCTTTGACCAACATCTCTCCATTTTCCCCACCTCCTAGCCCCTCATAACCACCATTTTACTCTGTGTTTCTATGAGTTTGACTTTCTTGGATTCCACATATAAGCGAGATCATGTAATATTTGTCTTCCTCTGTCTGGCTTATTTCACAAAGTGTAATGTTTTCCAGGTTCATCCATGTTGTAAATGGCAGGATTTCTTTCATTTTTGTGGTTGAATATATTTCATCACATATATATACACAACAGGTTTTCCTTATCCATTCATCTGTCAACAGACATTTAGGTTGTTTCCACATCTTGGGTGTTGTGAATAATGCCGGAATGCACAAGGGAGTGGAGATATCTCTTGAAGATGCTGATTTCATTCCCTTTAAGTATGTAGCCAGATGTGGGATCGCTAGATCATATGAATGTTCTATATTTAATTTTTTGACAAAACTCCATACTGTTTTCTATATGGCTGTACCAATTTACATTCTCACCAACAGTGCACAAGGGTTCCCTTTTCTCTACACCCTTGCCAACACTTGTTATCTCTTGTGTTTTTGCTAATAGTCATCCTAAAATGTGTGATACCTCCTTGTGGCTCTGCTCTCCCCTGGGGCCTCATTGTCACCAGGATCCAGAGAGTGGAAGGGGAAGGAGCAGAAAGAAACATGCAAAGCAGCAATGTGGAGCAGAGGTGGGAGTAAGCGTGTGGCTGGCATGTTAAATGGGAGGGGGGTCAGAGAAGGTGATATCAGAACAAGGACCTTGGAGAGAAAGGGTGTTTGCCACCTCCATCGGAGGGGCCACATTGTTCTAGGCAGAGGGACAGACCCTGTCAGCACCCTGAGGCAGTAGCAACCTTGGCCCCGGGAAAAGGAAGGAGACTGGTGTGGCCAGAGCAGGGTGAGGAGGAGGAGACAAGCAGGGGAGGAGGGCAGAGAGGCACTGGGGGAAGCTGATCAGGAAGGGCCTTGGTCTTGAAATATTTTTCTTCCATATCTCAAAAGAGTTTTAGAAACCATGTATTCTCTCACTCATTTTAAGTAAACATCTAATTTTTTCTTTATTTTATATATTAAAATACAAATAATATAATACCTTACATATTTTATATACATGTCAAAATGTTCATCTTAGCCCCAGGAAGTACCGGGTCACCCTTCACTGAGATGTGGAAGACTGCAGGGTGAACATGACTGGGGGAGTTCAAGAAATCAGTTCTAGAAGTATTAAAGCGGAGATGTCTGTTAGATGTGCCAGTAGAAATGTCTAGAAACAGGACATTAGACTTCAAGGGAGAGATCTGGTCTTGAGAGGGAGAAAATGGGAGACATGTAGGTGGTGCTGAAAGTCATCAGATGAGATGATGGAGAAAGGCAATGGGTGTAGACAAGAAGAGGTTAAAGGTCTAAGCCTTGGGATGCTACCACATACAGAGACCTGGGATTTCAGGAAAATCCATTGGAGGAAACTGAGAAATGAAGAGGGAGGTGAGAAGAAAACTGAAGCAAATAGATTTTTGAAGACTAATGGGATGTCCTTAAAGCCAAGAAAATCAGTCTTTCAAGGAAAAGGGAGTCATCCACTGTGCAACATGCTGCTAAGAGGACAAGTAAGATGAGAAGATGAAATAGATTACTGGACTCAGAAATAATGAGGTCATTGGTGACTCTGTAAAATAAAATATAAGAGGAATGGTTGATGTGAAACCTTTTGGATGGGGTTCAAGTGAGAATTGGTGGTAAGAATTGAAGACAAAGACTATAAACAAGTTTTTAGTATATTGCGCTCTGAAATGAATCATAGTAAAAGGTTATTTAATAGAGGAGGAAATATAATTAATTGAGAAGGTTTTCTTTTAAAGATGGTAGACAGCATAAAAAGGTTTTGGGGAATGTGTGTGTATCTGTGTGTGATAGAAAATACCACCATTTGTAAGATAGATAACACCACCATTTGTGTATGCTGATCAAAATAAAAGTGAAAAAGTAAAAATATATGATGCAGTGGAGGAAGGATGCCCTACCATCCCGAAACTGTGAGTGCAGCTGGCAAATCAGCCACAGCAACAGCCAGGAGCAGGGACAGACCCTTCTCGGTCACTACAGAGTAGAGAGCACAGGGCTGGACGCAGGCAGTGAGCCAGCTGGAAAAGATCTCTTCCCTTTGCTCAAGGGGCTCAGTGGAAGAACAGGGTGTCCAGAAAAAAGATGGAAGAGGATGAGTTGGACTTCTGAGGGGCTCTAGAAGACAAGTATGGATAGACAAATAGGGAAATGCAAGAGGAACAGGGCCAAGAATTAAGCGAGACCAGTCAGTTTGGGTGTATATTTTTCTCCAACTATGAGCAGCCACTTGGGGACAGACACAGAGGAGGCAGAGTTGGACGTGATGATGGTGTCAGAGAGAAGCAAGGAAGTAGAGATCCTTTGGGAGAATGAATATTAGTCCTTTGCTTTGGGGCAGTGTCAACTGCCCCAAAAGGGCTCAGTCCATCCTTTTGCTCTTATGTTGAATAAATAACTAGTCACAGGAGGTTTGGATAAATTCGAGTTGTAATTTTCAGAACAATTATGGGAATCACCCTCATCACCAGCCCTAGCCTCTTGCTCTTCTCTGAGGAGTACTCAGCCCAAATCACAGCCAGCCAGCCAGGATACCTGAAGGGTTTCCTCAGAACATTTAGATGACTGGGACTGTATTTCTGAAATCTCCTCTGAAAGCTCAAGAAAGATACTACAATACTAGCCCTGATCCCCAAAGGAATCTAAAAACAAAAGAAAGTTGCTGGATTCCCAGCCATGATTCCAAAAGGAATCTGAAAACCAAAGAAAACTCCTGTATTTTCACCAGGGCTGAGCCCCAAAAGGAACTGTGCTCCCATCAGAAAACAACTGAGTACTCACCAAAGATGATGTCTTGAACTCAAGGACAGAGCCTTAAACCGGGAGGACAAAGCCTCTCCCTATTCCAAATAAAAGTCAGAGAGCTCAGAACACAAAGGCAGCAGAGCTTGAAATTCAAGAAGAGACTCAAAAAACCAAATTGAGCTCAAAAAAATCATGGAAGCAATGAGCACAAGGGGCTTGGTGCAGGTACCTTGCTAGCTTCCATGGGTTCCAACTTTTGGGAGTTACCTCCTTCGGATCCCACTTCAGATGCCATATATGTCAACCTTAAAAATAAAACAGCTCGTTGTTTTACCAGCAAAACAAGTTCATTCAGGAATACACAAAGAATTATAATTCAGAATGTGCAGGCTGCATCAAACCATAGGGAAATCCAATAAATAAGAGAAAGAAATGTTATTTTATAGAGAAAAAGGTGGAAATTGGGAAGGATTGTTTTGAATGAAAGTCCATTGGAAAAAACCAAGAGTTCAGGGTGACAGTTTCTCATGGGCCCAGTTGCTGGGGTAGTCAATTTCTGTTTGGGATGCAATGTACATTTCTTCCCATAATTAATAATTCTTTCCTGTTGAGTCTTCTGTTGGGGTCTGTAACTGTCTATCTTCCTGTTGATGAGTTCTTTCTGTTGGGGTCTGTAATTGACTATCTTTCCTGTAATTGACCTCAAGTTGCATGGCAGCTTCCTCTTCTGGCCTCCTGCCTCCACTTTAAATGAGGTTTCCTTTTATTAATTATCACAATATTAATAAAACATATAAATAGACGAAGTTATACTAAAATGCACTCTCAGTGTTTTCAGCCCTCAACTCTTATGAGAGCTAATTCCCGGCCAATAAAGGAAAGCCAACAAGGTGGAGGCTAGACCTTGGTTTACTCAGACACCAACTTATAATCAGCTTCTCTTGGGGAGCATGGGAGCCTCCAACCAATAAGTTTCCTGTCAACTTCAAGAGAAATCACTTCAGCTGGTCAGGAGACTTACCAAGTACATGTTATGTGTAAATGTGGGAGGAGAATATTTGATAAAAAAACGTGGATTGGGGTCCCCATGTAAGGCAAGATGGCTGAAAACAATTTAGATGGAGAGTTCAGATATCAGCACCTCTTGACCCCAGATGGTGCACAGTCCTGGCTCCTTCATGGAGATCCACTTCAAAGTCCGTCTGCATGGAGTGACCAGAGCTCAGGGGAAGTGAGCTCAACACAGGGAGCCTGGGGAGAGAGAGGGACAGGAGAAGAGTGGCTTCTGTTCTCTTCTCCAAGAGAAATTTATCTGCACAAGTTTCAATCCGTTTGAGTCCAAGCATTTAATTACTTAAAAAAATAAAAACTCAGCAAAATATTAAGAGGGGAAAAAAACTTTTAAAAGTTTGAGAAACTGGGATTAGTTCTGAGGAAAACAGAAGAGTGCTGTTCATTGGAAATAATCTTTCAGAAATTTCTGGAACACATACAGATGTGATCTGGTTGATTAAAACCTAGCCAGCATCATCTTCAGAATTTCCACAGGGAACAGAAAAAGAGCTATTAACTCACATACTTCAAAATAAAACTATTAACGGTGTAAATGATGCAGTTGCAAACGTGAAAACTAGTTTTACTATTTGGATTTATTGTTCAGTAAGGCAATAGACATCACTATCTCACGTCTCTGGAAATATTTCAAACTTAAGATTGCATTAGTTTATAGAAAAGCCAAATCTCTCTCAAAAAGTCTACCTTTTACAAGCCTCATTATCTGCACATGACATAAAACATTCAGAAACAGAAAACAAAGATAAGTTAACATAGCCAATGTATTTAATTTTCCAGTTAAAAATACTCTTCCAATTAACTGAGAATAAAATTTTTAAACTTGAAATTGCAATTATATTTAGTAATTAATGACTTCAGCAAAATACAGGATGCCATCCAGTACCTCTCAAACATATTTGGATTATTATTCATCTCCAGAGGTGTAGATTAGAATAACAATTTAAATTTAAATAAGGAAAAATTAATTTATATCCATACAGGAAGAAATTCTTGTTTTCTCTTTTTTCTTTTTTCATGAAGGAGATGGGCGCTGAGGAGCATCTGTGCCCATCTTCCTCTATTTTGTATGTGGGTTGCCGCCACAGCATGGCTCGATGAGCCGTGCGAAGGTGCTCACCCGGGAGCAAAACCGGGGCCACCAAAGCAGGGCGCGCGAACTTTACCCACTACGCCACCCAGCCAGCTCCCAAATTTTTGTTCTTTTAAAGCAACATCTCAGCTCTCTGCCCCCAAAGCCCAGGGCCTGGCCCCATAAACTCCCTGGAACCCAGCCCAGGGTTGTGTCTACCTCCCGAGTGAACGAGGAACAGAAATAGAAATTACGCTCTGCTGGGGTTAGTATAAAGTTGCACACTCCGCGCAGCCACAGTTTGTATTTCATGTCACATTCTAGTTTCCCTCACCTACACAGACAATTCCGCCTTCTGCTTAAAGAAGTTGTAACCGTCCGCGTCTCAGACCTTCCTGGATCCAGCGCCCCCCACAGCCTCCCGCCCCGCCCCCACAGGGCCCAGCGCCCCAGCCGCCTCCTCACAGGACAGGCGGCTCCATCCGCGCGTCAAAAAGCTTTCACGTCATTCGTTTTAGATTTGGTAAGAAGAAATAGCTCTGCTTCGAGTATAACTGGCCAACACATCTCTACTTCTCTCCGTGGCACGGCTCAAAAGGACACCACGTAGATTCAACACTACGGGAAGGACAAACAGATCCGGAAATCTGAGGGGCGGAGGAGAAAGCCAGAACCTACGCCCTCAGGCCCCGCCCCGAATCCACCCCGCCCCGATGCGCAAGCGCACGTACCGTTAGCTGCAGACCCGGAAGCGGATCGTGCGTGACAACGGACGCACGCCGGTCAGTCTGTTTTTCTGGTTCGTACCTGCGCTTTCCGGTCCTCAGGCCCCCGCCCCTCACACCCGGGTTTGGGGTCGCCCCCTAAGTTAAAATCTTTCAACCCGCTCGTCCCTCTCGCTGTGAGTTCGTCCCTTTCGCGGCGTCGCCATAGACGTGCCGAGTCCTGCGGCTCCGTGCGGTCCGGGAGTCTGCGTCCGTTTCCGGTTAAAATCGCCGCGAGGCAGGTGCCCGCCCAACTTTTCTGCCTTCGCTCCGCGTAGACACCGACCGCCTCTGCATCGTTTTCCTGCTCAGAACCTTCCTCTGACGCCCACTCCCCTCACTCCGCCCAACCGCGTGGTCCAGTCCTCACGCAGGAGGTGGGTACATGCCCTTCACCCCCCTCCAGGGAGAGCAGAGGGGAACAGAGATGGGGAGAAAGAGGCAGAACTACTTGGAGTAAGAGGGCACCAGAAAGTTTAGGGAGAAAGAACGCAGGGATTGAAACAGGTTTCCTCTGTAGGAGGAGGAATAGAGAGGGAAGGAAGCAAAAGGATGAGGAGAAACGGAGAGAAACACAGAAATGCACAAAGGAGACAAGAGAACCAGAAGGACTCAGAGAGAGACAAATACAGAGAACAAAACACACAGCGGTGGAGAAAGTTAGGGACCCAAACCCGGGCGAGTATTGAGTGGATTGGATATGGGATAGTAAGTTGTGAAGTAGTACTGATTTGTAGCTTTATAACCTAGTTAATTTCAGATTTGTTGAAATGTTTGAATTATGCGGAAGAGAATGAGAGTTACAAAAGCAGGTGTTTGAGGAGTCTGCATTTTCTAATTATTGCATCAGAAGAAGATTCCATTTGCAGTCCCTGTTCACCCTGAGGGCAGAGACTTAGCTCAGTCAATTCCAGGTCACCTTCTTCCCTTTCAAGAAATGAGGGAGGACTTTCTGTCACCTGTGGCTCATGTCATTCTTTTTAAGTGTGAAGTATCCTCACACTTGTTTTACCTTTAATCTCAGAATCTAATGGACATTTTTTTAAATTTCCAAATTATTTTCTCTCTTAATTTTATTGTTCAGAGTATGAAGTAAATATGCTTTCTACTCTGTTTTATATTGGAACTGTTCTTTAATGTCTGTAAATAACTTTACACTATTTCACTATGCATCTGGTAAGGATGTTGATATTCTTTTAACACTCAAAATCTAATTTAACCAGTTTAGTAATCAATAGGTTCTTTCTTCTCTGAAACAATCTGTTAAATTAGTGACTTCTGAACTGGTCTCCAACTAGGTAGATGTTCCCCTCAAGACCCTTTTGTCCTTTCTGTGCAGATGTTGAAGGATGGGCTGGATTAATGTAGAACTTTCTTCCCACAGAGCCCATCTGTTCATGATGAACGGATTGCTCAGAACTCATTTTCTCCAGGTGACCCTTTTTCATGTTTTTCAGGCCTAATAACTATTTTTAATTTCATATTTTTTAAATATTTTTCTAGAAAAGAGAAATTAAATGCTTGGGTTTGATTAAACCCATGAACGAGAAGCTTCTCCTGCTCAAGAATATGAAAGGCAATCTGGAATTAGAACAGAGCCTTTCTACTGTTCTATCCAGGCCACCACTTACACCCAGCTCTGCTCACTGAACTCAGACCTCTTCAGGGTAACTTGGTAAACTTTCTCCCCCTCTGAGCCTCAGTGCCCCCACCTGTAACATGGAGATGATAGAGTAGGCCAGGAATTCTGAGTCTGAGCAAATGGGATCCCTGGAATGATTTTCAGAATTGGGCATGTGTCTGCATTTGGCAGTTCTCTGGGAGATGGTGCCCAGTTATATTTAGAACTTGAAATGTGTCCCAGTCTTCCAAAAAAAGTGAAAACCACTAAGAAGGCAGGGGCAGAGGCTCAGAGAGAGAGACATGCCTCTCTTTCAGCTTCTCTCTCTGTTGGTATCACAGATAAATCTTAAGTTTGATTGTATCATCTTTTGGTATTAAACCCTCATATAGTTTCCCATCACCCTCAGAACAAAAAGTCTGAACTCCTCAGAGTAGCTACTTCAGGAAACCCTGGAGCTTGGTGGCTCTTCAGAATTGTTCCAAATTGAGGGAAGGGACAGGCTTCCATATCCTGCATCAACCAATCATTGAATGCTGGCTGTCTAGGGAAGAGCTAAAAAAAATTGGATGAGGCAGTTTCCTTTGGCTGAGTGCCAAGTGGACAAAGGACAATGCAGTTGCAGCAGAGTGTGTGGGTTTCAGTAGGAGAGGAGGGCTTTCTGGAGAACTGTGTGAAAAACTCACTTGTGGGTCTCTGTATGGAGTTTATTGCCCCTGCTCCCTCCTGTTACAGTGGGCAGCAAAGGGCCGTCTGTCCCCTGTATTGAGGTTCTCCCTATGTGTATACTTGTGGCAGAGGAAGGGGGTGTGTTGATTCTAAGCATTGAACAATGTGTTTTTGTCATACAGAATAATCTAACCTGAGAGTCCCAGAGGAAGAAGAAAGAAAAAGGGAGGAATGGCTCTTTCTAAGGTAAAAGTCATAATCTTAGTTGATTTTTCTGTTTTCTCCTTTCTAAACTGCCTCATTTTGGCCTTACTATTATAGTCTGTCTGTGAAGTATCCTGCCTAAAATGTTGACTCTCACACAAGGCCTTGCCTTCTCATCTCTATGCAGATTCCATCTCATTGTGACCCGTGACCTGGAGCTTAGGAAGAGGCTCCTTTTAGGGGATCATCCTGTGAAGGGTTGTCTACCCAGGCATGGATTGGAGATGGGGAGTAGGCTCTGTGGTGTCAGTGAGGCTGGACAGTAAGGATTGTGTAGGGGACCCCTCTGGATGCCCTTTCAGCTCTATGTAAACCGGGATTAAAACAGACTCCTTAAGTAAGTGATGTATTAACGTGCACAAGTGACTGGAGACCTCTGGAAAAGAAGACTGATGGGGGAAACTTGCTTTGTCTGATGTTATAAACACTTGAAGTGAATCTGTGTTTCTGACTGCAAAATATTAATACTTTGGAATAGAATATGAAGATCAGAAATAGAAATAAAGAATAGAAAGAGTGTTTTATGACACAATTAGTTTTTAAAAGGTAGAGTCAACCTAATTGTCTAACAGTAAGGGTTCTTTATTCACAGCACATCCATCTCACAAAGACCCTGGTATTCGTTCAGGGACTCTGCTGCAGTAGGTGTTTTAGATAAAAATGGTTAGAATTTAGCCAAGACATAGGAACAGAACTTCCTGTCATCAGAGAGGCTGGGGCCAAACTTTGATTCCACTAATTGTTGTTAAACGTTATACTTTTTTGTATTAAATATTTCATGTGTGTGTTTTTGTGGTTAAGTTCCACACAGTGATGCAGTGTAGAGACTAGGAAGTAAAATATCCCCTGCCCTGTCACGTGTTCCACCATCACTTACTATCTCTGTCAGGAACTACTGTTAGTTCTCCTTGGTGCAAATCTTGTAAAAATGCATTTACATATCATAATGTGATTTTAGAAAATATTCTTCGGTAAATGTTTTGTTAAGATATTTTCTGCAAATTTAAATATTGAGATGTCATGTTTGGGAGTTGTTTTCATGATAGTAAACATAGAGATAACTTGCTTTTTATATCCTCATTGGAACATTCTCTTAATGAAGACACATGGGTAGTTTACAGTTTTTCACTGTTGTAAAAAATGCCTTAGGGCTGCTTCTGGCAGGCCGACTTCACTACAGATGTCTGAGGATTTTTCCAGTTGGGCGGTATGACCATGGTTTGCTGGGTTAATGATGGTGTTCCTGAGGAAGCACTTACTAAAGAAAGATTTTATTTTTTTTATTTTTTTTATTTTTTTAAAGATTTTATTTATTTATTTTTTCCCCCCAAAGCCCCAGGAGATAGTTGCATGTCATAGCTGCACATCCCTCTAGCTGCTGTATGTGGGATGCGGCCTCAGCATGGCCGGAGAAGCGGTGCGTTGGTGCGCGCCGGGGATCCGAACCCGGGCTGCCAGCAGCAGAGCGCACGCACCCAACCGCTAAGCCACGGGGCCGGCCCTAAAGAAAGATTTTAAATCAACTATCTTAAACATACTTAGAGAGCTAAGGAAACCATGAACAAAGCGCTAAAGGAAAGTAGGAGAACAATGTTTCAACAAATAGAAAATATCAATAAAGAGGAATTATAGAAAAGGGATGAAATAGAAATTCTGGAGCAGAAAAGTAAAATAACTGAAACTGAAAATTCACTAGTAAGGATGCCAAAAGACCATAAACATGAAAAAGGACAAAGTTGGAGGATTTATAATTCTCAACATCAAACCTTACTACAAACCTAGAGTAATCAAAACTGTGGTTCCAGCAGGAGGATGGAAACATAGATCAGAGTGATAGAACTGAGAGTCTACAAGTAAACCCATCCATCTATAGACAGTTTCTTTTTTACAGTGGTGCCAAAAACATTCAATGGGAAAAGAATAGTCTCTTAACTGGTGCTGGGAGAATTGCATATCCACATGAAAGAGAGTGAAATTGAACCTCTACCTTTTACTATGTAAATAAATCAATTCAAAATAAAGACTAAATATAAGAGCTAAAACTATAACACTCTTAGATGAAAACATAGGGGTAAATCTTGATAGCCTTGGGTTTGGTGGTGTATTTTTAGATACGACACCAAAAGCAAAGAAAGACAAAATAGACAAATTTGCCTCCATCGAAATAAAAAGTGTTTGTGCATTGAAGAACACTGTTACTAAGTGAGAACATAATCTACCAAATGGGAGAAAATATTTGCAAATCACGTATCTGGTCAGGGTCTAGTATCCAGACTATGTGAAGAACTCCCACAACTCAATAACCAAAGTACAAAGAACTGAATTAAAAAATGGTCGAAGGACTTTAGTAGACATTTCTCCATAGAAGATATACGGTGACCAACGAGCACATGAGAAGATGTTCACTGAAATTTGTCATCAGGAAAATGCAAAATCAAAACCACAATGAGCTATCATTTCACACCCAATAGGATGACTATACTAAAACAGAAAATAACAAGTGTTGGTAGGGATGTGGCGATACTAGAATCCTGATACATTGCTAGTAAAATGGTGTAACCACTGTGAAATACAGTGTGGCAGATCCTTAAAAAATTAAACCATGTGACTTAGTAATTCCACTCCCATGTATATACCCAAAATAATTGAAAACAGGTATTCAGAAACACACTTGTACATGAAAGTTCATAGCAGCCCTATTAAGATTAGCCAAAATGTGGAAATAACCCGAATGTCCATCAAGGGATGAGTGAGTAAATATACTGTGGTATAATTATATAATGCAGTATTATTTGTCCACAAAAAAGGAATGTAATACTGATACACACTACACCATGGATGAACCAAAAACATTCTTCTAAGTGCAAGTAGCCACACACAAAAGGTCACATTTCATTCCATTCTATTAATAGGAAAATATCCAGAATAGGTAAATTCATAGACATGGAAAGCATGTTAGTAATTACAAGGGACTGAGGGAGAAGGGGAATGGGAATCAACTGCTTAATGGGTAATGGATTTCCTTTGGGATGATAAAGATGTTTTTGAACTAGAAACAGGTGAGATTTGTACAACATTGTGAATATACTAAAAGCCACTGAATTGTACCTTAAAATAGCTAACTTTGTTATGTGAATTTCACCTCAGTTACAAATAATAGAGAAATATAACTTGCTCAAAATTATCTTACATGGATCAGTGAGAACACTCCCTCCAGCAGAGTCAATCCTTACGCATGTCTCCTTGTCTCCCTTTGTGTCAAAATAAGAACTTTGTCCCTGTTGACATGGTGAAATGTGCTTTCCTTGCAGGGACAGTTGGCCTTCAGAGATGTGGCCATAGAATTCTCTCGGGAGGAGTGGGAATGCCTGAACCCTGCTCAGAGGGCGTTGTACAGTGATGTGATGTTGGAGAACTACAGGAACCTGCTCTCCCTGGGTGAGGATAATTTCCCTTCTGAAGTTAACTACTTTTGTATATCTTTGTGTTTTCCCTTGAGAGTCTCTTGGGAGCCCCTAATTTCCTTGTCTGAGTTTCAAATCCCTATTCTTGAGAGAGTGATTGAAGCTGTTTGGATTCAGAAAGGAAAGGCTTCCTAGTGTGGCACATGGGCTCTAACTTCCCCTTTCTTCAGAAGTTCTGTACATGTTGTGCTTGGTTAGTGGTGGTTGCAGAACACCAGCAGTCATAAATGATCTTATGGGATTACTTATGATTACATAAGTAATCTTATGGGAAATTTTTAAAAATATCTGACTCTGTGGTTCTACCCTTGTACTTTGGATTCAGTAGTTCTTGGGAGAGAGCTAGATACCTGCATGCTTAAAATAACCCCTTAGCATTCAGAAGGAAGTAATCAGCTGACTGATTTTTGAAATACTTCTCTAGACCCATCTATAATGTCCTCTCTTACTGAACAAAGAGCGGAGAGCTGAGAAAAGTATAGCACATCAGGTTCTTTTTTTCTTTGTAAGTTGAAATCTCTCTTGAGCACAACATTATCTCCATTTTGGAGCAAGGGAAACAGCCCTGGACTCTGAAAAGTGAAGGGAGAATAGGAAAAAATGCAGATAGATGGGAATGTATGGCGGTATGAACACAAGTAAGAGCTCAGATGGGCACAGAGTGAGCTGCTCCATTAAATATTGTTTAATATTCAATATTTTCTTTCAGCTGGGAAAGATCTGTGGGAAAATAAAAGTTTATTTCTTATAAACTCTCAAAGGAAATCTCTCCCCTGCCAACACCAACACACACACACTTACCACTGTGTTATTCAAATGTGTAAAAGTTTAAAATCACACTCTACCATGATGGTCCGTCTCCTGCAGAGGCAGGCAAAGATTTATCATGACATTCAACACTAATATCTGGCCCCTCTGACCACTTTGGTCCCTTGGTTTGAGGGAGACCAAGATGGCTGTCTCTATGGAGTCTTCTTTCCCCTTGATCTCTCTTGCTTCTCAGTCCATAGAGATCAGAGCTGAGGCCTCTGTAGTCCTGACCTATTCAGTTTGCATTCACATTTTGTGTCCTTGGGAGATCTTCTCAGGCGATAGGCAGACAAAATAGCTGCTGTTCCATAGTGTCTGGGGTTCCATGAAACTCCCTGGGCTGTGTCAAGCCCTGCCTGCCTGTTTAGGCCCCTCAGCCATCTCTTCAGTTCTCTTTTTGCCACAAGTGTGGAAAGAGCAATAGGATTTGAGATTGTTTTTACTGAGCAGTAATATAAAGACTAGACACTGAGATCCTCTCTTTGGTCCCCATTGCTACATGGGAGTATATCTCAGTCTTGCAGGCACTCACCCCACAGACTGTAGGCACGTTACACAGCCCCTTCTCCAGAACCCCACAAAACCTGACTCTGTGATTTTACTCCCATACCTTATATTTTTCTCCCTCTTTCTGCTGTGTCAAGGAACATAGAAAGACTTTGGTCTTCCTGATTTCTTATTCTCCTCTAAGATCTTGCCTCTGAAACTTGCTTTTGAAATACACATTCTAAGGGTCTGAAGTTTCATCCTCTTTTTCTGCTGTGATAACCCACCTTTAGGTGATGGACAACTTCTGGTGGACTCTCCCATGGAGGGTGTTTACTGGGTAACAGAAAATTCTTGAAGGAGAGCACTGATTAATATGTTACAGTATTATCCTGCTGCATACAGAAGTGCCTATTGAACCCCCTGGGAGAGTGGTCAGCATGTCCCGGGATACTGACATAGAAGGTATTGGGAGAGCCTAACTGATAAGTGCCTCCAGTTGTCTTTCTGCTTTTTTTGGAATTTAACAATGCCTCCCTAAGGCAGTGGGACATAGTTGATCAGATAATATGATCATCTCCTGTGAGCCCACAATAAAAGGTGTAGTAACTTAACTAAAGAGAACGCTGTCCAGGTTCACAACCTAGTATCTATGAGACTATTGACTAAACCACTGTGTATGCCACATTGTTTATCCCCTGTGTGTGCTCTTGTTCATTCACCCTCGACAAATACAATTTTGACACATCTTATTGAGGAAGTTCATAAAGTCGAATAATGCCTACATTTTTTAAGTCTACTGTAATTTCTTTTGTTTAAGCCACTGTCATCTTGCTAATTTCATTGTTATAAATAACATTTTTTATTTGTTTAATTACCAGTTCCATATTTTTGATGATATCCATAGTGTTCTTTGTTTTACATTTGCAATTGGTGAGGTCATGGAATGAAGACTTTTATATATTTTATAGAATTTCTTTCTTGAGTGTTTATGACTCAACATTTCCCCAAAACCTGTGTAACCTCCAGAATTTTTTCTTTTTTCATTTTCTTTGTGAGGAAGATCAGCCCTGATCTCTTTTTTGCTGAGGAAGATTGGCCCTGGGCTAACATCCATGCCCATCGTCCTCTACTTTATATGGGACACCACCACAGCATGACATGACAAGCAGTGCGTCAGTGCACGCCTGGGATCCGAACCAGTGAACCCTGAGCCGCTGCAGCAGAGTGCACGCACTTAACTGCTGTGGCACTGGGCCGGCCCCAGAGTTTTTTTGAAAAGATAGTCTTAGTTGTTCCTTTTACTTCTGTTTCATATTACTTCATACCTACTATTAACGTACACTTTCATTTTGTAGTAGACTATTTTTTCAAGCAGTTTTAGTTTCACACAAAAATTGAGCAAAAGGTAGAGATTTCCCATATATTTCGTACCTCCACACTTGTAGACCCTCTCCATTATCAACATCCCACACCAATGTGCTACATTTGATACCATTCATGAACCTACACTGACACCTCATTATCACCCAAAGTCCATCTTCACCTTAAGAGTTCACTCTTGGTGTTGTGCATTCCATGGGTTGGTCCAATATATAATGACACATATCTTACAGAGTAATTTCACTGCACTAAAAATCCTCTGCTCCACCTAGTCATCTCTCCCTCCCTCGTAACCCATGCAACCACCGATCTCTTTTGTCTCCATATTTTTGCCTTTTCCAGAATGGCATATACTTGGAATCAAATAGTAGATAGACTTTTCAGATTATCTTCCTTCACCTAGTAATGTGCATTTAAGTTTCCTCCATTTCTTTTCATGGCTTAATAGCTCATTTCTTTTTAGTGCTGACTCATATTTCCATTGTCTGTATGTACCATAGTTTATTTATCCATTCACCACCTGAAGGACATCTTGGTAGTTTCCAAGTTTTGGAGATTATGGTTAAAGGTGCTGTAAACATTCACATGCAACTTTTTGTGTGGGCGTAAGTTTTTTATCTCATTTGGGTAAATACCAAGAAGCATGATTACTAAATTGTATTGTAAGAGTATGCTTAGTTTTGTAAGAAACTGCAAACTGTGTTCCAATTTGGCTCTACCATTTTGCATTCCCACCAGCAATGAAAGAGTTCTTGTTGGTCCACATCCTCATCAGTGGTTGGTGGTGTCATTGTTTTACGTTTTGACCACTGTCTTAATTGTACAGTTGCATCTCATTTTTACACTTTTTTAGCTTAAATCTATTGCTTTTTTTTTTTTTTTTTGGTGAGGAACATTGGCCCTGAGCTAACATCCATTGCCAATCTTCCTCTTTTTGCTTGAGGAAGATTGTCCTTGAGCTAACATCCGTGCCAGTCTTCCTCTATTTTGTATGTGGGACACCACCACAGTGTGGCTTGATGAGTGGTGTGTAGGTCCATACCTGGGATCCAAACCCATGAACCCTGGTCCGCCAAAGCAGAGCTCACGAACTTAACCTCTACATCACCGGGCTGGCTTCTCTATTGCATGTTTTAAACTGAGAATTTTTGATACCTTAAAAACACTTTTTAAATTAAGTTAGTGTCTTAGTCACAGAAATACCACTCAATTGGTTTGCCATAGGTTTTTATATACGATACTTGGCTTTTTCCATATATATTTACTTTTATAAAAATAACTTTTGAATTTTATCTTAAATGCACTGAATTTTTTTCTTGCTACAAATAATTTATTCTAATAATTATTCTCCCTGTCTAGATTGTCATGCATGTCTTGATATACTAACCTCATCTTCCAATATCTCATTTCATTTAGTAGAAATCTTAGGCAATTTTTTACACTCTGTGGTTTCCTCGTTACTCCTGTTTCTGACACTTGTGTTTCCAGACAATTTCTTAAGCTCTTGGAATTGCATATTTCAATTAATGCATGAAGCCTGTTTTGTTCCCTGTCCTCCTTTTCAATGAATTGCGTAAAAAGTCACCTGGTCCTTATTGACGCACATCCCATTGCTGTCCTAATATTCTGCCTATTATTGGCTGCTTATAGACCTCTGCCATGGATTGCCATGGCACTGCCAAAAATTGCTTCTAGAGTTACATGCTGCTACTGACTGCCCCTCCATATCAACAATTGTGTGCTCTATGTCATTTAGTAATATTCCTTAAGGGTATTATTTTCTGATGATGTTTATGAAATCAGAAATCATTCACTTTTAATCAATACTAATTTCTATTGATTCTTAATGATAACTATCTACTACTGCACATAGTAAGAGCACTTTTCAGCTGATATCTTTTATATGTTTTGAATTGTAATGTCAAAAGATCCAAGGGTATGATTTCAAATAATTAAAAAATTCTAGCAAAAAAATACTCTTATTTTTATATAACAAACAAGGACACTTGGACTAACAAACTTGATGTGTCAAAATTGATAAATTTCTATTTTTAAAAATATATAATATAGTTCATAAGTTATGTTTTACCAAATATAATCACATTCCTGAAGAGTTGAAACCTTGGGGAAAGCCTCCTGCTAACTTTGTTTCCACCATACAGCCTCTGTGCCCCCAGTCAGAGGTCATCATCTAGCACCCATGGTCACCCTCCATTGCTGGACCCTTGAGAGGGTTTTATTGCATCCACATATGTTTGTACAGAGTGAGTTCATCCTTTCTCCTCTTGATGGCCATTTTCAGCTTTTTGCTTTTGGGTCTTACTGAGAACAATCTTGTACATGTCTTCTGGAAGGTATGTTTGACTAAGTATATGCATAGAAATTTAATTCTTGGGCTATTTAGTTTGATCCTTTTTGGAGCAAATACTGGAGTAAATCTACATTCTTCCCGTAACACCACACTGTCTCCCTTTTTGATCTCTTCCTTGTTTGCCTCATCCCCAAAGTATAGTTCCTACAGAATGAGTCAGTATTATGTGTCTTGCTAAATGAGTTCCTCTCTTTTTCCAAGGTGAAGATTTTAACTGCCATACCACAATCATATTTTCATAGATTTGCAAGCACAAGCACTGATCCCACATTGCCCATTACTCCCTTCCCTTCACTTTTCCTGTTCTAATTCCCAGTCCTGGCCTTGCCACAGATCTTTCATTGTTCTAAAAGAACTCTACTGGTACCTCCATGTATCTTGATTTTGAGCACCTGTGCACCCCAGTATCCACGGGGCTGGCTCTCCTGCACACTGCATACATTGCATAAGGAAAGACCCCTACTCCTACACATGACAGCTTGTTCAGGACAGCAACATGCTCTAGTCACTGCACCAACATGTGCAGGACATGATGACTCATGCTGTCATCTGGGAATAGAGAGACAGTCACACTGTAGGTGACACAACTCAGGTCCTGTATCTCCCTTGAAACATTTCTTCCTAAGCTCTTGGTATTTGCTATGACCTGTTGTCATCTGTATGCCTGGATGGGCACTGGTGCTTAATGCTTATGAACATGCCATCTTAGTCTTCACACTCAGGCTCAAATCCTGGCTCTTGAGTTTGCTTTCTGTGTGACTTAGGGATAGATATATAAACCTCATGGACCATTTTTTTATATTAAAAATTGTAATGATTTACCTCAAGAATAGCTAAATAAGTTAATGCTGTTAGAGGGCTTAAAATATTGTATGGCATGTAGTAAAGACTGAAAAGTTACCTTTAGTTAATAAGATATGTCAATTTTCTGTCTTATTTATTATGATATTGACCTTGGCCTGCGTTATATCTTGTATGTTTTCTTACTGTAATTTTTCCATATTAATGTTTTCTCTGACCTTAGATAATAAATTTTGAAAGCACATCCTATATACTATCTGTATTTTTGAACTTACAACTGGATAATTAAATGATGCTCCATAGTTAGAGAGTTGATCTGTGTACTGGCTATTATATAACTGCAGGCATGAAATCATAATTGAGATTTCAGATAATCTACCCTAATTCTTAATCTTTATAATAATGTGTGTTTACCTGAAACCGATATTCCAAAATTCACTGATTCTCAACATATTTTTCTTTTTTCCTATTGTGTGCCCCTTCTGGAATGTAAATTCTTTCTTTAGCTCTTTAGGAAGAATTCTTTAGAATTCCGGAGGCTATTAGTTTGTATAACTGTGGTTACTTATTTTTTTGTGTGTGTGTGAGGAAGACTGGCTCTGAGCTAACATCCATTGCCAGTCCTCCTCCTCTTGCTGAGGAAGATTAGCCCTGAGCTAGCATCTGTGCCCATCTTCTCTATTTTGTATATGGGATGCCACCACAGCATGACTTAATGAGTACTGCATCAGTCTGCGCCCAGGACCCAAACCTGTGAGCCCTGGGCTGCCAAAGCAGAGTGTGTGAACCTAACCACTACACCACCAGGCTGGCCCCTAACTGTAGTTACTTATTAATGTACCTGCTAGATTTATCATGGGTTACTAAAATGTTACTAACACAGTACTATCAAAAATCTGTATATCACAATAATAATATACAATTTTTTTAGTATCTTTTTTCTGCATCATATCAACACATGTTATTAAACACAGGTTTTTGTGTGTGTGTGAGGAAGATCAACCCTGAGCTAACATCTGTTGCCAATCCTCCTTTTTTTTTTTTTTTCCTGAGGAAGATTGGCCCTGGGCTAACATCCATGCCCATCTTCCTCTACTTTATATGGGATGCTGCCACAGCATGGCTTGACAAGTGGTCCGTCAGTGCACACCCGGGATCCGAACCTGAGAACCCTGGGCTGCCGAAGTGGAGCGTGTGCACTTAACCACTTGCGCCACCAGGCCAGCCCCAATACACATATTAGTAAATGCACATTATTATAAAGAATAAGGAGTAGGGAAGACAGTCTGAAATCTCAATTATAATTTCATGCTTGCAGTTATATGGTAGTACATAAATCAATTCCCTATCTATTGAGTATATTTAATTCTCCAGTTATATGGACAAAAAATATGTATAGTGTATATCATGTGCTTTGAAAATTTAGGTTTTTTTGTGTGTGTGTGAGGAGATCAGCCCTGTGCTAACATCTGCCAATCCTCCTCTTTTTTTGCTGAGGAAGACTGGCCCTGGGCTAGCATCCGTGCCCATCTTCCTCCACTTTATATGGGGCGCTGCCACAGCATGGCTTGCCAAGCAGTGCGTCCGTGCGTGCCGGGGATCCGAACCTGCAAACCCTGGGCTGCCGCAGCAGAGCGCGTACACCTAACCACTTGCGCCACCGGGCCGGCCCCTTCTTTGAAAATTTAGGATCAAAGGTCAGATAAGACATTAATACAGAAAAAATTATTTAAAAATTCTTAAAATCTGTGTATCACAATAGTATTTGAGGACCATGCTTTAGAAACTTTATGACTATGTTCATTATAAGTATTATTTTTTGTGTAATTATGTAATTCAATGTAAAATATTTATTTTCCATCTCTATTTAATAGGAAGCCTTTCTGCTGGATTTGGAATAAAGGAATTATCACCAAGAGAGGACATTGATAAAGGAGAATTATACCATCTAGAGATATTGGAAAGAAATGAAAGCCATGGCATCAAGGATTTTGACCTCAGGGAAATCTTGGAAAATATGCATGAGCATGAGAATGAATGGGGAT
This sequence comes from Ceratotherium simum simum, assembly GCF_057802395.1. NCBI lineage: Eukaryota > Metazoa > Chordata > Mammalia > Perissodactyla > Rhinocerotidae > Ceratotherium > Ceratotherium simum. Next base: position 8,540,986 of record NC_141932.1, read on the forward strand.
ATGATGTAAGAAATTACACAGGAGTCCCTTTGACTCATAACAAAAATCTCACTTGTAGAATAGATCAAAAACAAAATAAATCCTCAATTAATTTTCCTCAAAAGCAGAATGTTTCTGTAAGAAATAATACATACCAATATTTCATGCATGACAAACCATTTATGAGGAGTTTGTTAAAACTAAAAAATAACATGAGCGAGGCTGGAAACAAGTATATGAAGTGTTTGGAAAACAGAACTGGATTAAGTTGGCAGGCACATCTGGCTGAACTGCAGAGATTTCAAACTGAGGAAAAAATTTATGAGTACAGTCAAGTTGAGAAGTCTGTCAACAATGGTTCCTCAGTTTCACCACTGCGAAGAATTCCTCCTAGTGTCAGAAATATTTGTAATAAATATAGGAAGATTGTAAAATATCCTTTGTTACCTACACAATATGGAAAAACACACACTACAGAAAAGTCTTACAAATGTAATGAGTGTGGGAAGGTTTTTAGCAAAAACTCAAACCTCATGAATCATGAGAGAATTCATTCTGGACAGAGACCTTACAAATGTAATGAGTGTGGCAAAGCTTTTAATCAGTGCTCGAACTTTACTAGACATCAGAGAGTCCATACAGGAGAGAAACCATATAAATGTAAGGTATGTGGCAAGGTTTGTAGTCAAAATTCAAACCTTGCAAGTCATCAGAGAATGCATACTGGAGAGAAACCTTACAAATGCAGTGAATGTGGCAAAGCTTTTAACCAGTCTTCAAAACTTATTCAACATCAGAGAACTCATACTGGTGAGAAACCTTACAAATGCGATGAATGTGGCAAAGCCTTTGCTGAGCGTTCCAGCCTTACGCAGCATAAGAGAATCCATACTGGAGAGAAACCTTACGTGTGTATTGAGTGTGGCAAAGCTTTTAAGCAGTGTTCACACCTCACTAGACATCAGAATATACATCCTGGAGAGAAACCACACAAATGTAATGTGTGCGGCAAGGCTTTTATCCAAAATTCAAGCCTTATGGAACATCAGAGAATTCATACGGGAGAAAAACGTTACAAATGTAATAAATGTGATAAGGCTTTTATCAAACATTCACACCTTTGGTGTCATGAGAGAACTCATACTGGAGAGAAACCTTACAAATGTAATGAGTGTGGCAAAGCCTTTACAGCACGTTCCAATCTTACTCAACACCAGAAAATCCATACTGGAGAGAAACCTTACAAATGTAGTGAGTGTGGCAAAGCCTTTAATCAGTGCTCAAACCTTACTAGACATCAGAGAGTCCATACAGGAGAGAAACCATATAAATGTAATGTATGTGGCAAGGTCTGTAGTCAAAATTCAAACCTTGCAAGTCATCAGAGAAGGCATACTGGAGAGAAACTTTACAAATGTCATGAGTGCGGCAAAGCCTTTATGGAGCATTCAAATCTTACTCAACATAAGGAAGTCCATACTGGAGAGAAACCTTACAAGTGTAACGAGTGTGGCAAGGCCTTTACAGATAATTCAAATCTTACTCAACATAAGAAAATCCATACTGGAGAGAAACCTTACAAATGTAATGAGTGTGGCAAAGCTTTTATCCAATTTGCAAAACTTACAAGCCATGAGAAAATACATACTAAAAAGAAACATTATAAATCTAATATATGTGGCTATGCTTTTATTCAAAGCTCAAGCTTTGGGGATCATCAGAATTTATAGTAGAAAGAAACCTTACAAATACAATGATTGACACAAAACTTACGCAAGTGTTCAAGCCTTACTCAACATCAGAGACTCCATCATGGAGAGGAACCATGTAAAAGTAATGGGCGTGTCAAAGCCAGTAACCAGGGCTCATACCTCACTTGATATCAGAATATACATCTTTGAGAGAAACCACACAACTGTAATATATGACAAGACTTATCCAAAGTTTAAGCCTTGTGGAACATAGCAGAATTCTTATTAGAAACCTTACGAATGTAAGTTTCATCAGCTTTATCAAAAATGTACACCTTTGTGGTTATGAAAGAATTCATATAAGATGGAAACCATACATATATGTCAAGGTCTTTAAACAATGACCTCAGTATACGCCAAGGAATTCATACTGGACAGAAATAGGACAAATGTAAGGAAGGTGATAGATTGTTTAACCAATCCTCTCAATGGAATACATGTAAGAAAATTCATACTAGAGGGAACTATTATTTTAATATTAACCAACCTCAGATGTTAATTTCCACAGTGAATTAAAAATTATGATTCTATTTTTTTTTTTTGATTCTATTTTTTTTTTTTTTATTGCAGTAACATTGGTTTATAACATTGTAAAAATTTCAGGTGTACATCATTGTACTTCTATTTCTGCATGGACTACATCATGTTCACCACCAAAATACTAATTACAACCCATCACCACACACATGTACTGAATTATCCCTTTCACCCTCCACCCTCCCCCCTTCCCCTCTGGTAACCACCAATCCAATCTCTGTCCCTATGTGTTTGTTTATTGTTGTTATTATCTACTACTTAATGAAGGAAATCATACGGTATTTGGCCTTCTCCCTCTCACTTATTTCACTTTGCATTATACTCTCAATGTCCATCCATGTTGTCACAAATGGCTGGATTTCGTCGTTTCTTATGGCTGAGTAGTATTCCATTGTGTATATATACCACAGCTTCTTTATCCATTCGTCCCTTGATGGGCACTTAGGTTGCTTCCAAGTCTTGGCTATTGTGAATAAGGCTGCAATGAACACAGGGGTGCATGTACCTTTGCAAATTGGTGTTTTCAAGTTCTTTGGATAAATACCCAACAGTGGAATAGCTGGATCATATGGTAGTTCTATCCTTGATTTTTTGAGGAATCTCCATACTGTTTTCCATAGTGGCTGCACCAGTTTGCACTCTCACCAGCAGTGTATGAGAGTTCCCTTCTCTCCACATCCTCTCCAACACATGTTGTTTCCTGTCTTGTTAATTATAGCCATTCTGACGGGCGTGAGGTGATATCTCATTGTAGTTTTGATTTGCATTTCCCTGATAGTTAGTGATTTTGAACATCTTTTCATGTGTCTGTTGGCCATCTGTATATCTTCTTTGGAGAAATGTCTGTTCAGGTCTTTTGCCCATTTTTTAATTGGGTTGGTAGTTTTTCTGTTGTTGAGATGCATGAGTTCTTTATATATTTTGGAGATTAAGCCCTTATCAGATGTATGGTTTGCAAATATCTTCTCCCAATTGTTAGGTTGTCTTTTCGTTTTGTTGATGGTTTCCTTTGCTGTGCAGAAGCTTTTTAGTTTGATGTAGTCCCATTTGTTTATTTTTTCTATTGTTTCTCTTGCCCGGTCAGATGTGGTGTTTGAAAAGATGTTGCTAAGACCGATGTCGAAGAGCGTACTGCCTATGTTTTCTTCTAGAACTTTCACAGTTTCAGGTCTTACATTCAAGTCTTTAATCCATTTGGAGTTAATTTTTGTGTATGGTGTAAGGTAAGGATCTACTTTCATTTTTTTGCATATGGCTATCCAGTTTTCCCAACACCATTTGTTGAAGAGACTTTCTTTTCCCCATTGTATGTTCTTGGCTCCTTTGTCAAAGATTAGCTGTCCATAGATGTGTGGGTTTATTTCTGGGCTTTCGATTCTATTCCATTGATCTGTGTGTCTGTTTTTGTGCCAGTACCATGCTGTTTTGGTTACTATAGCTTTGTAGTATATTTTGATATCAGGGAGTGTGATACCTCCAGCTTTGTTCTTTTTCTCAGGATTCCTTTAGCTATTCGGGGTCTTTTGTTGTTCCATATGAATTTTAGGATTCTTTGTTCTATTTCTGTGAAAAATGTTGTTGGAACTTTGATAGGGATTGCATTGAATCTATAGATGGCTTTAGGAAGTATGGACATCTTAACTATGTTAATTCTTCCAATCCAAGAGCATGGAATATCTTTCCATTTCTTTGTGTCTTCTTCAATTTCTTTCAGAAATGTTTTATAGTTTTCGTGTACAGATCTTTCACCTCTCTTTGGTTAAATTTATTCCTAGGTATTTTATTCTTTTGTTGCAATTGTAAATGGGATGGTAGTGTTAATTTCTCTTTCTGCTACTTCGTTGTTAGTGTACAGAAATGCAACTGAGTTTTGTATGTTGATTTTGTATCCTGCAACTTTACCATATTCGCTTATTACTTCTAAAAGTTTTCTGGTGGATTCTTTAGGTTTTCTATATATAAAATCATGTCATCTGCAAATAGTGACAGTTTCACTTCTTCCTTTCCAATTTGGATCCCTTTTTATTTCTTTCTCTTGCCTGATTGCTCTGGCTAGGACTTCCAATACTATGTTAAATAGGAGTGGTGACAGTGGGCATCCTTGTCTGGTTCCTGTTCTTAGAGGGATAGCTTTCAGTTTTTCACCATTGAGGATGATATTAGCTGTGGGTTTCTCATATATGGTCTTTATTATGTTGAGGTACTTTCCTTCTATACCCATTTTATTCAGAGTTTTTATCATAAATGGATGCTGGATCTTGTCAAATGCTTTCTCTGCATCTATTGAGATGATCATGTGATTTTTGTTCTTCATTTTATTAATGTGGTGTATTACGCTGATTGATCTGCGAATGTTAAACCATCCCTGCATCCCTGGAATAAATCCCACTTGATCATGGTGTATAATCTTTTAACGTATTGTTGTATGCGATTTGCTAGTATTTTGTTGAGGATTTTCGCATCGATGTTCATCAGTGATATTGGCCTGTAATTTTTTTTTTGTGTTGTCCTTGTCTGGTTTTGGTATCAGGGTAATGTCAGCTTCGTAGAATGAGTTAGGAGCTTCCTCCTCAATTTTTGGAAGAGTTTGAGAAGGATAGGTATTAAGTCTTCTTTGAATGTTTGGTAGAATTCACCAGGGAAGCCGCCTGGTCCTGGACTTTTATTTTTGGGGAGGTTTTTGATTACTGTTTCGATCTCCTTACTGGTGATTGGTCTATTCAAATTCTCCACTTCTTCTTGATCCAGTTTTGGAAGGTTGTATGATTCTAAGAATTTATCCATTTCTTCCAGATTGTCGAATTGGTTGGCATATAGCTTTTCATATTATTCTCTTATAATCTTTTGTATTTCTGAGGTGTCTGTTGTAACCTCTCCTCTTTCATTTCTGATTTTACTTATTTGTGCCTTCTCTCTTTTTTTCTTGGTGAGTCTAGCTAAAGGTTTGTCTATTTTGTTGATCTTTTCAAAGAACCAGCTCTTGGTTTTATTAATTTTTCTATTGTTTTTTTGGTCTCTATTTCATTTATTTCTGCTCTGATTTTTATTATTTCCTTCTTCTACTGATTTTGGGCTTTGTTTGTTCTTCTTTTTCCAGTTCCTTTAGGTGCATTTTTAGATTGTTTATTTGAGATTTTTCTTTTTTGTTGAGATAGGCCTGTATCGCTATAAACGTTCCTCTTAGAACCGCTTTTGCTGTATCCCATAAATTCTGGCATGTCGTATTTTCATTTTCATTTGTCTCCAGGTATTTTTTGATTTCTTCTTTGATTTCTTCGTTAACCCAGTCGTTGTTCAGTAGCATTTTGTTTAATCTCCATGTATTTGTGGCTTTTCTGATTTTCTTCCTATAGTTGATTTCTAGTTTCATACCGTTGTGGTCAGAAAAGATGCTTGGTATTATTTCAATCTTCTTAAATTTATGGAGACTTGTTTTGTGGCCTAATATGTGATCAATCTTGGAGAATGTTCCATGTGCATTTGAAAAGAACGTGTATTCTTCTTCGTTTTTGGATGGAATGCTCTGTATATATCTACTAGGTCGATCTGTTCTAAGGGGGCGCTTAAGGCCAATGTTTCCTTATTGATCTTCTGTTTGGATGATCTATCTGTTGGTGTAAGTGGAGTGTTAAAGTCCCCTACTATTATTGTGTTACTGTCTATTTCTGTTTTTATGTCTGTTAATAATTGCTTTATATATTTAGGTGCACCTACATTGGGTGCGTAGATATTTACAAGTGTTATATCCTCTTGTTGGATTGTTCCCTTGATCATTATGTAATGCCCTTCTTTGTCTCTTTTTACAGTTTTTGTTTTAAAGTCTATTTTGTCTGATATGAGTACTGCTACCCCAGCTTTCTTTTCATTGCCATTTGCGTGGAGTATTTTTTTCCATCCCTTCACTTTCAGTTTGTGAGTGTCTTTAGGTCTGAAGTGTGTCTCTTGTATGCAGCATATATATGGGTCTTGTTTTTTTATCCAGTCAGCCACCCTATGCCTTTTAATTGGGGCATTTAGTCCATTGACGTTTAAAGTAGCTATTGATAAGTATGTACTTACTGCCATTTTTTAACTTTTTTATTTTTTTTTCCTCAGTGTTTAAGTAGTCCTTCTCTGTTCCTTACTTCTTCTATACAGAATTGATGGTCACTTTAGTTTGACCTCTGTCTGAAAGCTGTACTTTTAACTACCCTCCTCCTCCTCCTTTTATGTTTTTGATATCATATCTAACCTCTTTTGTGCATTTGTATCCATTACGCTCTAATCGTGGAAATAGATAATTTTTCCTATTTGTGGTCTTCTTTTCCCCTTAAATCAGTCCCTTTAACATTTCTTGTAACACTGGTTTCTTGGTGACAAACTCCTTTAATTTTTGCTTATCTGGGAAAATTTTGATCTCTCCTTCCATTTTGAACGATAACCTTGCCGGGTAGAGTATTCTGGGCTGTAAGTTTTTTCCTTTTAGCACTTTAAATATATCGTGCCATTCTCTTCTAGCCTGTAAGGTTTCTGCTGAGAAGTCAGCTGATAGCCTTATGGGGTTTCCTTTGTATGTAACTTGACATTCTCTCTTGCGGCTTTTAGGATTCTCTCTTTATCTTTAATTCTGGACATTTTGATTATGATGTGTCTTGGTGTGGGCCTCTTTGGGTTTATCTTGTTTGGGGCTCTCTGTGCCTCCTGTACCTGGATGTCTGTTTCCTTCCTTAGGTTAGGGAAGTTTTCATCTATTATTTCTTGAAATAGATTCTCTGCCCCCTTGTCTCGCTCTTTCTCCTTCCGGGACACCTATAACACGGATGTTAGTGGGCTTGATGTTGTCCCAGAGGTCCCTTAGACTGTCCTCACTCTTTTAATTCTTTTTCTTTTACCTGTTCACCTTGGGTAATTTCTTCTAGTCTTTCTTCCAGCTCACTGATCCGTTCTTCTGTATCCTCTACTCTGCTTTTGAGTCCCTCTAATGAGTTCTTCATTTCCAGTATTGTATTCTTCATTTCTGATTGGTTCTTTTTTATATCTTCCATTTCTTTGTTGACATTCTCACTGAGTTCATCTATTCTTCTCCCCAGATCAGTGAGCATCCTTAACACTCTTAGTTTGAACTCTCTGTCAGGTAGGTTGCTCATTTCTGTTTCACTTAGTTCCTTTTCTGGGGTTTTGTCCTGTTCCCTTACTTGGAATGTATTCTTTTGCCTCCTCATTTTGCCTCTTTCCCTGTGCTTGTGTCTACGTATTAGGTAGGTCAGCTACGCCTCCTGCTCTTGGATAGGTGACCTTATGTAAGTGATGGCTTAGGAGGCTTCCAGTGTGCTTCCTCAGTTCTCAATGTTCCAGGGTGGCCCCTATGTGGGCTACGTGTGTCCTTCTATTGTGGCCTGTTAGCTCTCCCTATAGGTGCCCAGGGAGGCTGAGTTATGCTCCTGGCCAGCTGTTGTAATGCTCAGCTGCTTGTAGTTGTTGTGGGCCCTTCAGTCTCTTTATCAGGTGTGGGGAGCCCCAGCACAGTTGGCTGTAAGTTCTAATACCACATTTGTGTTGCAGTATTTCTTTTAAGTGAGTAGGCCCCCAGTGTGGCAGGTTGTTAGGCTCAGGGCCTTAGAATTGCTGTAAACCTCTAGCCTATTAGGTCTCTTGTCAGCTCTCTGAGGATTGCAGCTGGGTGGGGCTGGCCTCAGGCATAGGAGCACCCAATTGTTTCAGGCTTTGGAAGGTGGGGCAAACCTCCTATGTGGGTCTTTGAGAAGTACAAGTCTTCTGCAGCTGACAAGCCCTGCTGCCCAGAGGTCCACACACACAGTCAACACAGTCCTGCCCCGTGTGAGCGCCCCGACCTCCCCAAGCGGACCCAGTCTCTCCACGACGGGAGCCCCACACACTCCGCCACCTCCCCACACTCTCCACCCGCTCCTTGTGCACACCCTGCCCCGCTCAAGTCAGCTCAGTTGCCAGGCTGCAGAGAATCCAGTCACCAATCTATGCAGGCCCACACGTTGCCTGAGGGCTTGTTGTTAGGTGGGGCCAGTCTCTAGGGTGGGCTGCCTGCCTTGGCTGAGCTGGATTAAATCGGTGCTCTAGCGGGTGGAGCAGACCCTGGGCTAGCAGGTCTCAGGGAAAACTCCAATGGCGTCTGTGTCAGCACGCTCACACCAGGCCACAACAGTGGCCGCCGCCAATGTCCCAGTCCCTGGAGAGGTCTCACCCCTCACCGAGATGCACTCAGGGCCTATTAGGTGAGTCTCTTGTCACCAAAGCAGTGTGCACCTTTCTTTCTGGTGATTTTAGGATGCTTTCTGGAACGGGTGAGTTTGTGCGCGGGCCCTTTAAGAGCCAGTTTTAGTTTCTTTGTGAACCGGGTTTTCTGGGGGTGCTCCCCAATGCTTTAGTAGCAGGCAAAGTCAGATATTATGCCACTGGTGTCGATTGTGCTGGGTCCACAAAATGCCCCCAGCGGGGGCGCTCCCCGGCTCAGGGCCCCGCGCCTCCAGGGAGGCTGCGCACCTGTGAGCTGCTCCCGGCGGCCGTGAAGCTGGCGGCTTGTGAAGGCGGCGCCCTCCTCTCCGGAAGGGAGTCTCTGCCTCTTCCACCCCAGCTAGGATTGTCCGTTGCTGCAGGAGTTCCTCTCATCCAGTTTTCAGCTCTGTCTCAGGGGTAATTTTTCCACGAGTAGTTGTAAATTGGCTGTGTCCACGGGAGGAGGTGAGTTCAGAGTCTGCCTACGCCGCCATCTTGTTGTATGATCTAAAAATTAAAATTATTTAAAACTCATATGATGTGTGTCCATGGAGCAGGGTCATCTGTGGAAAGGTCTAATTACTTTCAGTTTATAAAATCTTAAGTTATTTGAGGTTTTTTGAAAAGACTACATTATTGATGACTTACAACCTGTAGTTTGAAATCTTTGATGTTATACTTTGATACATGCTTTTCATTTGTCACCATGATGGTCTCAGGGAAGGGATTGGTAAGATGAAAGGACCTACTTCTTTAGGTGGGGTTTATGGAACTTGGAAAAACTAGGACACTAATTTTAAAGTACAATATGGTATAAATTTGAGAGCATGGGGAGTGGCAGAGAATAGATGTAAAACTGTTATCTAAATTACGTGTTATGTGGTCACAGCCCCTTCTATGTATTTGTCAGTATGACGGGGCCTCTGTTGATGGTTGTAGGAAAGGATTGCTGTACTAGATAATCATGAAACAGAGAAAGGCAAGACTTTGAGAAAATGACGTTTTCCCATGAATAGAATGATGGGTTACTAAGGATGGCATATGTGGTAGAAAGAATGGAGGGGGAAGGATGGTCTCCTCTTTTTAAAGGTTATATGCGTTGTATTTGATAAATGAATGAAAATTAGTCTTATTTTGAAACTGAAAAGACAAAGTTATAGAGAACAGTTGAATCAAAAGAACCATAGTGACAGTGCTTTTGAAGGATACAAATTTGGCCACTGAAATTGCATTTTTATACCATTTTATATAGAATGTATCATACTTCTCATGTCTCAGTAAGTAAAGTGTAGTCTTTTTTTTTTGTAATCCTGAATGAATCATGTGCCTTCATCAACCCAAGCATATTCTGCCTCATTGGGGCACTTCATAATGAACCCTAATGATACATCATTTGGCTTTCTAGGTTAAACGGCATCTGTAACAATTTCATCCCTTCGTAGATTCAAACAAATTACAATTTTGGAAATATATATTCATAATTTGCATTTTTTATGCACTCCATAGTGTATCCCAGATTATTTCTGTGGTTGTAATGATAAAACCATAGTAGTAATTTCAGACTCTCCCCCCTAAAACCTGCCTCCCCATTCATGAATATATAGCATATGATTTCTACATGTCTTTTTTTGTGCTGAAATAAGAACCATGGATTGCACTTTTACATCAAATGAAAGTAAAAATATAGTAAGCATATGACAAATATTAGGAAATAAAAGAAAATTTCAGAAATAAGGATAAAAATAACACAATGCCTTTTTTGTGCTTGGAGTACTTAGGTAAATAATTTGAAAAGATCAGTGTTCATGAGTTTCCTCTTAAAAATGAAAATGCACAAGGGATTTTTTTTTTGATAAACTAGAAATTTCATATATTCACTGTTCAACACATTTTTTATTAGTTTGCACCTGTGCTTACTCTACTGGGACAGGATGGAACCCCACTCAGAATTTAGTTTGGATGTCAAGTCTGATGGCTCCATACACTAAAGTGTTTGGGAATGATTTTTTCACATAATGAGGCTTTCTGAGGAGAGCAGGGTAGACTTCTCATGTTCCAAAAATGGCTAGACAGAGCGGGGAATCATGACTGGTTGAGTTATGGTGGATACCAGGTGAGGCTCAGGTGCTGGTACTCATTTGTGGTGTGAACTTACTGCTAGTGGAAAGGGAAGGAGCACTCAGGCTTTATTATTGGCTTGCCCTGCCCAGATGGACAGAATAGGAAGAGGGTGTAGAGAGGCTTAAAGGGTGTCAGTAATCAGGCATCAAAAATGGAATTAGACTCTTTAAAATAAAATAGAAATTTTACTCTTGAAACTTAATGAGTTTCCTCTTAAAAATTAAAATACACAAGGGATTTTTTTTTTTGATAAACTACAAATTTCATATATTCACTGTTCAACACATTTTTTGTTAGTTTGGTTGGGAATGACCACAGTTGTCCTCATGCTAATGATATAGTACATTCCTCTTTCTGATGCACACAGATCCCTTTGCACAATATGATTCTTGAAAGTGTTTGTGAAGTGCTGTTTAGATCAATTGCCTAACATAATCTTAACACTTCATGAAAATGCGTGGACATGTTTATCAGACAATAAATATGATTCAGTAATTTTTCAGAAGAGCCATTTTTGAAAGGCTGTTAATATCTCTATTGGAAGTTATTGTAATAAGCATTACATTGATTTCTCAACCATAGTAAAATTCCATTTTGTTAATCATATTTTTATTATTTTTTGAAATACTCTTTAGCCCAATTTATATATTATATTACATTTCTTTCTTTTTGCTTCAGTGAAAAACCTGGAGGATACATAAATGAAGGGTTGTTTTCAGATTTGTGTGGCATGAAAACGTATGTAGAGGAGTGATGGATGCAAAGTATGTGTTCTGTAAACATGAAGAAAGAGTGTCCTTACATTTCAAGTTCAGTGAGAGAGTTGGAATGTCTCATAACGTGGAAGCAAGAGACCTGTTGCTAATGTGCAAGTGTATCACTAGGATTTAGGAAACATGATATGTTAATTTTACCTTTAAATGTATTTCTCCAATTCCTCCCCTTCTTACTATTACCATTGCCATCATCATTATTCTTCCATTATTAAAATGGAAACTGGAACTCATCTCCAATGCCTTGTAGACTGTGGTTAGTAGATCAGAACTATTTTCTAAATTTAATATGGAGAAATTAGGGTTTTATTGAGATATAATTTACATACAATTCACACTTAAATGTACAATACAGAAGGATTTATTATACAGTCATGCTCTGCATAATGATATTTTGGTCAACAATGGACCACACATACAATGGTGATCCCATAAGATTAGTACCATATAGCCTAGGTGTGTAGTAGCCTATACCATCTAGGTTTGTGTAAGTACACACAGTGTACTTACTGTTCACACAGTGAAACTGTGTGTTCACACAGTGAAGCTGCCTAGTGACACTTATCAGAATGTATCCCTGTTGTTAAGCAATGCATGACTGTATTTACAATGTTGTACAACTGCAATATTTTTTCTCACCTCCCCTAAAATAACTCCATACCCCTTAGCAGTTATTCCCTACTCCACATACCCCCCCCAACCACAAGCAAATTATAAGCTCCTTTCTGTCCCTATGGGTGTGACTATTGTGAGCATTTCATATAAATTAATTCATACAATATGTGGCCTTATTGCTTCCTTCTTTCAGTTAGCATAATGTTTTCAAAGTTATCTGTGTTGTGACATTTATCAGTGCTTCATAACTTTTTAGTGCTGAGTAATATTCCACAGTTAGTTTACCCACTCATTTGATGGAGCTTTGGGTTCTTTCCACATTTTGGCTATTATAAGAAATGATTCTAGGGACAGTCTTTTACAAAATGTTTTTGAGGATATATGTTTTCATTTTTCCTTGGTATATTTGTTAAAAGTGAAATTGCTGGGTATGATATTGTGATTTATGAGAAATATATATTTGGTCATTCAGGTGAGTAATGCATTACTTCCACTCACAGCCTATTTGGCAGAACTGGTCTCATGGCCTTTGGTGTGCTTTATATGCCACATTTTGTAGTAATTCAGATATGTGAAGAAAATGTAACTCTACGTGGGAAGGTGGCAAACTTTTTATATAAAGGGGCAGATGGTAAATATTTTATTCTTTGTAGGCCATACTGTTTCTGTTGCAGCTATTCTACTCTGGCCTTGTTGGATCAACAGTACCTAAACATGGGTGTGGCTGTATTCCAATTAAAGATCATTTAAAAACAGATGATAGGGTGTATTTGGCTCATGTTCTTAGAACCCTGATCTACACAGAGGAATGTAGAGCACCAGAAATAGTAACTACATGGGTAAATTAAAAATGTCTTTCTTATTTTTAAATCTCTTTAAAATATAATTGTTTAAAAAACGAACAATCTACCGTCACGTATCGCTTAACGACAGAGATATGTTCTGAGAGATGTGTCATTAGGTGATTTCATCTTTGTGCAAACATCATAGAGTGTACTTACACAAAGCTAGATGGTATAGCCTACTACACACGTAGGCTATATGGTATAGCCTATTGCTCCTATGCTGCAAGCCTGTACAGCATGGTATTATACTGAATACTGTAGACAATTATAACACAATGGTAAGTGTGTATCTAAACATAGAAAAGATACAGTAAAAATATGGTGTAAAAGATAAAAAATGGTACACCTGTAGAGGGCACTTAGCATGAATGGAGCTTGCAGGACTGGAAGTTGCTCTGGGTGAGTCAGTGAGTGAGTGGTGAGTAAATGTGAAGGCCTAGGACATTACACTACTGTAGATTTTATAAACACTGTACACTTATTCTACACTAAATTTATAAATATTTTTCTTCAATAATAAACTTACTGTAACCTTTTTAATTTATATTTTTTCTAATTTTTAAACTTTTTAACTAGTAAAAACACTTAGCTTAAAACACTGATACATTGTTTAGCTGTACAAAAATATTCTCTTTCTTTATATCCTTGCTATATGACTGGCAGTGCAGTAGGTTTGTTTACACCAGCATTGCCGCAAACGTGAGTAATGCCTTGTGTTACAATGACGATGACATCACTAGGCAGTAGGAAGTTTTTGTCTCCATTATAATCTTAGAGGCCACCATTGTATATCCGGTCTGTCATTCACTGAAATGTCAGTATGCTGTGTATGACTATAGTATGGGGTTATAGCATACATAAAAGTAAAATCTATGATAATGATAGCACAGAGCAGGCGTGGAGAAATGGAAGCAGACATGTGCAAGGGTCTGATGCTCTAAAGAGTATAAAATCACTTGAAGGTAAACTGTGATAAGTTGTATAGTGTAACTCCTAAAATAAACACTGAGAAAATAGTTACAGCTAACACTAATAAACCAAAAAGGGAGATAAAACCCATAAAAATTTCAGTTATTCCAAAGAAGACAGAAAAAGAGGGAAAAGGGAAGAACAAAGGGGACAATATAAAACCAGTAGCAAGATAATAAATCTACTATAAAATACTCTCTTTAAAAGGAAATGGTTTAAAGACCCCAATTGAAAAGTTAAAATTGTCAATTGGGTTTTTTGTAAGACAGACAACAGTCTGTTTCCTACAAGATATATACTTTAAAAAATAAAGACAAAAACACGGAAAAAAGTTAAACTATGTTAACACTATTCAAAATAGAGTGGCTATATTAAGATCAAAGTAGATTAAAGAGCAAATAATATGCCCATAGATAATGAAATATATTTCATAATCATAAAGGGATAAATGTATCAAAATGACATTACAATCATAAAAGCTATGCACCTCGCAGCAGAACTTCAAAATCCCTGAAAAAAACTGACAGGATTGCAATGAAGAATAAACAAATCCACATTTATGGTCAGAGATTTCCATGCCTCTTCTCTCAATAATAGAACAAGTAGACAGAAAATCAATAAGTACTTAGAAGATTCTTTTTTTTATATATATATTTTTTTACTTATTTATTTTTTCCCCCAAAGCCACAGTACATAGTTGTATGTCATAGCTGCACATCCTTCTAGTTGCTGTATGTGGGACGTGGCCTCAGCATGGCCGGAGAAGCGGTGCGTTGGTGCGCGCCTGGGATCCGAACCCGGGACGCCAGCAGCAGGGCACGCGCACCCAACCACTAAGCCACAGGGCCGGCCCTAGAAGATTCTAACAATACTATCAATGAATGAAATTGACCTGACATTTACAGGACTCTGAGATAATACAAAATATATATGTCTCTGCCCCCAGTTCCTGGCACAGGGCTCTAAAACCCTTGTTATTTCCTAAGTGATAAGAGCACTAGAAGCATATTTTGTTCTATTGAGTTGACGCTAGGTAGCCTCCTGGGTGGCTCCAAGATGAGGACTGGTCACAACAAAGGCTAAGCCATGATTAGAAGCTTGGAATTTTCAGCTTTAACTCTCATCCCCCAGAGAAAAGAGAAGGGCTAGAAACAGAGTTAATAATTGTGCCTAATGAGGAAACTTTCATAAAACCCCAATTGTATGGGGTTTGGTGAGCATCTAGGCTGGTGAACACATCCATACCGGGAGGGTGATGCATCCCAGCTTCATGGGGACAGAAACTCCTGCACTTGGGACCCTCCCAACCCTCACCCTATGTATCAGTTCATCTGGCTGTTCATCTGTATCCTTTATCATATCCTTTAATAAGCTGGTAAGCCTAAGTATTTCCCTGAGTTCTGTGAGCCACTCTAGCAAATTAATCAAACCTAAGGAGTGGGCTGTTGGAACCTCTGATCTATAGCCACTTGGTCAGAAACATAGGCGATAACCTGGACTTGTGACTGGCATCTGAAGTGTGTTTGCAGGGGGAAGTCTTGTGGGACTGAGCCCTTAACCTGTGGGATCTGATGCTATCTCCAGGTAGATAGTGTCAGAATTGAGTTAAATTATAGGACATTCAGCTGGTGTTGCAGAGGATTGTTTGGTGTGGGGAAAAACCTCCACACATTTGGTAACCAGAAGTGTCAGAAGTGAAGTGTTCTGTGTGAGTGTTGCAGTAGTATGTGAGTAAAGGAGACAGGAAAGAAACACAGAGTAGGAAAGAACTGGATTTTTTGCTACGCAGGAGGAGGAAAACTGAGTTTTTCATTTATAAGAACACTCCACCTAACAAAAGAGTTATACACAATCTTTAAAAGTGCACACAGTACTTTACCAAGATAAACCATATTCTGGCCATCAAACAAGTCTTGATAAATTTTAAAAATTCAAGTCATACAAAATATGTCTATGACCACAATGGAATTAAGATAGAATCAATAACAGAAAAATCTCTGTAGAACCCTCAAATATTCGGAAAATAACCTACTTGTGACTAACTGTAGACAAAAAAGCAATTAGAAAGGAAATCAGAATGTATTCTGAATTGAATGAAAATGAAAACAGAACATTTGTCATTTACCACTCCAGCAGGGGAAATTGAAAATGGCACACTTGGAATAGGGACAGCAATTTAACAAAACACCTATAAGCCTAAGGACGCTTTCAATTTTTTTGTTTGTTTGCTTGGGTTTTTTGGACATCAGTGTGAACTTCCTGATTGTACTGGGACTTAAGTTGGTAACTGAGCTCATCCAGTTCTGAGGCTTCCTTACTCAGGTGAAGGCAGCATGGTGAAAAAGGGTAAGTTTCTTGAGGCTATTTACAAATATTTGATTATGATAAACAGGGTGAAATGTTATAACTCAGGACACATAGTCCATTTAGAGTAGTTAGACAATAAAAGGCAATATATATCTAGATGAATTAAAAATATATGGGCATTCTAATGGAAATAGAGAATACAAAATAGAAGAAATGAAGGTAAGAACATGGAAAAGGAATTCTTGAAATCAAGATTTCCAAGGTGGTACAATTACTGGAGATAATGATCCCCCATCTAAAACCTTGACTTTAGGAGGTAAAGGTGGGTAAGGAAAATGGAAAAGGTCATTGAAAGTACACTAGTGAGCTTTCTGGGAGTTTAGCTTTTTAACAAATATCCCTGAATTCTCATTGGTTTATACAACAAACTTTTTATTTCTGTCTCATATTACATCTACCGTTATTCAGCTCTTGCTTGGTTCTATAATTTGATTCTGGGATTTAGGGTAAAATTTCAGTCTATCCGGGACATACCATTCTTGCAGCACAGAGAAGAGAGGGTTAGAAGAAGCAAACAAAGGCTTTTAGAGCTTCCATTTAAAATTAAAATATGCCATCTCTACTCACACCAAATTGGCCAAGGAACTCACAGAGCTAAACTTGCTGTAAAATAGGCACAGAAGTGCAATCCTTTCAAAAGGAAAAAAGAATTGCTAAGTCAAGTGTCCAAACTTGATGTCAAAGGGCAGAGATATATAATCTCATAGGAGGATTATAATTAATTGGAAATAATATTACAATATATGATAATGCATCTTCTATCAGAAATAATTTGTCCCTCCTTTGTTCATGCAAATACATTTACCTCTGTCCTAAAAGAAATTTTAAAAGTCCTACCCAAACATGATTTCAATCACAAAAGAGGATCTCATAAGAGTCTCATGAAATTCCTCTTGATTCAGACCCCTATGTGGAGTCCTCCTCACTCATAATACATTATGGTGGAACAAAGAAATAAAATCTCAATAAACCTTCCTATTTTGAAAAGAAAAAGAAAGGAGGTATCCAGTAGTCTCTGGTCCACAGCAAGTGTGCAGTTTTGCTGGGCAGATGTAGTCAGGGCCCTACTCCATGGGGGCAGAAATGAGGACTGATCTATTTCTTGGCTCCAGTTCTTCTCCTGAGAATGGATATCCAGTCCTCTGTGTTTTCTTCCTCTTAACTTCACGTAGTTACATCTAATAGAGTATGAGAAACTATGCCTTCCTTGAGCAACAAGCAGCTTTCCCCTGCTACTTCCTTCCCATAAATATTTACAGTCTGAAAGATTATCGTGTCTATAATGTCACAGTTTTTCTATAGTACACACTTTTAGAACTCTCAACAGTAAAATATTAAAAAAAAATAACACTTTATGTGATACCAAACAGCTACATTTTCCATTAGATAAAACCACAATTTTTAGCAAGATATGCCTGCTCTTTAGATTTATCCTAGGGTCTTTGAGCATCTCAGGCCTTTCTAGGAGAGTCACACTTGTACTTTCTGTTCACTAAACCATTTTGTCCAAGAGGAGCAATTTCACAGGAGCCACTTTAAGCAACTGGCAGGTTATTTCAAAGGACACACTAGGGCCATGTCCTTCATTTAGATTTTGCCATGATTGTGGGTTTTAACTTGCACTTGATCCTCAGAGTATTTCTTTTTTTTTTCCTTTTTCTTTTTGCTGAGAAGGATTCACTCTGAGCTAACATCTGTGCCAGTCCTTCTCTATTTTGTATGTGGGTTGCCCCCACAGCATGGCTGGCAACAAGTGGTGTATGTCTGTGCCCGGGAACTGAACACAGGCTGCCGAAGCAGAGCAGGCCAAACTTAACCACTAGGCCACAGGGCCAGCCCCCTCAAAGTATTTCTTAATGGTAAGTTTTACCAGTAGGAGATGAGACATAGTTACACCCTTAAATCTTTTTTCTTTTTTTTCCTGAGGAAGATTCACCCTGAGCTAACATCTGCTGTCAATATTCCTCTTTTTATATGTGAGCCACCATCACAGCATGGCCACTGACAGACAAGTGGTGTAGGTTCATGCCTGGGAACCAAATCCCGGCTGCCTAAGTGGAGCACACAAAACTTAACTACTAGGCCATGGGAGCTGGCCCTACACCCTTAAATCTTGCTTGCAAATCAGCTCACACATTTCAAATGTCAAGTCTTTATTGTAATATTGTGTCCAATGCAGTTGAAAACAAAATGGCATGTTACTATCTTTTACTTTCCTGATCTCTGTGTTGGTGCAGGTGATATCTAGGTGGGATCACCCCTCCTATGACACATTTGCAAATATCTGGAGACATATTTTTATGTTCACAACTGGAGTGGTGCTACTGGTATCTAGTGGGCACAGGCCAGTGATGCTGCTAAACGTGCTACAATGCATAGGACAGCTTCACACAACAAATAATTATCAACCCCCAATGTCAATAGCATAGAAAAAGTTACACTATACAAACATCAGTCAAAAGAAAGCAGGAGGGCCGGCCCCATGGCTTAGTGGTTAAGTGCGTGTGCTGCGCTACTGGCGGCCTGGGTTTGGATCCCAGGCGTGCACCGACGCACCGCTTCTCCGGCCATGCTGAGGCCGCATCCCACATACAGCAACTAGAAGGATGTGCAGCTATGACATACAACTATCTACTGGGGTTTTGGGGGGAAAAAATAAAAATAAATAAAATAAAATAAAATAAAAAAAAGAAAGCAGCAGTGTCTATATTAACAGATAAAACAGATTCCAGAGAAAATAAAATTGCCAAGGAAAAAAGAGGGAAATTACATAATGATAAAAGGGTCACTCTACCAAGATGACTTAGCAAAACTAAGTGTATATGTACCAAAGAACAGAGATGCAAAATATGTTAAGCAACAACTGAGAGAACAAAAAAGAGAAATACACAAATCCACAATTATAGTTTGAGACTTCAATACATCTCTCTTAGTAATTGATAGAACAACAACAAGAGAAAATCAGCAGGACATGGAAGAATTCAACAACACCATCAAATCACAGGATCTAATCAACATTTTTAGAACACCATCCAAAACCAGCAGATTACACATATTTTTTCAAGAACATATGACAAATGGATCATATCATGGGCCATAAAACACCCCTCAACAAATTTAGAAGAATGGAAATCATACAGAGTGTGTTCTCTGCCTATAGTGGAATCCACCTACAAATCAAAAACAGAAAGTTAACAGGAAAATTTCCAAACACTTGGAAACCAAACAACATAACTTTAAATAATCCATGGGTCAAAGAGGAAGGCTCAAGGGAAACACACAGGCTGAAAGAAAATGAAAATACAACATGTCACAATTTGTGAGGTGTAACTAAAGCAGTACTGAGAGGGAAATTTATAGCATTCAATGTTTACACTAGAAAAGGCAGAAAGTATCCCAGAAAAATCTAAGTTGCAGTTAAGAAATCTGAAAAACAAAAGCAAAAACAAATGAACACAAACCATGCAGAAAGAAGGAAATAATAAAGGCAAGAAGAAAAAGAAATAAAATTGGAAACAGAAAAATAGAGGAAATAAATGAAATGACTGATTCATTGAAAAGATCAAGACAATTGACAACCAACTAGCAAAACGACCAAAGAAAATAAGAGAAAACACAAATAGCTAATATCAAATGAAACAGGTAAAATTACTAATATCAAATGAAACAGAACCTGACGACATGAATAGGATAGTAAGGGACTATTACAAAAACTCTACACACATATGCTTGACTACTTATATGAAATAGACCCATTCCTCTAAATGTACAACCTACCATAAATCACCAATGTGAAACAGATAATGAGAATAAATACTTTGAATTACAAAATGAATTTGTAATTTTAAAATGTACCCCACCCCCCCACCCCCATGGAAATGATTCTGCAGAGACAGATGGTGATTGTTGAGAGTGTAGCTCAAGTACTCCATAATATTGCTGCCTTGGCATCAATTTTATGTGGCCAAGTGGTCTACAAGGACTTAAACTGACACTAGCCCCTCCATTGAGCACATGCCCTAGATAACAGCCCACAGAGTCACAAGTAAATATAAGTCCCTGATATGACTCCCCCAACTGCCCTTGTGATAAGCATTCTCCCCTGTCTCCCAGGGCCTTCCCCTTATGTGCCCTTTAGATAAGACTACCCCCACCAAAAAAAAAAAATTACCAAACCTTGCTCTTTTTGGTTTGAATTGATGAATTTTGACAGCCCGGCAACACCAAAGCACCTCATTCTTGGACCCTAATAAAAACAAGTGCCCCAGGTCCTGCCCCTAGCTCTCTGCCTGTACCTTTCATTGACCTCCCCACATGGCGCCTTGAGGTGTGCCCTGTAGCTCCTTCAGGACCCATGAGTAATAAATGTCTCTCTTTCACCTTCCCTTGCAGTCTTTTACTGAACCCCAGCTCACTGACACCTGGGGGCACTTCTTTTTTTTTATTTATTTCCCCCCAAAGTCCCAGTAGATAGTTGTATGTCATAGGTGCACATCCTTCTAGGTGCTGTATGTGGGACGTGGCCTCAGCATGGCCGGAGAAGCGGTGCGTCGGTGCGCGCCCGGGATCCGAACCCGGGCCGCCAGCAGCAGAGCGCACGCACTTAACCTCTAAGCCACGGGCCGGCCCTGGGGGCGCTTCTTAACAAAAGTTGATTTAACAAAGTCAAAACAGTGAAACCAGACAATTCTATCAAATGTATAAAGAATTAATAGCAATTATACACAGTTTCTTTCAGAAAACAGAAGAGGAGGGGATACTTTCCAACTCAACTTATTAAACCAGTATTACCGTGATACCAAAACTAGACAAAAGTATTAGGGGAAAACAAAAGGAAAGATAACTACAAGTAAATTCAACGTGAAGATGAAAAAATTCTTAACAAAATATTAGCAATAGAAATTAATGATACAAAGAAAGAATTGTACACCATGACCAAATGGCGTTTATTTGAGGGACAGAAGGCTGTTTCAATATTCAAAAACCAATCAATCTAATCCACAATGTAAACAGACTGAAGGAAAAAAACACATGATCCTATCAATTCATGGAGAAAAAGTGACAAAATTGAATACCTATTTATGATACACACTTTAAGAAAACTAAGAATAGAAGGAAACTTCCTCAACTCAATAAAGACATCTACAAAAACTTACAGCAAAATCATACTTAATGGTGAAAGACTGAATACTTTTCCCAGAGATTGGGAACAAGACAAGGATGTCCACTCTTACCCACTGCTATTTGACATTGTATTAGAAGATGTAGCCAGTGAAATAAGGGAAGAAGAGTAAATAAAAGTGCTAAAGGACAGGAAGGTATAATAGTGTACCCATTTACAGAAGACAGCTATGACTCTGGTAGGCTGAATAATGCACCCTCAAAGGATATCCATGTCCTCATCTTTATACAGTGTTACTTTAAATGTTAAAAGGAGTTTGGAAATGTGATCTAGTTATGATAGTAAGATGGGAGATTATCCTGGATGATCTGGTAAATGTGATATAATCCCAAGGATCCTTAAAAATAAGAAGGATGCGGGTAGAGTTAGAGTCATCAAGAAGTTAGTGTTATGATGGAAGCACAGGGACTGAGATAAAGAGATTTTAAGATGCTAGTTTGCTGGCTTTGAAGTTAGGGGAAGGAGACTAGAGGCAAAGAATGTAAGTGGCCTCTGAAACCCAGGAAAGGCAAGGAAATGAATTCCCACTTGGAGTATCCAGAAGGAGCCCGGTGCTGTGGATCCACTTTACACTTCTAATCTCCAAAACTGTAAAAGAATAAATTTTTGTTGGTAAGCCACTCAGTTTGTGGTAGTTTGTTACAGCAGCAAAAGAGAAGAAAATGGTGTATGTAGAAAATCCAAGGGAATCTACAAAAATTTCTAGAAAAAGTAAAATTTGCAAGGTGTCAAGACATAAGAACATACAAAAATCTATTACATTTCTCTCTCTCTTTTTTTGTGAGGAAGATCAGTCCTGAGCTAACATCCCTTGCCAATCCTCCACTTTTTGCTGAGGAAGAATGGCCCTGGGTTAAGATCCATGCCCACCTTCCTCTACTTTATATGGGATACTGCCACAGCATGGCTTGACAAGCAGTGCTTCGGTGAGTGCCCAGGATCCGAACCTGCGAACCCCGGGCTGCCGAAGCGGAATGCGCGCACTTAACCACTTGCACCACTGGGCCAGCCCCCTATTACATTTCTTTATACTAGCAATTTACACGTGGAAAAAAATTTGAAATGCAATACGACGTATGATTGCTCAAAAAAGAAAAGGTATAAGAAATATGTGTAAAGCTAACAAAAT
This sequence comes from Ceratotherium simum simum, assembly GCF_057802395.1. Taxonomy (NCBI): domain Eukaryota; kingdom Metazoa; phylum Chordata; class Mammalia; order Perissodactyla; family Rhinocerotidae; genus Ceratotherium; species Ceratotherium simum. The sequence continues at coordinate 8,563,485 of NC_141932.1, forward strand.
ATGGACAGGACTTTTATGCTGAAAACCACAAAATGCTGATGAGAGAAATCAAAGATGACCTAAATAAAAAGAAAAACATACCATATTCATTGCTTTGAAGACACAATATAGAAATGTCAATTCACCCCAGATTGACATATAGATTTAAAGCATTTCCTATCAAGATATTTTGTAGACAAATGAGATAATTCTAAAATTGATATGGAAAGGCAGAGGGACTAGAAGAGCTAAAATATCTGAAAAATAATAAAGTGGTTGTAATCACTCCACATGATCTCAAGATTTCTAATATACTAAGAACAATCAAGACTATGTGGTATTGGTGGAGTAACAGACACATAGATCAATGAAACAGAACAGAGAAACCAGAAATAGTCACACATTTTAAAAGATGGAACTAATACAATAGTCTAGTTATGTAGAGACTCTATGTGTCTTAGTGAAAATGGGTAGAATATGTGTCTTTTCTCTAGTGCTGGACATATGATGTGCTTAATAGAGACAGTAAATGTATCTAGAAAGAAAACGTTGGTGGTATGTTGACTATGATGAAAATAATTTCCTTCTTGAGTTTAAGTGAGCTTTTTAGAAAATGTTAACATCATCAATGTGGGTTTCAAACCAAGGCTGGGGGTGGGGTGGTGGTCAGGTATTTCAGCAGTTTCTACCTTTCAAATATATCATGTGATATATATATATTTCTTTTTGGTAAAAAGTATTTTGGGGGTGGGCTGATAGAAATATTCTAAAATTAGATTGTGGAGATGATTTCACAGCTTTGTAAACGTACTAAAAAAATATTGGATTTTATACTTAAAATGAAACAATTTTATGGTATGTAAATTATATCTCAATAAACTTATTTTTTTAAAGTTCACTTTCATTCCTAGGCTCACTATAAATCTGTCTACTGTTTCAACTTATTTAATGTGTCCATTTTCATAGCTTTTAGATGCAACTTTACATGTATATCTTTTGAGTCTATTTCAATAATTATTACATTATTTCTAATAGTTTCTCATAGTAGCCCTATATTAATAATTATATGATCTGTAATCAATAATAATTCAGTATCTACCCTAAAAAGTTTTATCTTACTCATGTTTTGTTTCTAAACCTTAGCTAGCCACAATATTGTTGCAATTATTTCAGTAGCTGGTGTACTTTTACTCTTGTTGCTGGCTAAAAGGAAGCGTATCTCTTGTATCCATCAAAATAGTGAAGCATTCTTGTCTCAACAAATCCAGCCTTATCTTGGATAATCTTTCTTGTAGGATTACGTGGTAATCAGTGTAATGGCATCTTATTTAAATATCCATTCAGGGGCTGGCCCCATGGCTTAGCGGTTAAGTGCACGCGCTCTGCTGCTGGCAGCCCGGGTTTGGATCCCAGGCGTGCACCGATGCACCGCTTCTCCCGCCATGCTGAGGCCGCATCCCACATACAGCAACTAGAAGGATGTGCAACTATGACATACAATTATCTACTGGGGCTTTGGGGGGAAAAAAAAAGGAGGAGGATTGGCAATAGATGTTAGCTCAGAGCCAGTCTTCCTCAGCAAAAAGAGGAGGATTAGCATGGATGTTAGCTCAGGGCTGATCTTCTTCACAAAAAAAAAAAAAAAAAATTTTAATACAGTTGAAAATGAACCACGTAACACATTGCTTAATACCATAATCTGAAATTGACATTTTAATATCCTTTGGGAAATTCCACTTGTAAAATTGTTTAGTAATATTTATTATCTGGTAAACATTTCCTAATATTAATTATATTAATTTTCATTAGTGTAGCAATATCTTAGGCAATTTATCTGAATAGTATTTTAAAGCATCTTTAACAACCATATACTACAGTGGAACCTATGTGTGCAGCAGGAAGAGGAATGGAATAATTAGCATGAAAAAAATTGTGGTGTTTCCCAACCAAGAAATCAGGAATTTCAAGAGTAAACATCCAGTGTTTTATGAGTCTGACTCCATTTTTTGATGTTTGACTACTGACACCTTCTCAACCTCACTACAACCTCTTCCTATTCTCCCTATATGGGCAAGCTGCTAAAAAAGCCCAAGTGCTCCCTCTTTTGGTACCTTGGAAGTTCAAACCACAGGCAGGTACCCACACCCCAGCCCCACCCAGTAATCACCATAACACACCAAGCCGGTCACCATTCTCTGTCCTTTCAAGCCATTTTTCGACCAGCTTGTTAGTCTACCCTGCTATCCCTGGAAAGCTTCATTATATAACAAACATTCTCATAACACTTTAGTGTGTGGCATCAGTCTTGATATCCAAACCAAATTTTGGGTAGGGTTCCATCCTGTTCCAGTGGATCGCCACAAGTGCAAATTAGCAACAACAAAATGTTTTGGGAGTGAATATATGAAATTTCCAGTTTATCTATCAAACCAAAAAAGTTCCTTTTGTACATTGTTCATTCTTATGAGGAAACTCATGAACACTGATCTTTTTAAATTATTTCATGGAGCACTCCAAGCACAAAAAAGATTGTATTTTTATTCTTATCTCTGAAATTTTCTTTCGTTTCCTAATATTTGTCATATGCTTACTAAATTTTATTTTCACTTCATGTAAAGCAAGATCCATGCCATGGGTTTTATTTGGGCACAAAAAGACACGAAGAAATATAATCATATGGTGAATGTTCATGAACAGGGGGCGGGTTTTAGGGGATCAGAGTCTGAAATTGCACTGCTATAACCACATAATGCCCTGGGATAGAGTGTGTAGAGAACTCAAGTACAAATTAGAGTATATAATGTCAAAATTGCATGTCATTTGATTCCATCATGGAAAGAAATTGTTATAGATTCCTTCAACCTTGAGAGCCTAATGGTGCATTGTTAGTTTATGTTATGAAGTATTCTACTAAGGTGGGATGAAACTGTGTTGGTAGAAGGAACATAATTCATTCAGGATTATGAAAAAAATGATTAAATTTTATTAATTAAAACATAGTATCTATGATACATTCTGAAGTTTTTAAAACAGTAGCAAAATGTAATGCCAATAGTTAAATGTGAATCATACACATGCACATACAATTCTGGTTCTTTTGACTAAACTCCCTTCTCAGGTAACTGTTCTTTAATTTCCAAGAACAAGACTAAACTTTATTAATCATTGATATACAACAGCTGTTGCCAGTCAATGGAGAAAGTGACCACCATTTCCCCTGCTTTATTTCTACCACATAATCAGTCCCTAGTAACCTATCATTCTCCTCCAATGAAAAGCCCAATCCCTAATGTCCTGGTCTACTCTGTTTCATGGTTAGTTGGTAAAGCATTCATTCCTATGACCCACAGTAGCACGACTAGAGAAGGGCACCCTGAACATAATAAGCCTGATGACATACAATAGTTTTACGTTATTCTCTGCTCCTCCCTGATGCTAATTTATACAATATTGAATTTGACAATTCAATGTCCTTATTTTTCCATGGGACATGGATATGAATGAACCACACCTAATGAAGTAGACCCTTTCATCATATTGATTCCTTCCTTGAGAACATCGTGAGAGGCCTCTATGGAAGGCATAAGATCAACAGACTTCAAACTTCAGGTTGAAGGTCCTAAATAGAAATGTAGCCTTTTCAAGAAAACTCAAGTAATTAAATAAAATACTTTATATACTGAAGATAATGGGCCATTTCCACACATGTCCTTGTCCCTGTGATATACACTGTGTCATAAGTTTTAACATATTTTGACTTGTAATTATTCTGCAGCATGTCATATCTCAGGTTAATCTCAGAGAACTAGAGACTTATTTATTCCTAGTATTGATTCTCAGATCTATGGACTATTCTGAGAATTGCTCAAAGCATTTACCAATTCATTACATTTGTAAGGATTCTCCCCAATATAAATTCTTTGGTGAATCCTGAGGACACACAGTTTCTTAAAGGTATTTCCATGTTCAGTATACTTGCATAGTTTCTGTTCTGCATGAATTCTTTCATTACTTAAGAGGTATAGACACTTGATGAAAAGCCTTACAACACTCATTACATTTGTAAGGTTGCTCTCCAGTATAAATCCTCTGATGTACTAGTTTTGATCTCTGAATAAAAGCCTTAGCATGCACATTACATTTATGTGGTTTCTCTTAAAGATGTATATTCTGATGCCTAGTGCATTGGGAGGCCTGGATAGAGCCTCTGCCACATACATTTACATGGTTTCTCTTCAATATGGACTCTCTGTTGTTGCACAATACTTGAACTCAAGCTAAAGGTTTTTCCACACTCATTGCATTTGTAAGGTATTGCTCTAGTATGTACCCCCACTTTTGACCTTTGGGTAAAATCCTTACCACACACATTACATTTGTGTGGTTTCTCTACAGGATATATATTCTTATATCTATTGAACAGTGAGCACTAATTTAAAACTTTGTCATATGCATTGCATTTGTAAGTATGAATGAACTATTTGGTGAACCCTGAGTTTAAGGCAATACCTAAAAACCTTGCCACATTCAGTACATTTGTAAGGTTCTCTCCAGTGTGGATTATCTGATGATTGGTGAGGTGAGAGCCCCGAGTAAAGGCTTTGCCACACTCATGGCATTTGTAAGGTTTCTCTCCAGAATGAATTCTTTGGTGAATCCTGAGGTCAGACCATTGTCTAAATGCCTTGCCACATTCAATACATTTATATGGCTTCTCTCCAGTATGAATTTTCTCATGAAGCCTAAGGTGTGAACACCTGCTAAAAGCCTTTCCACATTCATTACATTTGTAAGGTCTCTCACCAGTATGGATTACCTCATGTTTACTTAGGCTTGAATATACACTGAAGGATTTACCACATTCATTACATTTATAAGGTCTTTCTCCAGTATGAATTCTCTGGTGGTTTACAAGGTGTGAATTTTGACTGAAGACTCTGCCACATTCATTACATTTGTAAGGTTTCTCTCCAGTATGAATTCTATGATGACTTGCAAGGTGTGAATTTTGACGGAAGACCTTGCCACATATGTCACATTTATGTAGTTTCTCACCTGTATGAATTATCTGATGTGTAGTGAGGTGTGAGCTCTGAGTAAAAGCTTTGCCACACTCATAACATTTAAAAGGTTTCTCTCCAACATGAATTCTTTGGTGAATCCTAATGTCAGACCATTGCCTAAAGGTCTTGCCACATTCAGTACATTTATATGGCTTCTCTCCAGTATGAATTCTCTCATGATGCCTAAGGTGTGAATGCCTGATAAAAGTCTTGCTACATTCATTGCATTTATAACGTTTCTCTCCAGTGTGGATTACCTGATGGTAAGTTAGGCTTGACCGTACACTAAAGGTTTTCCCACACTCATTACATTTGTATGGTTTCTCCCCAGTATGAATTCTCCGATGACTTGCAAGGTGTGAATTTTGACTGAAGACCTTGCCACATATATCACATTTATATGGTTTCTCTCCTGTATGGATTATCTGGTGTTTAGTGAGGTGGGAGCCCTGGGTAAAGGCTTTGCCACACTCATTACATTTGAAAGGTTTTTCTCCAGCATGAATTCTTTGGTGAATCCTAATGTCAGACCATTGCCTAAAGGCCTTGCCACATTCAGTACATTTATATGGCTTCTCTCCAGTATGAATTCTCTCATGATGCCTAAGGTGTGAATGCTTGATAAAAGCCTTACCACATTCATTGCATTGGTAAGATTTCTCTCCAGTGTGGATTACCTGATGGTTAGTTAGGCTTGAATGCAAACTAAAAGCTTTGCCACATTCATTACATTTGTATGGTTTCTCTCCAGTATGAATTTTCTGATGGGCAACCAGGCTTGAACTTTGGATAAAAGCTTTACCACATTCATTACATTTGCGTGGTTTCTCTCCACTATGAATTCTATGATGTTTTACAAGTTTGGAACTTTGGGAAAAACCCTTGTTGCATTCTTTACATTGGTAAGGTTTGTCTCCAGTATGGATTACTTGATGGTTCATTAGGCTTGAACGCACACTAAAGGCTTTGCCACACTCATTACATTTGTAAGGCTTCTCTCCAGTATGTATCCTCCGATGATTTGCAAGGTGTGAATTTTGGCTAAAGACCTTGCCACACTCATTACATTTGTAAGGTTTCTCCCCAGTATGAATTCTCTGATGACTTGCAAGGTTTGACTTTTGACTAAAGACCTTGCCACATACATCACATTTATATGGTTTCTCTCCTGTATGGATTATCTGATGTCTAGTAAGGTGTGAGCCCCGATTAAAGGTTTTGCCACACTCATTACATTGGTAAAGTTTTTCTCTGTGTGCTTTCTGGTCTTGTGTCAGTATTGAAGGATGCATAAAATCATTCCCACATTTATTAGAAATATTGGTTTGGACACTAGGAGGAATTATTTGAAGTGGTGAAGCTGAAAAACTATTGTTGATAGACATCTCAACCTGATTACATTCATAAGTTTCCCCTTCCATTTGAAACACCTGCAGTTCATCCTGAAGGCTTAGTCCAAGCCTATTCTCAAAAAGCTTGTTTCCTGCATCCTTTCTACCATGTTGATCTCTTCTGTTAGTGAGATTTTTTTTACAGGTTACAGGCACTCCTTGGTAACTTCTTTCATCATTTCTCCACTGACACTCAAATTCATGCATATTTTTCTGGATTTCCCTGAAGTAAAAATCTTTGATTTCTTGGCTTTCATGTCTTCCCAACATCAATGTTTGGAATACTTCTCCTGTACTACTGTTCTCTTTTGGTTGTAATTTCTTGATCACATATGTAGGAGAGACATCTACAAGATATAAGGAAACATAGATATCATATTAATTACTGTTCATAAATATACATTTCATGTTGAAAACATATTACACCAAAAGTAATAATTATACAGAACAGTTATGAAACTTCCCAACCATTATCTTCAAATTTTTAGGAACACTAAAGGAATTGACTCTTTACTGAAGAAAGATTGATCATATATAATTCAAATTAATTTTAGGGAAGCCTAGTTTCAAACACTCTATGACAGAAACACTCATATTGTGCAAACTTATGTTAACTCTCAAAAAGAAAGGGTATTTTTCCACCATGACCCCAAAGCACACACCAATTGGCAGTAAACATATTGCTGTCTCATAACTGAGGAGAAAAAAATATTATATTATACTTATATTGTGCATACTTATTGTACAAAAAAATTGCTGAAGAACAGACAATATATTGTAATGGTAAATAATCCAAAACAAGCTTATCTAATGAATGATTTAAATAAATGGCAATTTAGAATTTCAAAACAAATACAGCATTGAAAAATGAAGAATTCAATAAAACAATGTTTAAAAAATAAAATATTTTTCTAAATATTTGTTATAAAACTGTGTACCCATGAAGAATAGGCATTTTACAACATTAACAAGTGGTGCATGTCAGTTATATTGCATAATACATGCTGAAAGACTATCATCTGTAAATCACAATAAAAATTAATAAATACAATGTTCTAGTCATCCATGATAAAACCAGCAGTAAATAATAAGTAACCATATTATACAAAATTGTACTCTGTGGAACTCTAAACATTCCCCCTTCAGGCTAAAGAAAGGATCTATTTTAGAAAGAACCCACAATATGAGAATTGGAAATATGTTGAGATCACTGAGTTCTGAAATATCAATTCAGGAAAATACATAACATTATAAAAACAGGAATTGGAGAAAGAAGTAAGAAGTCCCAATTATAATTTTATGACTACAGTTATATAACAGCCAATCAACAGAGCAATTCCCTGTCTATGCAGTGCCCTTTAATTATCCAGTTCATCAGATCCAAATATATGTAATACAGAGTGCATGCTTTGAAAATTTATTAACTAACGTCAGAGAAAACATTGAGAACAAATTGCAAAATAAAAACACAAAATATAATGCAGACAAAAGGATATCTCTTAAGAAACATGACAGAAAGTTGATATATCTTATTAAACAAAAGTAACTTTTGAGTCTTTACTATAAATTGTGCAATATTCTAAGCCATCTAATAACACTAATTTGTTTTAAAAGCTTTGAGGCAAATTACCACTATTTTTTAAATAAGGGCAGTAGACTCACAGGGTTTACAAACATAACCCAATTTACACAGAAAGTAGTGAGAGAAACAGGATTTGAACCTGGACCTACAGACTCAGACATGTTCTTAAGCATGACTATCTATCTTGGCAGTACAGGTTCCAAAAGGTTACAACAAATATCAGGAGCTTAGAAAGAAATACTTCAAGGGAGATACAAGAGCTGAGCCAAGTCACTATAATAGTTACTCAGCCATCCCCCTCCGGAAAATGGTTTCTGAGTCCTTACTCCTGCACCTGTTGATTTAGGTTGTGTCCTGACAAAGTTGTCCCATGGAAGAATAGGGGGCATTTTTTACAGTGTTAGTAGTGGAGGAGGGGGGGTGAGGGTAAAGGAATGCTGTGGAAATTGGGGAGTTGAGGAGTGCAAACTTACTATGCTAGGAACTAACAGTGTATTCCATCCAGATCAAGATACCATGTGAGGACAGGTCAGCACTGGGGAAGGACAAAAGTGGAGGACAGGAAGTAATGGTCATGCAGGAGCAGAGCTTGTGCTTGCAGATCTGTGGGCATATGACTGTAGGAGGGCAACTAAAATACCGACCTTGGAAGAAAAGAAGAATTAGTTTAGCAAGTAGCATAATACCATCCCTTTTGTTTTTGGTGAGGAGGATTGGCACTGAGTTAACATCTGTTGCCAATCTTCCTCTTTTTGCTTGAGGAAGACTGTCCCTGAGCTAACATCTGTGCCCATCTTCCTCTATTTTGTATGTGGGACCCTGCCACAGCATGGCTTGATGAGCAGTGTGTAGGCCTGCACCTGGGATCCAAACCTGCAAACCCTGGGCCGCTGAAGCAGAACACACAAACTTAACCACTACGCCACAGGGCCAGCCCTAATACCGTCCCATTTTTAACCATGGGAATTATACTATGGGTATGGAACAAAAATGGCAGATTTAAAAAGGGAGAGAGTGTGATGATGTAGGGAAAAAGCAGGTTTAAGTCTTTTTACCATATTTGCTATGAAATTTATCAAATTGAATCTCCCATGAGTTCCATTTCTAGGCATACATTCAAGAAAAACATACATAGATATTCCAAGAGATACATACAAGAATGTTCTCAGTAGAACTGGGAAAGAAAAACCAGGAAATGGCCAACAATAGGAGATGAATGAATTTATTCCGTACATATACATGCAGATACAATAAAATCTTATCAACGGTAAGCCAAGTAGGGAGACAATGGATTCAGAATCATGATCTCCTAGCTGGGTGGGCAGAGAGTTTGTTTGGGGAAACAAAGCTAGCAGGAAGTTGTTGCCAAAATCTGAGCATTTTAAGGATGTGATCACATTAGTTGAAAAAGAAAAAAAGAATCTAACTAACTAAAACATTAATTACATAATATATTTTTAAAAAGAAAATTTAACAATTTTGGTATATTAACTTTTTAGGCTAAGACTCCTTTGTTATTAAAAATAATAGTATCGCTTTTGGTAGGCTTCTCTAATTACTTGAAATTGTATCACTGGATCTCTTAATACATCTCTGCAATAAAAAAGACATGAAGAGTGATGTCAGCAAGATGGCAGACCAGTAATCTCCAGGCACTCATTACCCCTGGGAGATACCAAGTTAACAATATAAAAACAAAAAATCTTTTGGGAAAACTCTAGAAACCAGGTAAGTAGCTTCAGGACTCAAACAAATGCCTACCCTCAAAACAATGAATGAAAACGTACAGGAAAGTTCATGGCAATATGCTCGCCTTTGACTCACTCCTTCTCTGGCATGTTTCAGTGAGATTGAACAGAAGGAAGCTTCCCAATTCCCAGCTCCTCCCTTAGGATATGCAGATCAAAACCACAATGAGGTATCACATCACACCTGTTAGAATGGCTATCATCAAAAAGAAGCGATAACAAGTGCTGGTGAGGATATAGCAAAAAGGAACCCTTTTGCACTGTTGGTAGGAATGTAAATAGGTACAGCCACTATGGAAAACAGTATGGAGGTTCCTCAAAATATTAAAAAAAGAACTATCATATGATCCAGCAATTCCACTTCTGGGTATATATCAAAAGAAAATAAAATGACTATCTCGAAGGGATATCTGCACTCTCATGTTCACTGCAGCATTATTTAGAAGAGCCAAGATATGGAAAAAACCTAAGTGTCCAATAACAGATGAATGGATAAAGAAAATGTGGTATACACACACTATGGAATTTATTCAGCCTTAAAAAAAGACACAAATCCTCAGGGCTGGCCTGGTGGCATTAAGGGGTTAAGTTTGCACACTCCTCTTCAGTAGCCTAGGTTTGTGGGTTTAGATCCTGGGCACGGACCTACACACTGCTCATCAGGCCATGCTGTAGCAGCGTCCCATATACAAAATAGAGGAAGATTGGCACAGATGTTAGCTCAGGGACAATCTTCCTCAAGCAAAAAGAGGAAGATTGGCAGCAGATCTTAGCTCAGGGACAATCCTCCTCACCAAAAAGAAAAAAAGACACAAATCCTGTCATTTGCTACAACATGGATGAACTTTGAAGACATTGTACTAAGTGAAATTAGCCAGTCACGAAAAAGACAAATACTGTAAGATTCCACTTATGTGAGGTACCTAAAATAGTCCAATTCATAGAAATAGAAGGAAGAATGGTGTTTGCCAGAAGCTGGGGAGAGGGGAAAATAGGAAGAAATCAAGTGAATTTAAATACTCATGGTAATCAATTGAATCTATATTCAAATTATAAAAAAAATATGGCATATATTAACTCTGCTAAGCTCAAATGATCTAAGATATTATGAAAGTTATTTGACAGAATAAAAAAGAGACATGAGATCAGGGGTGCTCCTACTGTATGTATTAGTAGATACATAGTTGTTATTATGAATCAATGAAACAATGTGCACTTATCCAAAATTAATAAATTAGACTTCATAAATATCATCAGAAGAACATAGGTAACCTTTTGAAAATAATACATGACATGCAGTAGGGAAGGACTTGTATTACAGGGAGCTGTGTCAGCAGTTATGTGCAGAAATATTGTCTGGCAGTGGTGTGAAGACCCATGGAGAAGGTTGATGTGCAGAGAGGTGGTGAGCAACATAGGCAGCAAATAAGAGCCAGAGAACAGGACAGCACCACCAGGTGGGACAACAGGAACCAGGTGCACTCTATATGAAGTTCAGATGGAAAGAAAGCCAGGGAACAAGACAATTGTCATGTGTTCACTCAAGAATGCGATATCCAGAGCTGTAGAAATTCTGGAGAAAATACAAATGTTAGCGACAACAGTGGAGACAAAGTTTATAAAGTGCAAGAAATGGGCTAAGTTTCCTGTAAAATACAATGAGATATTTAACTATCAATTCAGTGTACCAACATGGATATGATGAATCTAGACAGGGAGACTAATTATTAGAATATAGTGGTTATACCAAGAAATAAAAACCCAGTGAAATTTACATAAAACTGAACAAATTATGCATAGAAAACTGAAAACACTATAGAAGAAGCAATGAATCTTATATAACACATTATCGCAAGTCCTTTTAATGGTACTTCTGGGAAGAGGCAATAACAATAATATTATATATATATATATATAAAATAATTATATTATATATATATTCTCAAGATACCAAAAATTCCCAATTTAAAAACTGTAATATTTAATTTAATTGACAAAAGTACAACTTAATATTAGGTACTAAGTCAGGTGAAAAGAAGCAGAAGGAATGATTAAAGCTATCTTTTCAAAATATTCTGGATTTCATGTAGGATTTAGGGAAACTGCTGCCGAGCCATACCCTCAACACTAGAGAAGGAAATAATGTAAAATATATGAAATAGTATCTATTCCCCAATTCAAATCTTCCACACATTGAAAATGTAAAACAAAGAATACTAAGAGCATCATCAAAAACACGGAACTGATAGTCAAATACATAAAATTAAATTCATGTATAATGCACAGAAGTATACAAAATGAGGGGCTGGCCCTGGGGCCAGGTGGTTAAAGTTGCATGTGCTCTGCTTTGGCGGCCCAGGTTCATGGGTTCAGATCCCGGGCATGGACCTACTCCACTCATCAGCCATGCTGTGGAGGCACCCCACATATGAAAAAGAGAGGAGGACTGGCACAGATGTTACCTCAGGGTGAATCTTCCTCACCAAAAAAAAAAAAGAAATATACAAAATGAAAGTAGCAGTGGCTTAAACAAAAATTACAGTAGATTTTACTGAAGACCTCATGCAACTTCATAAGCTCTCTCACTAAGATGCTTCCAAGTTGTACTTGTTGAGGTAGAATGAACAATAGCATTCACAGGGGATGGAAAATGTGGCATGAATAATAGTTTAGTCGGCAGCCTCAGAGAAATGGGGATGTGAACTTGGACAATGTTTTCCCAGGAGAAATTCCTATACCATTTATTGTGGCTCAAAGGGGACGATCATTAGTATATGTGATCAACATTGTCACAGTGCCCTTGAGAGATGCATTTGTGACACTCCTCAAAACTGCAAAGACTAGAAACACTTATCACTTAGGCTCTCATGATACATGCGATCTCGGTATCCAGGGGCAAGCTGACCACTCTGAGTAGCTTCAAGTGGTGCTTCTGTATGCAGTGGGATAATATTGCAAAATATTAGTCAAAGTGTTCTCCTTCAAGAATTTTCTGTTACCAAGTAAACCCACTCCATGAGAGAATCCACCAGAAGTTGTCCATCACCTAAAGGTGCATTAACACAACAAAAAATAGGATGACATTTCAGACCCTAGAAATGTGTATTTCAAAAGCAAGTTTCAGAGGCAAAATCATACATACTTAAAAGAATATAAAATCAGGAAGACTCTATACTCCCAGACTAGGTTGAGAGGTGGAAGAGAGTGAAAATACACGTTATGGGATCAGATATTGTAGCATCTTGAGATGGGACCATGTGTTCTACCCACAGATGCCAAGCTAAGAGCCTGAGATTGATAAATGCTCCCCGTGTAGGACTGGGGACCAACGAGAGGATCTCTGTCTACTGTCTTTGTAGTTTTCCCAAGTAACAATTGCACAAGATCCAACCTACCTCGCCATTACAAAAACCCCTGAAGTATGTAGCAAAAGCACAACAGAAGAAATGGCTGAGGATATGAACAGACAGACAGGGTTTGAGTGCTCCATGCAGTTTCTGGGGCACCAGATGGAATGGAAGGGCAGCTAAGGTTATGCCATCTTCTGATTAGGTCTTCCCAGGACAGCCAAAGGGGATGGAATCAGGATAGCTCCAGGGATTAGGCCTATGGAAGCCTCAGCTCTGATCTATATGGACGGAGAACTGAGCATCTGACGGAATCAAGTACAGAAGGAGAGACCAAGAGGGAAAGAGATGCCTTTAAAACAGCCCACCCCATGATCCTCAAAGTCAAGGAAACAAAGAGTTCACAAGAGCCAGACAATAGTGTTGTAGGTCCCGATAAAGATTTGCCTTTGTCTCTGTTGAAGCTGCGGCACCACTGGAGGGTGAAAGGATAAATTTTACATGTTGAAGGACAGAGTGATAAATTGGGGAGGAAGAAAACTTTCTTTTGGGAGTTCACAAAAAATAAACTTCTGTTTTCCCATAGAACTGTCCCATTTGAGGAGAGTTTCCCAAACACTATTAATGGTGCGCTTCCTCTCTCCCTTTTCTAAGCTCTTATCTGTGTTCACACCTTTGGTACCTTCCCACCCATTTGGTTTTTTGCTATTTTCACTTCCTTCTCCACAGTCTGGGGCTCTTTCCCTTGCTCCAAAATGGAGATAATAATCAGATCAGAAACAGAAATTCCTGCTTATAAGAAGAAAAGAACATGATGTGCTGTGGCTTCCAGAATCCCAGCTCTTTGTTCAGCTGAGGAGGACATTACAGACAGTTCAGAAACTATTTCACAATCTCATCTACTGCTTGACTCTTTCTGAATATACCGAACAGTATAATATGCAGATACCTAGCTCTCTTCCGAGAACTACTGAATCAATAGCACAGGAGTAGAAAACAGAGAATTGGATATTTTAAGTTTGTCATAAGGTTTTATGCATATTTAAGCTCTGGAACCACCCCTGATGTCTCAAGAAATGGCAGATCACCTGAAGAAAGGGCAAGTTTGAAGTCCAGATGCTGCATCATGAACCTTTTCATTTCTGAGTCACCAGGGCTTTGACCTCAGTCAATCAAGATGCGGGCTCTCAAGAGGGATACAAAGGAAAATGGAAAGATATCCAAGGACAGATCCCAACTTCTAGACGGAAGTTATCCTCACCCAGGCAGAGCAGGTTGCTGTAGTTCTCCAACATCACGTCCCTGTACAAGGCCCTCTGAGCAGGGTCCAGGTATTCCCACTCCTCCTGAGAGAATTCGATGGCCACATCCTTGAACGTCAACCGTCCCTGAAATGAAAAACACATTTCACCAAAGTGGTCATGAAGAGACTTCTTATCTTCACACAAAATGAGAAGAGTAGAGAGGTGTAAAGATGAATTTGGTTGAACTGTTTGTTTTGACACATCCATGTAAAAGATATTTTGAGCAAGTTATATGTCTCTAATTTTAATTTCTCATGCTTTTCCATAAGATACTAAGATATACTCCAAATCAGTGTGAATTTCTCATTTTTGTGGACAATACATGAAATATACAAATAAAAATTCAATACTGGGTTGTCTATACAGAAGTGTTAGATATTATGGTCTACACACCAAGTGATATTCAATATCTAGATGAGCTAGAGCACGAGTGGTGTCTTCAGAGATGACAAAGTCCACAGAGGCTTTAAAGAAAGGTCAGAATCTAAAAATTGTGATGATAACAACAGCAATGACTAAAAATTTTTGAACACTTCCTATATGCTAAGCATTACTCTAAATGCTTTACATGCACTAACTTGTTATCAATGTAATAGCTCATTAGAGAAAGATCTGTTTCCATCTTACAGAGGATAAAACTTTGTTATAGACATTCTAAGAAACTTGCCTCATGTCAAACAGCTAAGAAATGACACAGCAAGCACAGACCTCAGGTGGTCAAGCTTTAGAATCGAACCTAAAGAACCAAACAGTTAAGTAACAGAACATTAAAAGTACATTCATAGAGGGCTCCCTGAGAAATGTGAAATAAATTCAATGCCGGCAACAAAAAACTACATAAAAAGTTATTATATACATACATACATACACATTCTTACACATAATACATTATGATTCTTACTATTTTTAAATCATTAATGTGATAGTGTAGGAAAAATTTAAGGTCATGGAATATATTTAAAATGTAATTTCAACTGGTAAAAAATATAAAACTTATGAAATGATTATGTCTTTTATAAAAACCATAGAGTTGCACACCCATGCACTCATGTACATACATAAGCATGCAAATTAAATGAAATGAGAGGAGTTTTCCCTTGATGACATATTTTTGGATGATTTGTTTCATTATTATTTTTATTCATGTGTATTTCAGCATGGTTGGGACAATAAAAATGTATTAATTGTTCTTAATTTAGTTTGCCACCATTATAGTAGGCTAGTAAAAAAATTCTACCAATATGAAAAAAAACAGAATACTTAAACTCTAATCTCTATAAAATACCTATATTCCAAAATGTAAATACAATTTTATCCATTTAAATGCAGATACATAGGCATTAACAAAAGCCAAACAGAGTTCATTTCATAATAAAACAATGATTCAAGATTAGAAAAGTTATTAGTGTTATACATTAATTTAACAGACTAACATAAAAAAAAAATTAGGGGCCTGCCCAGTGGCGTAGCAGTTAAGTGCGTGTGCTCTGCTTCGGTGGCCCAGGGTTCGCAGGTTCAGATCCCAGGCGTGCACCAATGCACTGTTTGTCAAGCCATGCTGTGGGGGCGCCCCATATAAAGTAGAGGAAGATGGGCATGGATGTTAGTCCAGGGCCAATCTTCCTCAGCAAAAAGAGGAGGATTGGCATCAGATGTTGGCTCAGGGCTAATCTTCTTCACGATAAAAGAGATAAAAAAAATTATCACAGCAGTAGATACCTGAAAAAATTCTTCAATAATTAAAAATCAGGAAAAAAGGAAAAAGGAAGAAAAAAACTTATTAAGCAAGAACATTTCACCAAAATCATGATCAGCAGAAAACACTGGGTGCATTTTGTCTGAAATTACAGTGGAGAAAAGGGGGCTTCCCAGGGTTCCCGCTATTCACCTCTGTACAGGATGCCTGAGCCCAAGCAGTAGAAGAGGGAAAAGGAAGAAAAATACAGAGCAGGAATGAGAGAGACCCAAAGAGCTGGAACTCTTAAAATTCACAAATCTAAGGACAAGAATAGGCTAAAAATGAAAGAAGGGAAAAAGATATTCCATGCAAATAAGATCCTAAAGAGAGCAGGGATGGCTATATTATATCAGACTAAACAGATTATACAACAAAAATTGTCACAAGAGACAAAGGACATTACATAATGATAAAATGGTCAATTCACTAGGAAGATATAACCATTATAAATCTATATGCATCAAACATTAAAGTTCCCAAATATATGAAGCAAACATTGACAGAAATGAAGGGAGAAGCAGACAGCAACATATTAACAGTATGAGATTTCAATACCCTAGTTTTAATTATAGATAGAAGAACCAAACAAAAGATAAAGAAAGAAACACAGGACTTGAACAACACTATAGACCAACTGATCTAACAGACATATACAGAACACTCACCCAACAATAGCAGAAAACACATTCTTCTCAAGCACACATGGAACATTCTCCATGATACAACACATGTCAAGCCACAAAACAAATCAACAAATTTAAGAAGACTGAAGTCATAAAAAACATGTTCTCTAACTATAATGAAATGAAACTAGAAACAAAAAGCAGATGGCAAACAGAAAAATCCACAAAATGTGGATATTAAACAACTCATTCTTAAACAACCAATGAATTAAAGAAGAAATCACAAGGGATTTCAAAAAATATCTGGATAAAAATGAAAACAAAAAATAGCAAAACTTACTGTATGCAGTGACAGCACCACTAAGAAGGAAGTCTATGGTGGTAAATGCTTAAATTAAAAGAAAGATCTCAAATCAGAAATGTTATTTCATATCTCAAGGAAGTAGAAAAAGAAGAACAAACTAAACCTAAGTTTTGCAGAAGGAAAGAAATAAATAAGAAAGGTTAGATCAGAGATATGAAATAGAAAATAGAAAAACAATATAAAATGAACAAACCAAGAGTTGTTTTGAAAAGATTAACAAATTGAAAAACCCTAAGCTAGACTAAGAAAAAGAGAAAACTCAAATAACTGAAATCAGATATGAAAGAGGAGATACTGCAACTGATGTTACAGAAATTTTATGAACTATAAGAAAGTACTATGATATAGAAATTTTAAAAAAGGATTTTAAGAGAGTACTATGCCAACAAATTACATTATGTAGAAGATACAGGTAAATTCCTAGAAACATACAACCCACTAAGACCTAATCATAAAGAAATAAAATATGGGAACAGAATTATAACTGGAGAGGAGATTCAAGCAGTAATCAAATATCTCCAACACAGAAAAACCCAGGACCTGATGGCTTCACTGCAGAATTCCACCAAACATTTATAGGATTATATAGGATTATATAACATTTATAGGATTATATATATAGACTAATCCTGCAAGCAGGATCGTTCTTCCTGCAAGGAAGAAGGCAAGCAGGCACACTCTCCTAGCCAAAGCAATTAGACAAGAAAAAGAAATAAAAGTTACCCAAATTGTAAAAGAAGTAAAATTATCTTTTTCGCAGATGAAAGATCTTATATGTAGAAACACAAAACAACTGTTACAACGAAAACACAACTTTAGAAAGTTGCAGGATACAAAATCGGCACACAAAAATCAGTTGCATTTCTATATACTTCTAACAATGAACAGTCTAAAAAGGAAATTAAGAAAATAATCCTATTTAATACAGCATCAAAAGGGATGAAATACTTAGGAATGAACTTAGCCAAGAAGGTGAAAGACTTGTACACCGAAAACTACAAAACATTGCTAAAAGAAATTTAAAAAGACACAAATAACTAGAAAGACATCCCATATTCATGGACTGAAATACTTAACATTGTTAAAATGCCCATACTATCCAAAGTTTTCTATAGATTCAATGGAATCTGTAACAAAATCCCAATGGCAATTTTTGCAGAAATAGAAAAAAAATGCTAAACTTTATATAGAATCTCAAGGGACCCCAAATAGCCAAAACACTCTTGAAAAACAAGAAGAAAGTTGGAGGCCTCACTTTTTTAGATTTCAATACATATTACACGGCAAGAGTGATCGAGATGGTGTGGTACTGGCATAAACACATACATAAACCAATGGACAGAATAGAATGCTCAGAAATAAACTCTTGCATATATCTCAAATGATTTTTGATAAGGGTGCCAAGACTACACAATGGGGAAAGGACAGTCTCTTCAACAAATGGTGCTGGGAAAACTGGGTATCTACATGCAAAAGAATGAGCCTGGAACCTTACCTGCATCAAATGTGAAAACTTCTGTATGTCAAAGGACACAATCAACAGAGTGAAAAGGCAACCTCCCAGAAATAGATGTGATGAAAATGATTTAAAGAGTCTCCAACTGTTAGACATTTAGGTTGATTTTGTATTCTAAAATCGATGATGGAATAAAAGATCCACTATCACTTATGTCTGTTTCAGAACTTTGCTTCCCCAATCATTAAGATTTTGAAGTCAGTGACTCACTCATTTACCTTCAAATGTATTATAAAAACAGGCAGAACATATTTCCCCTAATTGGTCTCCTTTTCCAGAATTCACTAGATATTTGTGCACATTAATACATGACTTCCATGTGCAACTTATTTCATCCTGGTCTACAGAGAGCTATCAGCGCATCCAGATGGGGCCCTTAAACATGTCCTGCTGCCCAACTGCACTGACACCACAGGGCCCACACCCATCTCCAATCCATGGGCGTGAAGCTCTGCCCAGGACGATGCCCAGTGGAGCCTCTTCACAAGTTCCATGTCACTGGGTCATAGTGAGATGGAATCTAAGTGGAGATGAGAAGGACTGAGGGAAGGCCCCGAGTGAATGTGAGGAAACAGGTGTCAGGCAGGATACTTCAGAGTCACAGAAGATTAGCAAGTCCAAAGAACGGCATTTCAGGAAGGACAGAACAATCAAGCAAGAACATGACTTTACCTGAGAAAGATCCATTTCTGACTCCTCCTTCTTTCCTCTTCTGGGCTTCTTCCTCAAGCAACATTAGTCTTTAGAGCTCTTGAAAGTTGAAAATATGTTGTTTAATGGTTAGAATCAACACACCCCCTTCCTGTGTCATAACCACACACAGGGAAGACCTCAACACATGGAAAAAAAGGTCCTCTGCGCTACTGCCATAGGAGGCATTCAGGGACAGTAAACTCCTACACAGAGACCAACAAGTAAGTCTTTCCACCACTTTCTTCAGAACTCACCCCCCACCTGGTGAATCCCACACATATGCTGCAGCAGTGGGGACCTTGGCTGGACCAGACACTTCCCTTCAGGTCACAGACCTGGCCCTGATCAAATCCCTTGCAGAGCAGAGCCCCCTGACCCTCAGCCCAGATCTCACCCCTCAGGAATGGGAGGACTCAGAGCATTGGTGCTCAATGCTGGACGCAGACTGGAATCACCTGGGACACTTTAAATATTAGTGAGGCTGTCCCTCACCCCAACTATTGGCAGGAGAATCTCTGGTCAGGGGACACAGGAGATGTATTTGCAAAATGCCTCAGCAATCTAATGTGAAGTCCAAGTTGAGCACCACTCAGAGGAGGCAAGCCCAGGACACCTCCTACCTTCTTTTCCAGCTTTATTAAAGCATAATTGATCGATGAAAATTGTGTATATTTAAGGTGCATAACATGATCATTTGAAGTACCTACACACTATGAAAAAATTATGATAATCAAGTTAACACATTCATTCCCTCACAATTACCATTTTTTGTGTCTGTGTGGTGACATACAGATTTACTCTCTCAGCAACTTTTAAGCATCTAATACAGTATTATTAACTATAGTCACCATGCTGTACATTAGATCCCCAAAATGTAATCATTTTACAACTGAAAATTTATACTCTTTGACCAGCATCTCCCCATTTTCCCCACTTCTCAGCCCCTAGTGCTAACCACTCTACTCTCTGTTTCTATGAGTTTCACTTTTTTAGATCCAACATATAAGCGAGATCATATAGTATTTGTCTCTCCCTGTCTGGCTTATTTCACTTAGCTTAACGTCCTTCAAGTTCATCCATGGTGTCACAAAGAACAGGATTTCCTTCTTTTTTATGGCTGAATAATATTTCATTGTACGTATGTACCACATTTTCTTTATTCATTCATCTATTCATCTGTCAAAGGACATTTAGGTTTTTTCCATATCTTGGTTGTTGTGAATAATGGCAATAGAGACATGGGAGTATAGACAGCGCTTCAAGATACTAATTTCATCTCCTTTGAATATACAGACAGAAGTGGGACTGCTGGATCATACGATAGTTCTATTTTTAACATTTTGAGGAACCTCCATACTGTTTTCCATAATGGCTGTACCAATTTACATTCCCACCAACAGTGCACAAGGGTTTCCTTTTCTCCACATCCTCATCAACTCTTGTTATTTCTTGTCTTTTTGCTAATTGCCATCCTAACAGGTGTGACATCTCCCACCTTCTGGCACTGCTCTCTCCTTGGGGCTTTGTCCCCAGTAGCCACACAATGGAAGGAGAAGGAGCAGAAACATGCCAAGCAGGCAATATGGACCAGAAGTGAGGGTGACGGTGTGGCTGACAAATTAAATAGGAGGGGGGTCAGAGAAGGCTCCACTGAGGTGATATAAGAACAAGGACCTGGGGGAGGAAGGGTGTTTGCCACCTGCATCTGAGGGGCCAGACAGTTCTAGGCAGAGCTACAGACTCTGCCAGCACACTGAAGCAGCAGCAACCCTGGCCCCAGGAAAAGGAAGGAAACTTGTGTGGCCAGAGCAGGGTGAGGAGGAGGAGACACGCAGGGGAGGAGGGCAGAGAGGCACTGGGGGAAGCTGATCAGGAAGGGCCATGGTATTCAAACATTCTTTTTTTTTTTGTGAGGAGATCAGCCCTGTGCTAACATCTGCCAAGCCTCCTCTTTTTTTTTTTTTTTTTTTTTTTTTGCTGAGGAAGACTGGCCCTGGGCTAACATCCGTGCCCTCTTCCTCCACTTTATATGGGACACTGCCACAGCATGGCTTGCCAAGCAGTGCATCAGTGCGTGCCCGAGATCCGAACTGGCAAACCCCGGGCCACTGCAGTGGAGCACGTGCACTTAACCACTTGCGCCACCGGGCTGGCCCCTCAAACATTCTTCTTGCATATCTCAAAAGAATTATAGAAACCATGTATTTTCTCACTTATTTTAAGTAAACATGTAATTTTTATCTCATTATTAAAACACTTACAAATAATATAATATCTTACATATTTTATATACATGATAAAATGTTCATCTTAAGCCCCAAGAAGTACAGGGTCACCCTAAATCAAGATGTGGAAAACTGCTGGGGGAACGTGATTGGGGGAGATCAAGAAATCAGTTCTGGACATATTAAGGTGGAGAGGCCTGTTAGATGTCCCAGCAGAAATATCTAGAAACAGGACACTAGACTTCAAGGGAGAGATCTGGTCTTGAGAGGAGAAAATGGGAGACATGTAGGTGGTGCTGAAAGTCATGAGATGAGATGAGGAGGAAAGGCAGTGGGTGTAGACAAAGAAGAGAAGAGGTTAAAGGGCTAAGCCTTGGGATACTCCCAAATTCAGAGACCAGGGAGTTCAGGAAAATCCATCAGAGGAAACTGAGAAGTGAATGGGAGGCGAGAAGAAAATTAAAGCAAATAGATTTTTAAAGGTTAATGGGATGTCCTCAAAGCCAAGAAAATGAGTCTCTCAAGGAGGACAGAGCAATCAATTGTGCAATGTGTTGCAAACAGGACAAGTCAGATAAGAAGAGGAAATAAATTATTAGATTGAGAAATGAGCGAGTCATTGGTGACTCTAGAAAAGAAAAGGTCAGAGGAATGGTGGATGTGAAAGCTTGATTGGATGGAGTTCAAACGAGAATTGGAGGCAAGAATTGAAGACAGAGTATACACAAGTTTTTAGTGTATTGTGCTCTTAAATGAAGAATAGAAAAAGAGTAAATGGGGGAAACATAAGTAATTGAGAAAGTTTTCTTTTAAAGATGGTAGAGTGCATAAAAAGGTTCCGGGTGTGTGTCTGTGTGTAAGACAGACAACACCACCCTTTGTGAATACTGATCAAAATAAATCCCAAAAAGCAAAAACATATGATGCAGTGGAGGAAGGATCCATGCCATCCTGACACTGTGACTGGGGCTGGCAACTGGGGCCCAACTGCAGAGTCAGCAACAGCCAGGAGCAGGGACAGACCACTCCTGGTCAATACTGAGTAGAGAGCACAGGCCCTGAGGCAGGTGGATAGGCCTGAGGGAGAAGACCGCTTCCCTTTGCTCCAGGGGCTTAATGAAAAGGAAACAAGGTCTTTGAGAAAAAAGATGGAAGAGGATGAGTTGGACTTCTGTGGGGCTCTAGAGGACAGGCATGGATAGACAAACAGGGAAATGCAAGAGCAGCAGGGCCAGGAATTTGAAATGACATCAATCAGTTTGAGTGTATGTTTTCTTCTGCTGTGAGCAGCCACATGGGGACAGACACAGAGGAGGTAGAGTTGGATGTGATGACGTCAGGGAAAAGCAAGGAGGTGGGGGCCTGTGGGAGAATGAACATCAGTCCTTTGCTTTGGAGCATTTTGACTTGCACAGCTGTAAGTAACTGAAAGGGTGTGTTTGTCTCCATCATTTAAAAACAACCTGGATGAGGTAGGGGAGTATATTCCACTGGTTTACCATTTTATCCCCAATGCAGACAAAAAGAAAAAAAAAAAGCCTGGAGTATAGTATGCACTTCATATGTAGTGAATAAATGAATGAACAAGAGAAGACACAAAGTCAAACTAGCACGCCCTCTGGCACAGTCTTCATTTTGGGGGAGTGATGTGTGCAGGAGTTCTTTGCCCTGGAATGAATGAGAAGGGAGGAGACCAGAAGCAGCAGCTGAGGGTAGAGCCATGAGTCCTTCACCCAGACCACTGTCCTTGCCCTCAACAGGAATGAAGGGCAAGAGTAAGCTCAACTAGAACCGTGGTGAGCTGACCCATGGGGTAGCTGCCTGAGGCTGAGCGCTCCCACTTTGGCAATAAAAGAGCCTAAACTCAGCAAAGAGGAGAGGCCTCCTGGCTGCCTAGACCCGTTGATGGAGAAAAGTTCCCAGTGTCTAAGATTTCTCACTTTTCTATGACATTGGCTTAAAAATTCACGGCCTCAAATGCTGATCTGATTGGGTGTTGGTATTGTGCAAACCAACAGCAAAAGAACAGCAGAAACTGTGTGTCTGAACAAACAGTAGAGGGGAAGATGGAAGATAAGGGAGAGGATACCGGAGAGGCACCAACAAACAAACCACTTTTCTTCCTCAAGTCACCTACCTGGGGAAGCACCAACACTGCCATTCTAGAGAAGACAATGGAGAAAGGGAGAAGTGTATGTAGGGTGTGTGTTGGCCAGAAAGACAAGATCCTTTCTCTAAATGTGACCCCATTAGCTCACCGCATTCTATTCTAATAAGTGCTGAGTTTGAGGTCACCTGGTTTAAGGATGAACAGAGCTTTTCCTTGATTCAGCTTCTGAGTCTCCCTGCCATTACTAGGGCTCTAAATTTCCAAAGAGTGATCCCATTCTTGTCCCCAAATTCCCCTTCCAGAACACAGTAGCCCTCTTCATTGGAGAAATATCCTTGTTCCACCTTTAGTTTAAAACTTGTCCCTCTGCTCCCCTTGTCACTGTGAGTGTGTGTGTGTGTGTGTGTGTGTAGGTGTGTGCGCACATGTTTTGGGACAGACAGGGAGAGGACAGCAGAGTAACCACAGCTGGCCTGGCAACACGAAAGTGGCAGCTGCATCTTCCCAAGGACAAGCCTTTGTGCTGCAAGTCCCTGTTGTGTTGATAGCCCTCTGATTCTTGGAACAATCTTTCCCTAAGTCATGGGCCCTTACAGCCCCTCTCAAGTTGTACCCACAGACCCAGCCCCAGCAGGCCCTCCCTGAAGAAAACCTTCTGTCCTCTGAGGTTTAGGATCCATTGTTTCCCTTCTGGGCTCAAAGAAACCTACAAACTCCCATGGGGTCTGACACACTCCCCAAACACCCCATAATGGTCCCCCCATCCTGTTGTGAAATCCCACAAACCATTCCAAGCCCCAATAACTCATGCATTCATGATGGAATAATACACATGAAGACACACAAGGACGAACCAGACCGAAGACCCATATTTTCATTCACAGCATCCCCAGCCCAAACACCGTCACCTCCAAAATCTACTAATAAAAGAGAAATGTCTGCAGTGATGCACATGCTCCAATGAGACCCCAACATCTTCCAAGGAAACACTCCAAATTCTCTTTTGTATCTTCCAAAATGCATCTAAAACTTTCTTCACTTGTGACTCAAAATACCCCAAAATACCAAAGGTAACCTACAAAAGGATCTCTGAGATTTTCCCTATAATTACTCTACGGGTTGCATGATGATTCTTGCTCTCCCAAAAGACCCCACAGAAGCCACCACGTGGAGTGGATGCTGTGGGGCACTTCCTGGATCCACCCCCTCAGGACCAAGGCACCCATTTTCTTGCAGCTAGAGCTCCCTGTGGGCTCAGCTCAGGCCTTGGTGCTAACTACATTGCAGGACATTTCTCTGTCTAATTCCACTGCCTTCATTCCTCCTCAGGTGAGATCATGAGTTTCCCAATTAAACACATGCATACAAACCTCAGTCTCAGCATCTGTGTCCCAGGGAACCTGAGCTAAGACACTATGACACCCCAAACCCATTCATGCAGCCTCACAACCACCCATAAACCCACTTCCAGGTGCTCCAGCCAAGCCTGAGACATCCCTTTCCAACAGTTCCAAATACCCCTTGATCCCACATCCACGCTTGGGACAGGCGCACACACCATTCACTGGGCTCCTCTAGAGGCCCACACTTGCTTCCACAGCCCTCCTGCAGACTTCTACAGGCTCTCGTCCAGTTTTCCCCATTTTTCTCCCTCTCCTCCGTGCGTGCATGAGCAAATGGGGCTAAAAGGCAAAGGGACAGAGGCACCAGGTATTGCAACAGGAATGGACACAAGCTGCAAATGGAAAGACACTGGGCCTTCAGTGTGGAGATCAAGAAGTGGGCCCTCCTGTAAAATTTGCCAGCAAATGGGGACATCATGCAGTCCAGTTTTAAAGGCATTTGAGGACTGGTTGGATTGAGTTCAGTGAGGATGTCACAAAAAGAGAAAGGCCCCAGATCTCATTGTCTCCTGTTCTCTCCACTCACAGCAAATTTCAAGATACCATAGCTCTTTAATGGGGGCCTCTCTGATGCCCCCTTCGGGTCCTGACCTTCTCCCCTTCCTTACCAAAGTGAAATCAGTATCCCGGACTCTGAGCAGATGAATTGCTGGAAGGGAAAGCTCCTGCCCAAGATGGCAACTGGTGCCTGGATGTGCAGAGCCTGGAAGACCTGGGAGGCACAGGGGAGCAGGACACAGCAGGCTAAACATGGAGACATCTCAGCCGAATGTGTGAGGACACCAGTTCTGTAGACCTTTTGAGGCCTCTACAAAAAAAAGTACACCCTTTTGCTCTTATTTTGAGTAAATAAGTAGCCACAGGTTTATATGAATTAGAGTTCCAATATCTAGAACAGATAAGGGGATCATCCTCATCACCTGCCGTAGCCTCTTGGTCTTCCCTAAGGAGTACTCAGCCCAAACCACAGCCCCTACCATCTAAATACAACCTCAAAGGTGCCACAGCTGTCCTGGGAAGGAAATGGAGACTGTGTGCTCTCCAATGGAGGGAAAACAGGAAAGACTCAAAATAATCTATGGAGAAGGGCAGTTTTGATGTGGGTGATTGATATGGAGGCATAAACTTGAGTAAAGTGACAGACATTGACTGGTCAAGGGAGCTTTAGACGATGGGTGAGAGTGGGCAGGGAAACATCTCTGAGCCTAGACCTGAAGGAGGAGAAAGGGCCAGAGCCAAGATGATTCAGGGACAGAGAGTAAGACCAGGAACTAAGATCTGAAACAGAAAAGGTTTGGTGTTTGGGAACAGAGAAATGGCAAATGTGACTGGGGCATAGTGAGCCATGAGAAGAGGGTAAACTCTCAGGATGAGGTTGGAGACACTGGCAGGGTCCTGGTGATACAGGGCTGTGTAGCCACAGTGAGGAGATGGGATTTTATCCTGATGATGATGGGAGCCAGTGGAGGCCAAGGAGTGACAATCTCCCTTCAAGTTTACCCTTAATGCAGAGAAAGACATCTCATGATGGTCTCTTTAACTCTGAGCCTATGTCCCTGACTCCACGCTAGTGTTTTTGTTTTTCATTTTTGGAGGACTGGGACCTATTTAAAATTCTAATTACAACTGGGCACTCCCTCCAAGAAGAATCGCCACATAGACACACACCCAACTTGGCCAATTATTTCAAAGATCAGTGTTGCTCAGAGTTTCTGGTCTAATCTCTCATCTTCATGTTACACATGGGCTCACTGAGGCCCAGAGGGGCAGACATTTCTGAGTTGAGTGAACAGAACTAGCTGTAACTGAACTCTAAAATGGTGGCTGGATGAACCAGTGGGCAGTTTGTCCTTATTACCCTTCCACTTAAAACACCAGGATCATCTTTCACATGCCTGAGCAAAGGAAACTTCTCTTTCAAGGTCTGATCACATTGATACCAAGCACTTAATTCCTCTTTTCCAGAAAAATCACAGTAAAATATTTTTAAAATACAGAATCACAAAAATATAACTATTGGTGTGGGAAACATTGAAAGAGGGTCAGGTGTAGAAATAAGCTCTGAGCAAAAATTTTTTTTTATTTCAGCTTTATTGAGGGTTCTTTTGTTTTGTTTTTTTAAGTAAATTTCTCCATCACAGACAGATGGGCTCTATTGGAAAAAGGTTCCAAGTCAATTCAGGCTTCCTTCAACATTTGCAGAGAGCAGACAAGAGGGACTTGAGGGGAACATCTACTTGGTAGCTCACAGCTCACTATTTTAACAGATCACATAAAAGGGAAGAAAACTGAATATCAGACTAACTGGTTAAACTAGGTTTCGACTGTTAAGATAAAAGATTATTGACATTGTTACCAAGTACTCATTAAAATAGTCTAAAATTATTTGCTAGTTACCAAAGAATATTTCCAACATATAAGATAAAGAGAAAGAAATTTAAATCAGAAACAAATTTAATAGGGAAACAATTTTTAATTTTTTTAAAATCTAAATAATTCTGGTGTCAAAGTGGAAAAAATAATTGAGAATATATCATATTTAGAAAAACATAAAGAGTTGACTATAGGAGGTCACCAAAGCTTATTTCAGAAGTTATTCCTTATTTGTAGGAAAGTAGAAATTGAATGAACTAAGATTTATCTCAAGCTACAAAAAGAATAATGAATTAAACGTAAAAAAAATTACAAAAAAAACACAAGTTATTTTAATGTTCCCTTAAAAAGGTACCATGTAGTGACCAAGTTGTTTCTTGCTCCACTCCCCCACCACCCAAACACACTCCCTCCCCCATCCCAAAGGCAAAAAGGGTGACCCACAACTAACTGAGTCAAGTCACTGCCCTCTGGCTGAATAGGGATTGCAAATGGAAGTTACCTTCTGATACAAATAATTACAAAATGCACAAGTCTGATACAGAGGAATTTTGCAATTCTCATCATCTATATAATTTAAACAAAATTTTAAATTATTAGATTATAAAGTCATGAATCAATATATCACAAATTAATCATTCATATCCAATCAACTCATCTGGATCTGAGTCACCCCTCTTTCTTCACTATGATGTGTCTTCCTCTCTCATTCTGTATATCTATCTCCCTATTTGTCTTTTTTGTTCTCCTCTACTCTCCTGCTCTTTCTGCCCTTCTGTTTTTTCTCACTCTGTGCCGCCCCACTCTGCAACTTGTTTCCCCTCTTGTTGCTCTTTCTCCCAAACGTTTCTAATTGTTTTAAATCTCCATGCATTTCTGCTTGTTGCTTCCCCCACCCCTGCTCCCTCTCTGCTCTCCCAGTGACATTCCTTATATCCCTATTACACTCCCTGTCTTCACTCTCTGGCACCCCCAGGTGGCTATACTTCCTTCCTGCTCTGTTATTCCTCTGCTCTCCTTGTCACCCCTTGTCCTCTCTTTCTGTCCCAGCACGAGCTGGCTCTGTGGGCCATGGCTCCACTCTTTTATCCTCTTCCCCATCCCCCGTCTGAAGTGCCTCACCACTGTTGTCCCTGCGCCTGCCGCTGATCAAGGGCCCGTCTCCTATTTTCCTTACCTTCATCAACCTGGTGATCCGCTTTTCTCTAAACTTCTCCATTTTATCCACCTGCTACTTTCTGTGCTTACTCTCACTCTGTACTGTCTCTTTGCAAGCCCCTCATCCGTCCTCTAGTTGCCATCTCTTCTCACTCATTCTTCCTTTCTCCTTCTCAGTTGTTCTATTTCTCTCTCAGCCCCTCTCTGTCTCGGTTTCTCCAGATCTCCCTCGCCCACAAATTCAGAGAGATGGCTAAGGAATAGGACGCCCGCCTCCTGGAAGAGCACCTTCTTCCACTGGGGCGGAATTTGGGACAGAAGAACAATGGGTGTCACACGGCAGGCCCAGGTCACCTTCCCCAAGACAGAGTCAGGGGAAGGGGTCACTATGAAGGCGAGGCCTGGGGAGCAGAAGGACTGGCTTGAGGAGGAAGCGAGGAAGGGGCGGGGAGGGTGTCTCAGGAGAGGGATGGGGTCCAGAATCCCAGGACCGGAGACAGGACGCGACCTCTCCTGGGCCGGGCGACCGGCGCAGCCTCCAGGGGCCGAGAAGGGCGAGGCTCCGGGGTCGCGAAGAGAACAAATATACCTCGCGGAAAAGGACTTTACATGGCGCGGAGCGGGCAGAGAGATCAGTACAGGGATTTAAAAGCAGGAAAAGGATACGAAAGGCGGTGTCCGCGTGGATCGAGGGCAGAAAAACCGACGGCCAAGACCTGCCTCAGCGATTGCAAACCGAAAGGGAAGCGAGCCCCCGGCCTCTCACGGCGACGTCTGAATTTACCTGGGGTGGAGAGGCGGGTGCGGGGATTTTAAGGTCTGTAGCGAGCCCCAGACCCCGGGCGTGGAGGAGGCAGGACTGCGAAACCCACGTTTAAACTACAAAGACGGAAACTCACGCTGCACAGACTGACCTTCGCTCCGCTCCCTCCGCTTCCGGGTCTGCGGGAAACTGCGCGTGCGCGGAGGGAGGAAGCGGGGCGGGCTGGGGGCGGGGCCTGGGCGGGGCGCTACAGTCTGGGGGCGGGGCGTGGAGAGAGGCCAAGCCGGCGCCGGGACCGCGAGAGGGTGAGGCGGCGCCTTGTGGGCGGAGCAGGCGGGGCCTCAGGGGCGTGGCCTGTGCATCCCTCCGCCTCGCTCCCAAGATGTCTCTTAGGGTTTAGAAATGCTTGAGCGTCTTTCGTGTCTTGTGGAGCCGCGTTGCTTCCTGCGTATTTTAAGTTATCCTCTGTAACATTTTTAAGGTAAAAGCTTACCTTAGGTTGTGTAGGACACTTATGTTGAAAACTAAGATATTTTCCTCTTAAGTTGAAAACGGTTTAAGTCAAAAGCTATTTTGCCAGCGGGTTGCAGACAAGTCCTGCTAGTGAGGCTGAAGCAATTCAGCGGTCTGGGAACTGGGATCTCAATGGAGGGTCGATGTGGAGCGGTGGTTGGATCCAGGAACATTTCCTGCAATTAGAATGAATTTAAGCAGTTTAATTAAAGAATAACTGGAGTTTTCTTTGTAGGCATTACAAACTAGAATGTGAAATACAAAACTTTCCCTGATAGAATAGGCAATTTCATGGTGACACCCAACAGAATTTTATTTCCCATTCAACCAGGATGCCAAACTCAACATTGCTCAGTTCCAGAAAATTTCATAGGGACAAGACCTGGGGTATGAGGCTTGGAGGACTAAGGCATGTGATTACTTAGGTCACTAACAATTGCATTAAAAAGAGCAATAACTTTTTAAAAAATTGTTATAAATTGCACTTTTTATAATTGTTATTCTGTTCCACACTTGAGATGACTTGCCTTCTAATACATTTGAGAGAAACTTGCTTTCATCATAATATACTTAAGTCAATAATATCTAAATATAATATACTGTACTTTCACTATATGTTCATTGTGAAAGTAATTAGAAAGTTTATTTTTTATTTAAAAATTGTAATATATTTTAGCTCTCTTCTTTGTTGTCTATTTCTTTTTTTTTTTAATTTTTTTTCCCCCAAAGCCCCAGTAGATAGTTGTACGTCATAGTTGCACATCCTTCTAGTTGCTGTATGTGGGACGCAGCCTCAGCATGGCCGGAGAAGCGGTGCCTGGGTGTGTCTTGACATGAGTACAGCCATGTTTGGCCGCTCCATTGACCTACAGCCACCAGCACAAAAAAGAAATACAAAGCTGCTTTCTGTGTGGTGGGAACTGGCCTTTTCCCGGGAACTGGCCTTTCTCCCACGGAGAGAGTTGCAAGTTGTAACATTTCAAGGCTCTTGGAGCGTCGTGGCCCGGAATGGACTGGCCATCTGTGCCGGGCTAGGACGATAACCAAAGAGAACAATGCACGTACGCAACTACTGGGCTGGGCCGTTAGCCAGGGGGCTCAGTGCACGTACGCCACTGATAACCATTTGTGCATGGGAACACTAAATGCTTGCTCTGCAAACTCTGTAATTGCTTACTCTAAAAATTACTGATGGTATAAAAACTGCTGGAAACTGAGCCTCAGGGAGAGTTCCACCTAGAGAGAGTTCCACCTGTGGAAGGGACACCTTGCCCAGGACGTGTGATCCTTGCCCAGCCGCGTCGATTGACAGAGCTCTCCCGGCAGTGGGGCGTGGATGTTGTGAGTAACTGATTTGATGTGAAGTAATTGATTTGATATGAAGTAATTGATTTGATGTGTTCTCTTTTCGGTTAACCTGGTGTTTCTCTTTCTGGTTGATTTGTGTCATTTCTCTTCAGCCGATGTGGGTATTTTCCCTTTCCAGTCGGGCTGATGTTTTTCCCCTCTTAATATTTGACCTATTTGGATCTGTTTGCAGACTGTCACCTTTACTATCCTCTATATAATAAAATATACCTTCAGTCCATTTGTTTGGAGTGGAAAGTGTCTTTTACGTCTCCGATCGAATCCCCGAACCTCTCATAACAGGGTGCGTGCCAGGGATCTGCACCCGGGCCGCCAGCAGCAGAGTGCGTGCACTTAACTGCTAAGCCACAGGGCGGGCCCGTCTATTTCTGAATGTTCTGTCAGGTGTGGCTAACAAAGCCTGTGAAATATATAGTCTTTAGAAGACATAGGGTTTTATTTTCACCTAAAGAATAGTCAGTTTTGTAATATTTGGAAGGGTATATTTAGTAAGGAGGGATATTCTCTTTAATATGAACTCTAAAGCAAGTAAAACTATATTATCAAATAGCCAGTAATTTCACTTTGTGAAAATAAAGGAAAACCTCATTTTAAATGGAGTCAGGAAGCCCTGAAGGGGGAGCTGTCACCCACTGCAAGGCTTACACTTACAGCCTACATAACCAGCAAGAAGAGGGAAGATAAGTAGTATTTTTACAAGGTCTGTTTGTATAGAATTCTTTGTATAAAATCTTTTGGTCTCAACTTCTTATCCGTGATGATAAGAATGTTGTTTTTTTTTCTGGTAAAGGGGAGGACATTTTTCACATAGGAATTTCATCTCCTGCTTTTAGGGAAGGAAGATCCCTTGCTGCCCCAACAATAATGCAGTAATCAACACTTGCAGCCATTAAGAAACCACAGCAACATCTAACTCTAGTCCTTCTCCAGTGAACTTTTATTCAAAACAACTCTCCCCAATTTCTTCCTAAAACCTGATAAAAGTTGGCCTTCCCTTTGTCTCTTTGGACTTGCCTATGGTTCATCATAGTTTGCTTGTCCCGAATTGCAATTTCTCTGCTATTCCTGAATAAACTCAACGTTGCTTTTATAATTTGTCAATTATATTATTTAAGGTTGACAATTTCTACCATCAATAATTTTTTATTGAAGTATAATTGACATACAATATTATATTAATTTCATGTGTACAACATAGTGGTTCAATATTTGTATACATTGTGAAGTGATCACCAAAATAAATCTTGTTACCATCTGTCTCCATACATAGTTAATACAGTATTAACTGTATTCCCCTGCTGTACATTACATCCCCATGACATTTATTTTATAGCTGGAAGTTTGTTTGTACCTCTTGATCCCTTTTACCCATTTCAACCTCTCAATTGTCCTCCCCTCTGGTAACCACCAATCTGTTCTCTGTATCTATGAGTCTGGATTTTGTTTGTTTTTTAGATTCCGTATATAAGTGAAATCATGCAGTATTTGTCTTTATCTGACATTTCATTTAGCATAATACATTCAAGTGCCATCCATGTTGTCACAAATGGCAAGATTTTATTCTTTTTATGGCTGAGTAATATTCCAATGTACATATACCACATCTTTTTTATGCATTCATCTATCGGTGGACAGTTAGGTTGTTCCATATCTTGGCTATTGTAAATAATGCTACAGTGAACATGGGGGTGCATATGCCTTTGTGAATTAGTGTTTTCATTTTCTTCAGGTAGACTCCTAGAAGTGGAATTGCTGGATCATATGGTAATTCTATTTTTAATCTTTTGAGAAACCTCTGTACTGTTTTCCACAGTGGTTGCACCAATTTACATTCCCACCAACAGTGCATGAGAATTCTCTTTTCTCCACGTCCTAGCCAACACTTGTTTTCTTTTTGTCTTTTTGATAATAGCCATTCTGACAGGTGTGAGGTGATATCTCATTGTGGTTTTAATTTGCATTTCCCTAATGATTAGTGATGTCGAGCATCTTTTCATGTGCCTGTTGTCCATCTGTATGTCTTCTTTGGGAAAATGTCTATTCAGATTCTCTGCCCATTTTTTAATCAGTTTATTTTTCTGTTATTGAGTTGTATGAGTTCTTTGTATATTTTGGATATTGGCCCCTTATCAGATATATGATTTGCAAATCTCTTCTTCCATTCAGTATGTTGCCTTTTTGTTTTGCTGATGGTTTCCTTCATTGTGCAGAAGCTTCTTAGTTTGATGTAGTCCCATTTATTTTTGCTTTTGTTTCCCTTGCCTTTGGAGTCAGATCCAGAAAACATATTGCTAAGACTGATGTCAAGGATCTTACTGCCTATGTTTTCTTCTGGGAGTTTTATGGTTTCAGGACATAGCTTCAAATCTTTAATCAGTTTTACCCTAAATATTTTTTATGGCAATATCTGTTACTTAACATCTGCTACAAGTATGTATCCTCTCATCCCTACGTGTATAAGATTTCATCCATAGAGCAAAGGAAATCAATTGAAATATATGTTTAGATAGCATATTTAAAATATTTTTAGATAAATCCATTGCCAATCCTCCTCTTTCTGCTGAGGAAGATTGGCCCTGGGCTAACATCTGTGCCCATCTTCCTCTACTTTATATGTGGGATGCCTGCCACAGCATGGCTTGATAAGTGGTGCACAGGTCCACACCCGGGATCCGAACCTGCGAACCCTGGGCTGCCAAAGCGGAATGTGAAAACTTAACCACTACACCACCAGGCTGGCCCCCATCATCACATTTTTAAAAGATGCAGTGACTGGAACAGATTTTGGGATCTTTTAAAGGTAGATTATTCTGTATTATGCAATATTGCTAACTAGCCATGTTGGCAAGAAAGAAGTTTCAGTATGAACTTCCATAATTTCAAGCAAAGAAATGAGTCAGTGGTGAAACTTTTCATTAAACACAAAGCAGTAAAGGAGAAGCTGATTATAAGTGAAAGTTGTGAACCTATTTTGTTTATGGGGAGTATTTTTATTGTTTGTATAATTTTCAAGGCAGCAAAATGGACATATTCATAAGAAAAAAAAGGATATTTCCTAAATCACAGGATTTTGACATATATCTCCCTGTAATATATATATGAAACAGATGCGAATTATTAATGATTCAAAATGTGAAAAATCACAAGGAACCAGTTTGACCTGTGTATATGTATTAAAACCTGTGCTAGAAAAATAAAGAATATACATTTTCAAGTATAGATGGCACAACTAAAATATTCACCACTGTCAAACTTAGAGAGATTTTATTCAAAAGGATCATTACAGTGGGGAGAATGCTCCAACAACAAGACCTGCAAATGTCTCAAAAGTCAGACAGAAGAGAGCTTTTCTTTTATACTCAGGGATAAACAAGGCTAGAAAAAATCCCTTATGGGGGAGTGGAGGAGCAGGTGGCATGACCCCACAGTTTATCAGGGAATGTTTTACCCTAAAGCCATCTACTCTGGATTACAATGCTCAAGAGTGGCCCAAAATTCAGGGGCCTTGGGAGAGGAGAGAAGCTTAAATAAAGTTTGATTAAGTCTTGTTAACAAGCATTGCTCCTATGGATCAGGGGGGACAAACAATTCAGTAATCATTGATGGGGCAAAGGATGGAGATTTGGAGGGTCTGTATCGGGCTTTTCCTAGGGAAACAAGGGGCCTATCATGAGTCCTATTGACATTAATGGAGTGGTTCTTAGCAAGTAAGTTGTTTCCTTCAACACAAAAGAGGGAAAGAGTTCTCTTACCTTTGCCATTTTCCAGAGTTACAGAGTCGGAGTAAAGTCCAACATTGTCACTACAGAATATGATGACACCAAGCAAAATTCAAAAAATAATAAATACACGTTATGTTTGAAAAATGGAACATCAGAAACTTTAAACTAAAACTTATAATACAGGAATCTGTGCCTCTATGGTTTTGAATGGCATTGAAGGGCCCTGCATGTCATTGTGTTTGTTTCTGTCACATACAAGAGACATCATTAAGTGTAGAAAGATGTTGCTCTAAATCACCGAAGTCAGGGGTCTGTGTAACTGTTACATAGAACAAAAACCTGGAGGTTATATTAAGAAAAATATTTTTCTCTCTGCTATTTTTCTGCTGATCATGGAAAAAAATCTGCAGAGAGATTATGAATTTTCTGGTCATGATTAGACAATACAAGCAGTAAAGAAAATGTCACACTCGTTTACATTCAAAATTTAATCTAAATTTTCTTGGCATTCCCTCTTTTACTAGCCCTGCTGAAGACAAGTTGGAGGGGAAGTTGTCTTGCTCCATTACAGACATAAGCTGATGAGAAATAAGCTGTTCTTTATTAAAGTGAAGAAAGGTCTGTTGTTTTCTGTGACCTGGGGAGAAGGCTGTAGGTGAATTCTCATTCAGATTGGATATATAGAGAGTACATACAGATGTGGATGAACTGGATATTACCTTAAAACTCTTTGCATCCATATACCTGTTAGAAGGTCCTCATGTAATCCCGCAGTGAGGACCTATTGAGGATTTAGCACATCTAAACTAGTCAACACTAACTGAATAGAATTATCCAAGAAATACTCTTTATTCCACATTAGCACTGTTGGGGAAATATAATTAAAAATAAAAACAAAATCTCTCAACCCAGAAATGCTCTCCACAAAGGTAGTAGAGAAAGAAGTTTTATTATTGAATAAGCATTAATCCAGCCCATGTCCTGCTACAGAAACAATGACAAGGCAGGCATCCAGTGGTAGAAGTGCCTTTGTGGGAGTTTTAGGATCCATAGAGGTGGTTGTAAACCCCCTGCAGAGCCCAAAACCAAGGAGGGCCACTTTGAGAAGGCAGGTCCACCAACCTTTGTCCTGGCTATGGACAGGAAGTAGCCCCATCCCTCTGTGAACTCAGTTCCAGCCCCACTTGTATGTGGTCTTGCCAGCAGCCTGATCCCCCAAGAGACCTGGAAGGAGCCATGCCTAGCTGCTTCCATGGTAACACCCCCCCCTCCTTTGGATCCAACTGCAGGCTCTGACACAGCCCCAGCCCCACTCTACTGCAGTCCCAAAGGCAGTTCTGCCTACCCAAGGACCTGCCAGGAGCACACCCAGGAGCCTGGAGACAGCTGCATCTGTTCATACCCCTGGTAACAGGCTCACCATCTGCAGACCCGGAAGCTGCCTTGTGTCCCAGGACCAGCCCCACTCAAATATAATCCTAGAGGCAGTCCTGTGCACCCATGGACCGCACAGGAAACACACCCACCTGTGCCCCTGGTAACATACCTGTTGACAGGACCAGATTGCAGACTGAAAGCAGGCCCGTGACCTGGCTCCATCCCTGCTTAACCATTGTGCCTGAGGCAGTCCCATCCACCTGGGCACCTGGCAGGAACCAAGCCCTCCTGTGCCCCTGGTAACAGGCATGCCAACCACAGATGGACAGTGGATGAGATAGGAGCCATGTGACCTGGCTTAAGCCTTTGCTTGACCACAATCCCAGAGGCAATTCCATCAGTTTGAGGATTTAGCAGGAGAAGGTTTTTACCCACCTAAACCAGTCTGGAAAGACTGAAAGAGGTGCTTGCTTCTTCAAATGCATAAATAAATAAATAAAGTCAAACTCATAGAAAGAGAGAGTGGAAAAGTGGTTGCCAGGGGCTGGGGGATGGGGGAAATAGGGAGAAGTTGGTAAAAGGGTACAAACTTTCAGTTATAAAATGAATAAGGTCTGAGGAGCTAATGTATAAAATGGCGACTATAGTCGATAACACTGTACTGTATAATTGAAATTTGCTAAGAGAGTAGAACTTAAATGTTCGCATACACACACACAAAAAGGAAATTATGTGAAGTGATGGATGTGATAATTAACTAGATGGGAAAATCCTTTCACAGCGTATATGTATATCAAATCATCACAATGTACACTTTAAATATCATACAATTTTATTTGTCAATTATACCTCAACAAAGCTGAAAAAAAACCCCCAAGAGTAGCAAAAGTTACATCAGCAATTAAATGTGAATCATACACATGCACATACTATTATGGTTCTTTTAATTAAACTCCCCTCTCCGATAACTTTTCTGTCTTCAATTGCCAAGAACAAAGCTAATTTTTCATTAATTTTTGATATAAAACGGCTATTACCAACCAATGGAGAATGTGGCCACCATTTCCCCTGCATTGTTTCTACCACATAATCAGTCCCAAGGAACGTATCACTCTTCTCCTATATAAATCCCAGTCTCCTAACATCTTGGCCTGCTCCATTTTATGGTCATTTGGTAGAGCATTCCTTTCCTATAAACCACAGTGACCCTCTATCTGGAGAATAGAACCCCACGATAAGCATGATGACATACAGCATCATTTTACATAATTCTCCACCCCTCCTCCATGCTCTCTAATTCAGATAATGTTTAATTTTAAAAGGAACATGGATATGAATGAACCTCAACTAATGAAGTAGGACCTTCCCAGATACCATGATGAAAGGCCTGTAAGGAAGGCATAATATCAACAGACTTCAAATTTCAAGTTAAAAGTCATAAATAATGAAGCTCACATAATTGAATAAAATACCTTATAAACAGAACATAATCGGCCATTTCCACGTTTCCTCCTTTGACATATGTCATGAGTTTTAACATATTTTGACTTGCAATTATTCTGCAGTATGTAATACCTTGGGTTAATCTTGGAGAACTAGAGACTTAGTTATTCCTTGTATGAATACTCTGATGTGGAGTCCATTGTGAGAACTGGTTAAAAAATTTACTATATTCATTATAAGGTTTATATTCATTATATTACATATACTTATTATATTCATTATAAGGTTTCTTTCTAGTATGAATTCTTTGGTCAATCCTGAGGACCCACCACCCTTGTTTACAGCCCCTTCCAGGTTCAGTACAGTTCTATGCTTTCTCTCCAGTGTAATTTTCTCATGGCATCAAAGACATGTATGTTTGATAAAAAGCCTTCCCACATTCATTACGTTTGTAAGGATGCTCTCCAGTGTGAGTCTTCCAATATTCCAGCTTCGATCTTTGGGTAAAAGCCTTAGCATGCACGTTACATTTGTGTAGTTTCATCAAAAATGTATATTCTGATGTCTAATGAGTTGTGAGGCCTGGATAAAGGTTCTGCCACATACATTTTTATAATTTCTGTTTAGTATGGACACTCTGATGTCAATTCATGCTTGAACTCATGATAAAGGTTTTGCCACACTCATTGCATTTGTAAGGTTACTTTGCAGGATAAATTTTCTGACGACTTGCAAGGCTTGAATTTTGACTAAAGACTTTGCCACATTGTAAGGTTCCTCTCCAGTATGGATTATCTGATGTCTAGTGAGGTGTGTGCATTGATAAAAGGCTTTGCCACACTCATTCATTACATCTGCAAGGTTTTTCCCTGTGTGATTTCTGGTCTTGTGTCAGTATTGAAGGATGCATAAAATCATTCCCACATTTATTAGAAATGTTGGTTTGGACACAAGGAAGAATTCTTTGAAGTGGTGAAACTGAGAAACTACTGTTCATAGACTTCTCAACTGCATTGCATTCATAAATTTTCCCTTCAGTTTGACAAAATATCTGCAGTTCATCCTGAAAGCTTAATCCAAGCCTATTTCCAATCGGCATGTTTCCCGCATCCCTTCTACCATGTTGGTCTCTTCTACCAGTGAGATTATTTTTATGGGTCAGCGGCACTCCTTTGTAATTTCTTTCATAATTTCTCCACTGACACTCAAAGTCATGCATATTTTTTTGGATTTCCCCAAAGTAAAAATCTTTGATTTCATGGCTCTCACGTCTTTCCAACATTGCTGTTTGGAAGACTTCTGCTGTATTACTGTTCTTTTTTGTTTGTAATTTCTTGATCACATGTGTAGGAGAGAAATCTACAAGATGTAAAGCACCATAGATTTTGTATTAATTACAGTTGTTAAATAAATATTTCATATTGAAAAATATAATATTTCACCAAGAGTAATACTTATATTGAACAGAGTTTAAAAACTTCTCAACCATGATCTTCAATTTTTAGGAACACAAATGAAATAGGATTTTTTAATAAAGAAAGTGTGATTACTTATAATTCAAATTAATTTTAGGGAAGCCTAGTTTCAAACAACATATGACCAAAACACATTGTGGAAACATATTAACCCTGAAAAGGGGGTATTTTTCCACCATAACCCCAAAGCACACACAACTGTCAGTAAACATATGGTTGTGTCTTATTTGAAGGTGAAAAATATTATACATATTTACTACATATTTATTGTGAATTAATAAATGCTAAAGCACGGCACCATGTATTGTAAAGGCAAATAATCTATACTAACATTATCTAATGAATAATCTAAATAAATGTCAATGTAGAATAGCAAATCAAAAACAGCAATGGGAAAATAAGTAAGCATTTAATAAAACATTATAAAAATAAAATATTTTCCTCAATACCTGTTATAAGACTATGCTCATGTAGAATAGGCATTTTGCAACATTAAAAAGCGGTGCATGTCAGTTAAATTGATAATATATGCTGAAACACCATCATATGTAACTCATACTGAAAATTAATAAATAAAACATACTAGTAACCCATAGTAAAAACCAACATGTAAATAATAAGTAACTACAATTATACAAAATTATAGTTTCTGGAATTCTAAACACTTCCCACTTAAGAAAAAAGGAAGAACTTCTATTCCAGAACCAGCACACAATATAAGAACTGGGAAATATCTTGAAATCATTGACTTTGGAAATATCGCATTGGTAAATATATAACATTATGAACAATAAGAATTGGGGGAAAAGTCAGAAATCACAATTATGATTTCCTGCCTGCAGTTATGTAACAACCAATCAATATAGGAACTCCCTAACTAGTCAGTGCCTTTTAATCACAGTAGTCCCCCCTTATCCGTGGGGGATACATTCCAAGACCACCAGCGGATGCCTGAAACCCCGGATAGTACAGAACCCTGTATATGCTATGTTTTTTCCTATACATTCATACCTATGGTAAAGTTTAATTTATGTGATAAAGTTTAATTTATAAATTAGGCACAGTAAGAGATTAACAACAATAACTAATAATAAAATAGAACAACTATAATATACTATAATAAAAGTTATGTGAATATGGTCTTTCTCTCTCTCAAAATATCTTATGGTACTGTACTCACCCTTCTTCTTTGGATCATGGCTGACTGTGGGTAACTGAAACTGCAGAAAGTGAAACTGTGGATAAGGAGGGACTACTGTATCCAGTTCATTGGCCACAGAATATTTGTGATATAGAGTCTGCGCTTGGAAAATTTATTAACTAAGGTCAGAGACAGCATTGTTTGTTGAAATTGCAAAATCGAAACATGCAAGATATAATGGAGGCTGCTAGTGTCTGAAAGTTTGTGTCCACCAAAATTCATATGTTTCGGTATTAATCTCCAAAGTGACAGTATTGCCTTTGAGAGGTAATTAGGTCATGAAGGTAGACAATTCATGAAAGGGATTAAATAATGCCTTTATAAGAAGACACACAAGACAGCTTACTTCTTGCTCTTTCCAACATGTACGGACACTGCAACAAGATGGCTGGTTTACACCAGCCAGGAAGAGGGCTCACACCAGGAATGTAATCAGCTGGCATCTAGATCTTAGACATCTCGGCATCCAAAACTGTGAGAACTAAATTTATATTGTTTAAGACACCCTGCCTATGGTATTTGTTATGGCAGTCTAAACTGAGTAAACACAGGCAAAGGACCATCTCATTATAAACATGATAGAGAGTTGATATATCTTATTAAACAAAGGAACTTTTGAGTTTTTCTTGTAAAACATGCAGTATTCTAAGCAATCTAACAGCACTTGTCTTAAAAACCTTGAGGTAAATTACCACTATTTTTCCAATAAGGACCGTGGACCCACAGGGTTTATTTATCTAATCCTAATTTACACAGAATGTAAGTGAAAAAAACAGGATTTAACCCTGGACCTGCAGACACTATGTACATAATCACAACTGCCCAATCAGGTAGTACAAATAACAACAGGTCACAGCAAATACCAGGAGCTTAGAAAGAAATACTTTGAGAGAAATATAAG
Organism: Ceratotherium simum simum; assembly: GCF_057802395.1. Lineage (NCBI taxonomy): Eukaryota > Metazoa > Chordata > Mammalia > Perissodactyla > Rhinocerotidae > Ceratotherium > Ceratotherium simum. The sequence goes on from NC_141932.1 coordinate 8,604,865, forward strand.
AGCTGGGTTGTGTTGCTAACAGGGTTACTGCATTAGAAAAACTCAGTTTTGTCTTTCCTGTGTAGGGAAAAACCCAGTTCTTCCTTACTGTGTGTCTCCTTTTCTTTTACATAGAACACTTCACTTCTGACACTTCTGATCGCCAAATGTCTGGGGGTTTTATTTGATACATCCACCAAGCAATCCTCCATGATACCAGCTGGGTGTCCTATAATTTAACTCAATTCTAACACTATCTACCTGGAGATAGTGTCAGATCCCACAGGTTAAGGGCTCAGTCCCACAAGACTGTTTCCACCCCACTTCAGATGCCAATCACAGGTAGTAGATCCCCAGGTTACCCACAATTTCTGTCCAATTTGGCTACAAATTGGAGGCCCCCATGATCCCCTCCTCGGGTTTGAGTAATTTGCTAGAGTGGCTCACAGAACCCAGGGAAACACTTACTTACATTTACTGGTTTATTAAAGGATAGGATAAAGGATATAGATGAAAAGCCAAGTGAAGAGATGCATGGGGTGAAGTCTGGGAGGGTCCCAAGTGCAGGAGCTTCTGTCCCTGTGGAATTGGGGTGCATCACCCTCCCAGTGTGGATGTGTTCACCAACCTTGAAGCTCTCTGAACCCCTACTATTGGGATTTATGGAGGCATCCTCACACAGGAATGATTGACTATTTTTAACTCCATTTCCAGACCCTCTCCCCTCTCTGGAGGATATGGGGTAGAGCTAAAAATTCCAAGCTTTTAATCATGGCTTGATCTTTCTGGTGACCAGCCCCCATTAGAGTCACCTCAACAGAACAAAAGATGCTCCTCATGCTCTTATCACTTAGGAAATTACAAGGGTTTTAGGGCTCTGTGCTAGGAACTGGGGGCAGAGACAATTATATATTTTCTCTATTATCTCAGAGTTCTGTAAATGTCTATTAGGTATATATAATGGGAAAATGATAGTCTCTTCAGTAAATGGTGTAGGGAAAACTGGATATCTACATGCACAAAAATGAAACTGGTCCCTTATCTTACACCATACACAAAAATCAACCCCAAGGGGGCCAGCCTGGTGGCGCAAGCGGTTAAGTGCACACGCTCCGCTGCGGCGGCCCGGGGTTTGCCCGTTCGGATCCTGGGCGTGCACCGTTGCACCGCTTGTTGAGCCATGCTGTGGCGGCGTCCCATATAACGTAGAGGAAGACGGGCATAGATGTTAGCCCAGGGCTAGTCTTCCTCAGCAAAAAGAGGAGGATTGGCAGATGTTAGCTCAGGGCCGATCTTCCTCACACACACACAAAAGATAGTATAAAGGGCCGGCCCGGTGGCTTTGCGGTTAAGTGTGCGCGCTCCGCTGCTGGCGGCCCGGGTTCGGATCCCCGGCGTGCACCGACGTACCACTTCTCCGGCCATGTTGAGGCCATGTCCCACATACAGCAACTAGAAGGATGTGCAACTATGACATACAACTATCTACTGGGGCTTTAGGGGAAAAAATAAATAAATAAATAAAATTAAAAAAAAAAATCAACCCCAAATAGATTAAAGACTAAAAGTAAGGTGTGAAACTATAAAACTCCTGGAAGAAAATATAGGTGAAAAGTTCCTTAACATTGGTTTTGGCAATAATTTTTTAGAATTGACACCAAAAACATAGGCAAAAAAAGCATCAAACTAAAAGGTTTCCACACAGCAAAGAAACAATCAACAAAATGAAAAGGCAACTTATGAATTGCGAGAAAGTATTTGCAAACTCTATAGCTGATAAGGCATTAATATATAAAAATATATAAGGAAGCTATACAGCCCAATAGCAAAAAACCATATAACCCAATTAAAAAATGGCCAAAGGATGTGAATAAACATTTTTCCAAAGCAAACATAAAAATAGTCAAAAGATATATGAAAAGATGCTCAACATGACTAATTATCAGGGAAATGCAAATCAAAACTACAATGAGATATCATCTCACACCTGTTAGGATGGCTATTATCAAAAAGTCAAAAGATAACAGTTTGGCAAGGATATGAAGAAAAGTGAACCCTTGTGCACTGTTGGTGGGAATGTACATTGGTACAGGCATTATGGAACAGTATGGAGGTTCCTCAAAAAATTAAAAATTGATCTACTACGTAATCCAGCAATCCCATTTCTCAGTATATATCCAAAGGAAATAAAATCACTATCTCAAAAGATATTTGCATTCCCACATTCATTACAGCATTACTCACAGTAGCAAAGATGGAAACAACCTACATGTCCATCAGCAGATGAATGGATAAAGAAAATCTGATATATAGGACATGGGAGAAAAGAGGAGATATTGATCAAAGGGTATAAAATTTCAGTTCTAAGATGAATAATTTCTGGAGAGCTAATGCATGCACTAAACTATACTCACCATGCACTAAAGCATGGTGAGTATAGTTAATAACATATTATATACTTGAAATTTGCCAAGAGAGTACATCTCAAGTGTTCTCACCAGAAAAAAAAAAAAAGTGACTATGAGAGGTGATGGATATGTTAATTAGTTTGATTGTAGTAATCACTTCACAACATATACTGTCGGGGGAAGAGGGAGAATCTCCCTCTGCCCTTTTCCTTAAGGTTCTTATGGCTGGCCAAATAATTAACAAGACAGGTTAGCAGGAGAAAATAATACCAAGTTTAATAACATGTATACATGGAAGAAACCAGGGACACTGTGTTTCTCAACACAATAGCGGAAATTCTCGTCTTAAATACCATGTCCAACCAAAGACAATGAGGATGTTGGGGGTGGGGGTGTCAGCTACAGGAGATCATCACTAAAGCACTGTAAACAAGAGTAAGGTTTATTATGCAGCCCCAAGGCCTCACCTTCCACATTGATAAGTCTCTAGAAATGAGCTCATCCCCCCTCTTCTCAATACAGAGAGGGAGATACCTTTACAAATGGAGACTTCCCTTGTAAATGATTGTCTGGCAACTCCTCGCAGGGCCATCCAAAGAATGTGGCCAGAGAGACAGAACTTCCGATAAGATGGGCTTGTTGGTGCATTTTCTATTGTAACCTCTATCCTACATTATCTTTATAGCAGTCATGATAATAACTCCTTCCTGAAACAGATCTTTTGTTTTAAATTCTTTAGGCAGTTTGGGAGGGGAAACTCAAATATTCTTCCTGAGTTCTCTGAGTCTTTATTGTCTTCAGCTCGAAATAATCCGCATACCAGAGTGGTGCTTCCTGGGGTAGCTTGCCCTGAGCACCATCAATACACATGTAAAAACATAACATTGTACACCTTAAATATTTATAATTTTTATATATCAAAAATGAATAAAATTTTTTAAAAAGAGACAACTTGAAACACTTATTAGTCAGTCCTGTGATACTTTCTATTTTAGCATCCTCAGACATGCTGACCACTCTACTCAGTGGCTTCAAGAGGCACACCTGTAATAAGATGTCATGGAAACATATTAGCCAAAGTGTTCTCCTTCAAGAATTTTCTGTTACCATGTAAACAACTCCAAGGGAGAGTCCAACAGAAGTTGTCCATCAACTAGAGGTGGATTATCACAGCAGCAAGAAAGAATGACATTTCAGATCTTAAGAATGATCATATCAAAAGCAAGTCCCAGAAGCAAAATCACAATACTTAAGAGAATACAAAATAAGAAAGAGCCAAGGTTTGTTGTTTTTGTGTGTGTGTGTGTGTGAGGAAGATCGGCCCTGACCTAACATCTGCCAATCCTCCTCTTTTTGCTGAGGAAGACTGGCCCTGGGCCAACATCCATGCCCATCTTCCTCTACTTTATATGGGACGCTGGCACAGCATGGCTTGCCAAGTGGTGCGTCGGTGCGCACCTGGGATCTGAACTGGCGAACCCCGGGCCACGGCAGCAGAGTGCGTGCACTTAACTGCTTGCGCCACAGGGCTGGCCCCGAGCCAAGGTCCAGACCAGGTAGAGCACTGGAAGAGAGAGAAAAATACAAAATAAGGGGGTCAGATTTTGTGGGATCTTGAGATGGTACTCTGCTCTGTCCTCAGCCCCAAGCTAAGAGCCTAAAAGACTGAAATATGCTTCTGATGTAGGACTGAAGATCAAAGAGAAGAACCACTGATATGTGTGTATGTATATTTTATGATTTAATAAGTACTATCAGAATTAGTTTTACTATTATTTTTACTTGTATTATTACTGGTGATTTTGAACATATTTTAATGTATTTATTACCCGTTTGTATTCCATGAATTGGCTAATCAAATCCTTTGTGTTATTTTGTTTGTTCTGATCTCTAAAAAAAAAAAATAGGTTTCAGAGATATTAATCTTTATCTGTTTTTTGCAAGACACTTTCTAGATGGTTATTGTTAGTATGCTGGTAAGCTATTCATTTTTGCATGTTGATCTTTATCTGGACACAAAATATTTACCAAGACAGATCACATTTTTGAGCCATAAAATAAATCTCAATAAATGTAAAGGGATTCAGAACTACTAAATCAAAAGCACAGGTAGAAATCAAAGAATTGGATATTTAAGTTTGTCATAGGTTTTATGTGCTCTTGAAGCACCCCTGATGTATCAGGAAATGAGCAGATCATCTGAAGAAAGGGAAAGTTTAAAGTCCAGATGCCGCATCATGAAGCTTTTCATTTCTGAGTCAACCAGGCTTTGATCTCAGTCAAGCATTGTAGGTGCTCCCAAGCGGCAAACAGGGGAAAATGCTGAGATACCCAAAGGGCAGATCCTAACTTCTCGAGGGAAATCATCCTCACCTAGGAAGAGCAGGTTCCTGAAGTTCTCCAGAATCATGACCCCATACAAGGCCTTCTGAGCAGGCTGCAGGCATTCCCACTCTTCCTGAGAGAATTCAATGACCACATCCCTGAATGTCAACTGTCCTTGAAATGAAAGAACACATTTCACCAAGGGGCTATGGGTAGAGTTCTTTTCTTCACATAAAACAAGAAGAGTAGAGAAGGGTAAGGATTGATTCAATTGAAGTGAGTGTTCTTACAGATCTACATAAGGCATTTTTGAGCAAGTTATAAGTCCCTAATTTTGGTTATCACACTTTTCCATATGAGATAATGATATCCTCCAAATCAGTGTGGATTTCTCATTTTTTGTGCACAGTATATAACATATACAAAAAAAAGGATCAACACAGTATTTATATCTATATAGATATCATATCTATATATAAATATGAATTATTATGTTCTACACACCAAGTAATATTCAATATCTAGGTGAGTTGGAGCATGAGTGGTATCTTCAGAGATGACAAAGTCTACAGTGGCTTTAAAGAAAGGTCAGAATCTAAAAATTGTGATGATGATGATAACAGCAATGACAAAATTTTTGAACAGTTCCTATGTGCTAGGCATTACTCAAAATGCTTTACATGCACTAACTCCTATAACAACAGAATAGCCCATTAGAGAAAGATTTGTTCCCAAATTACTGAAGAGACAACTGTGTCATGGACACTCTAAGAAACTTGCCCCAGATCAAACAGCTAAGAAATGATACAGCAAGCTCCTGATCCCAGATGTATGGGCTTTAGAATTGAACTTAAGAATCAAACAGTTAACAGATACAGCATCAAAAGATTCCCTGAGGGAACTTGAAATAAGTTCAAGGTAATAACATGAAACTGCATGAAAGGTCACACAAGCATGAACATAATACGTTACTATTCTTACTACTATTTAAATCATTAGCCTAACAGTGTAAAAAAACTTAAGCCATGGAAAAGATTTAGGATGTAATTTCAACTGTTAAAAAATATAAAACTTATTTTTGATGTGTTTTTTATAAAAACCATGGGCTTGTGCATCCATTCACACACTTAATTGAAATGAGAGGAGTTGTCTCTCAATAACATATATTTTGGATGAATTTTTTCATCTTCATTTTGCTCATGTGTATTTCAGTCCATCTGGGTCAATGAAAATATATAAACTGTAGTGAGTTAAGTTTGTCAACATTATTCTACATCATGCCTGAAAAAAAGTGGTACAACATAAAAAAATACACATAGAAAACTTTAACTCGAATCTCTATTAAATACCTATAATCAAAAATATAAATATAGGGGCTGGCTCGGTGCCACAGCGCTTAAGTACACGTGTTCCACTTTGGCGGCCCGGGATTCTCAGGTTCGGATCCTGGGCACGCACCGACGCACTGCTTGTCAAGCCATGCTGTGGTGGTGTCCCATATAAAGTAGAGGAAGATGGGCACAGATGTTAGCCCATGGCCAATCTTCCTCAGCAAAAAAGAGGAAGAGTGGCACCGGATGTTACCTCAGGGCTAGTCTTCCTCTCTCACACACACACAAATATATATATATATATATATATATATATATATATATAATTTATCCACTTACATTTAGATATTTAGGCATTAAAAAAATGCCAAATGGAGTTTATTAGTTCATTCCACTTATAAAACAATGATTTAAGATTAGAAAATTTATTAGTGGTACACAATAACAGAATAAGATAGAAAAAATATGTATTGCAGCAGTAGACACCTGAAAAATTATTGGATAATTAAAAATCATGCAAAAAAGGAGACTTGAAAGAAAAAAACACCTGTGATCAAAGGTGATCAAACATCATGATCAATAGTAAATACTGGATGTATTTCCTCTAAATCAACGCAGAGAAAAGGGGCTAGCCAGCCTCTCTGCAATTCACCACTGCACAGGATGCCTGAGAAGAGAGGAGTAGAAGAGAGAAAAAGTGAAAGAAAAAAGGGAGAGGGTAGAGAGTCAAAGAGTTGGATCTGGTTAAAATTCACAGATCACGTGATTGCGACCAAGACAGAGGATGACATTGAAGTATAAGAACTAATAACAATATACTGAAAACAATATTCCCTCTTTAGTAGCACAGATTTCCTCTCAGTGGTCTCCTTGTCCAGAATTTACCAAATATTTGTGCATATTAACATTAATTTCCACGTGCACCTTCTTTCATCCTGGTCCACAGAGAGCTGACAGTGCTTCCAGATGCGGCCCTTAAACAATCTCTCCTGCCCAATTGCACTGACACCACAGGGCCCACACCCATCTCCAATCCATAGGTGTGAAACCACTCCCAGGACCACGCTCAGTGGAGCCTCTTCAGAAGTTACATGTCACTGGGTCATGGTGAGATAGAATCTAAGCGCAGAAGAGAAGGACTGAGAGAAGGCCCTGGGTGAGTGTGAACAAATAGGTGTCAGGGAGGATACGTCAGAGTCAGAGAAGATTAGCAAGTCCAAAGAAGGGCATTTCAGGAAGGAGAGGTAGAACAATCAACTGAGAATATGACTTGACCTGAGAAAGAGCCATTCCTGACTCCTTTTCTTTCCTCTTCCTCCTCTTCCGGGCCTCTTCCTCAGGCAACATGAGTCTTTCTTAGAAGTCAATCTTGAATGTGGAAAATATGCTGTTTAATGCTCAGAATCAACATACACCCTTCCTATGTCACAACCACATACACAGGGAAGACCTCATCATGTGGAAAAGAAGGTCTCTGCTGCCCACTGCCCCAGGAGGAAGTCAGGGACAGTAAAATCCTACATGGAGACCAACAAGTGAGTTTTTCCACCTCTTTCTTCAGAACTTGCTCCCTTTCTGGTGAAGCCCTCACATACACTGTAGCAGTGGGGATCTGAACTGGATTGACCCTCCCCCTTCAGGTCAGACCCGGCCCTGATCAAACCCCACGCAGAGTAGAGCCCCCTCACCTCTCCCTGGATCACAGGCTGATCTCATCCTCAGAAATGGAGGACCCAGAGCCTTGGTGCTCAATACAGACTACAATCACCTGGGGCACTTTAAACATTAGAGTACTGAGCCTGGGCCCTGCCTCGACTATTTGAAGGGAATCTCTGGGGACTGGGCACAAGTGATGTATTTGCACTATGCCTCAGCGATCTGACGTGAAGCCAGGATGAGCACCACTCAGAGAGGGCAAGCCCAGCACACCTCCCCCTTTGTGGCTCTTTTCTCCCTATGGGAGCCTTGTTGTCTTCAGGACCCAGACAGCAGAACAGGAAGGAGCAGAAAGAAACATACAGAGCAGGCAATATGGAGCAGAGGCGGGGGTGAGGATGTGGCTGGCATGTTAAATGGGAGGGGGGTCAGAGAAGGTGATATCAGAACAAGAACCTGAGGGAAGAAGGCTGTTTGTCATCTGCATCTGAGGATCCAGATGGTTCTAGGCAGAGGGAGAGCCCCTGTGAGGGCCCTGAGGTAGTAGCAGCCTTGGCCCCAGGAAAAGGAAGGAGACTTGTGTGGCCAGAGCAGGGTGAGGAGGAGGAGACAAGCAGGGTAGGAGGGCAGAGAGGCACTGGGGGAAGCTGATCAGGAAGGGCCTTGGTCTTCAAACATCTTTCTTCCAAAAAAATTGAAGAATTCTTCTAAAGAATTTTAGAAACCATGTATTCCCTTACTCATTTTAAATAAACATCTAATTTTTTCTTCAACTTATACATCAAAATACTTACAAATAATGTAATATCTTACATATTTGATATACATGACAAAATGTTCATCTGAGCCCCAGGAAGTATAGAGTCACTCTTAACTGAGATGTGGAAGCCTGCAGGGGGAATGCGATTGGGGGAGGTCAAGACCATTTTTGGACAAATGAAGGTGGAGATGCCCATTAGACATCCCAGCAGAGATGTCGAGCTGAACACAGGATATAGAGTTCAGGGCAGAAGTCTGGTTGAAGAGGTGAAATTGGGAGACATGCAATGGTATTGAAAGCTGTAGGATGCAATGAAGAGGAAAGGCAGTGGGTGTAGAAGAGAGGAGAAGAGGTTCAAGCCATGGAATGCTCCCACATTCAGAGACCAGGGAGTTCAGCAGACACCAGCAGAGGAAACTGAGAGGTGATCAGGGAAGTGAGAAACAAAACAAATAGATAGGTTTATAAAGGTTAGTGGAGTGTCCTCAAAGCCAAGAGTAAAAGTGATTCAAGGAAGAGGGAGGATCACCTGTGTCACATGCTGCTGACAGGAAAAGTAAGATGAAGACAGGAAATTAAATACTGGATTTAGAAATGGGGAGGTCGTTGGTGGTTTTGACAAAGAAAGTATCAGTGGAATGTGGATGTGAAAGCTTGATTGGAGGGGTTCAACTGGAAGCAAGATTGGAAGAATATAAACAAGTTTTTAGTGTGTTGTTCTCTGAAAGGGAGCACAGAAAAGGGGTACTTACTAGAGGAAGAAATGTAGTTAATAGAGAATTTTTTGTTTTAAAGATGGAAGAAAAGAGTGACTACAAAGCTTTTTGGTGTGTGTGTGTGTAAGCTGGAAATACCACTATTATGTATGCTGATCAAAATAAATCAGAAAAAGTAAAAATATATGATGCAGCGGTGGAAGGATGCCATACCGTCCCGACACTGTGACTGGGGCTGGCAAGTGGGGCCCAATTGCAGGGTCAGCAACAGCCAGGAGCAGGGACAGACCACTCCTGGTCAATACTGAGTAGAGAGCACAGGGCCTGAGGCAGGGGGTGAGCCAGCTGGAGAAGATCTCTTCCCTTTGCTCAAGGAGCTCACCTGAAGAAGAAACAGGGTCTTTGAGAAAAAAGATGGAAGAGGATGAGTTAGACTTCTGAGGGGCTCTAGAAGACAGGTATGGATAGACAAATAGGGATATGCAAGAGGAGCCAGGCCAGGAATTAAGTGAGACCAGTCAGTTTGGGTGTATGTTTTTCTCCAACTGTGAGCAGCCACATGGGGACAGACACAGAGGAGGCAGAGTTGGATGTAATGACGACGTCAGGGAGAAGCAAGGAAGTAGGGGGCATGTGGGAGAATGAACATCAGTCCTTTGCTTTGGGGCATTTGACTTGCATGGCTATAAGTAGCTGAAAGGGTATGTTCATCTCCGTCATTTAAAAATAACCTGGATGAGGTAGGGGTGTATAATTCATTGGTTCACCATTCTTATTCCTGATGCAAACCAAAAAAAAAAAAAAAAAAAAAAAGAAAAAAGGCCTGAAATATAGTATATACTCCATATGTAGTGAAAAAATTAATGAACGAGGACACAAAGTGATACTAGTACACCCTCTGGCATGGCCTCCATTTGGGGGGACTGATGTGTGCAGGGGTCCTGTCTGTCCTTGAAATAGTCTTCATCATGTGTGAGAGGGAGAGCGGACTTGGAGCAGCAGAGGAGAGTACAGCCATGGATCCCTCACTCAGACCACTGTCCTTGCCCTCAGCGTTAGGGGATGGCAAGCGTAATTCAATCAGAAACAGTGAGCTATCCACGGGGTAGCTGCCTGAAGCTGAGAACATCACTTTGTGACAAGATTCTAAACTCAGCCCAAAGGAGAGACTTCCTGGCTGCCCGGACCTCTCACTGGAGAAAAGTTCCTGGTGTCTGAAATTTCTCCCTTTGCAGAACATTGGCTTAAATATTCACAGAACCAAATCCTAGTGTCTTAGATGGGTTGTTGGGATTGTAGAAAGCGATAGTAGAACAGCAGCGAGTGTGTGTCTGAACAGATCATTAGAGAGGAAGGTAGAAGATTTGACGGAGGTGACACAGGAGAGGCACCAACAGACAAACCACTTTCCTTCCTCAAGTCACCAACCCCGGGGAGGCACCAACACTGCCATTCTAGAGAAGACAATGGAGAAAGGGAGAAGTGTGACAGAGGGTGAGTGTGTATTTGGTGGAAAGACAAGATCCTTTCTCTAAATGTGACCCCATTAGCTCAACCCATTCTATTCTAGTAACTGCTGAGCGTGGAGTCACCAAGTGAGGATGAACAAAGCTTTTCCTTAATCCGGTTCCTGAGTCTCCCTACCACTACTTGGGCTGTAAGCTCCAAACAGTATTCCCCATACTCTTTCCAAACTCCCTTCCCAGGACCTAAAGGCTCATTGCAGAAATATCCTTGTTCCATGTTTAGTTTAAAACATCTTGCCCTTCCAACCTCAGCTGCCTTGTGACTGTGTGTGTGTTCAGTAGAGAGTAAATACCACTAGCGTGGCAGGATGAAAGTGGCACCTGTTATCTTCCCAAGGACAATCCCAAGGATAAGCATTTGTGCTGCAGGTCACCATGATGGTGTTTGCTTTCTGATTCTTGGGAAAATCTTTTCCTAAGTCACAGTCTTTTTTAACCCCTCCTTCTGGAGTTGTGCCCATAAAGCCACCCCCAGCAAGCCCTCTCTAATGAAAACCATGTGCCACATGAGCCTTAGGCCCCAATGTTCCACTATTGTCACCTCTTTCCACTCAAAGCAAAGTGCAGATTCCCTAGAGTGCCTCCTTCATGCCCCCTCAGGCTCCTAACCTTCTCTGCACCTTCCCTGAAGTGAAACCATGTCTCTGACTCTGAGCAGATCGCCTGGTGGAAGGCACATCTTCTGCCCAATATGGGAACTGATCCCTGGTGGTGTGCAGACCCTGGAAGACCTGGGAGGTATAGCGGAGCAGGACACAGCAGGCTAAATATAGGGACATCTCAGCACACTGGTTGAGGACACAGTTCTGTAGGGCTTTTTAGGCCTCTTTGCATCCTTCTGCTCTTATTTTGAGTAAAATAAGTAGCCACAGGAGGTTTAGATCAATTAATATTGAAATTTCCAGAAGAAATATGGCACCCATTCTCATCACTTGCTCTAGCCTCTTGGCCCAACCCACAGCCCCTACCATCTAAACAGAACCCCAAAGTAAGGTGCTGCAGCTGTCCTGAGAAGGAGATGGTGACTGTGCACCCTCCAATGGAAGGAGAACAGGAAAGATGCAAAGCAAGCAATGAAGAAAGGCATTTCTGACATGTGTGATTGATATGGAGGCAATAAAACCTAAGTTATGTGATTAAAGTCTGCATGATGGATAGAACTTAGGTGATGGGGCAGGAGAGGGTAAGGAGACATTTCTGAGCATAAACCTGAAGGAGGAGAAAGGGCCAAGTTACCATGAGAAGGTCCATGATGAGTGAGGAGAACTGGGTATAACTGAATTCTCATATAGTAGCTTGGGAAGGCCAATAGGCAGGGTTTGTCTTTATCACTTTTCCATCTTAAAAATTCCAGGAAAATCATACGTCTGAACAAAAGAAACTTCTCCAAAGTTTCGAACACATTGATCCCAAGCAGTTAATTCCTCTTTTCCAGAAAGTCACAGTAACGTTTTTATAAAATACAAAATTGTGAACACATAGCTATTGATGCTGAAAATCTTGAAAGGGAGTCACCTACAGAAATAAGGTCTGAGCAAATTTTTTCATTATGAATACATGGGCTCTGCTGTAGAAAGGTTCCAAGTCAATCCAGCCCATCCTTCAACATTTGCAGAGAATGGACAAGGGGGACGTGAGGAAATTAGTAGCTCACAGCTCACTATTTTAACAGATCACATAAAAGAGAAGAAAATTGAATATTAGACTAACTGGTTAAACTAGGTTTTGAGTGTTAAGATAAAAGACCATTGATATCCTTAGCAAGTACCAATTGAAATAGTCTAAAATTTTATATTAGGTACAAAGAATGTTTCCAAAATATGTGATAAACAGTAGAAAGCCAGCAGGCCTCAATCTGAACAAGATACAATTAACTTAAAAAAGAAAGTTTGGACATGTTTTTAAACGCTAATGAATTATGTAGGTAAAGTTTTAAAAAACTTTCAACTATAGGATGTCGACTATAGGATGCCACCAAAGCTCACTTCAGAAGTTAATAATTATTATAAAAAAGTAGAAATTGAGTGAACTAAGATTTATCCCAACTTTCAAAAAGAACAATGAATTAAAATGTAAAGAAATGAGAAAGAAAAAAGTAAATCCATTACAAAAAAACAACTTTTGGATGTTCCTTTAAAAAGTACCATGTAGTGACAGAGTCAGCCATTTCTTGCCCCACTTCTCCTCTCTCCCATCCGCTCCTCCATCCCAGGAAAAGAGGAGAGGGGGACCCACAAACTGACTGAATCAAGTCACTGCCCTCTGGCTGAATAGGGATTGCAAATGGAAGTTATCTTCTGATACAAATAATTACAAAATGCACAAGCCTCATAGACAGGAGTTTTGCAATTCTCATCCTCATATGTATAAACAAATACATTTTAAATTTATTAGATTATAAAACCACAAATCAATATATCACAACTTAAATCATCCATATCCAAACAACTCAGCAATCATCTGGAACCAGATCCCCTCTTCACTACTGTGTGTTCCCCTTTTTCTGTATCTCTATCTCCTATTTCTTTCTCTTACTCTGTCTCTTGACAAGGATTCTTTGCTTGAACAAACTTTAGTCAGGCTCCTGAACCTTCTCCTGGGCCCATTTGTGCACTTCCTTATAAAATCTAGTTTTAGCAAGAAGCCTGCTAAATTTAGTTTAATCAGAAGCTCCTACCCTCCATATCTGATTAAGTTCCTCATCCTCCACCAGCCCCCAAGCTGATATTGATCACCTTGGGCTATCTTTAGCAAGAATCCAGTTAGGCCGGTTTAACCAGAACTGCACTTACCCCTGATGTTTCCTCTTGGCAATTTTCCATCCACTGACACCCACTCTGCTCTTTGCCTCTAAATTCCCACTTGCCCCATTCAGAGTTGAGCCTAATCTCTCTCCCCCACTCTAAAATTCTATTGTCGTGGTCCCAGTACATGCCAGGATGGTCCTGAATAAAACCCACCTTCTCATCTTGAACAAGTGCCATTGACTATTTTTCTTCTTTATACTTTTTTTGCTTTGCTGTGTTTTTCCCCTGGGTTTCTGCTCATTTTGCTCCTCTCTCCCCCTGCTGTGTCCCCCCCTTTTCTCTATTCCTTTCTCTAACACTTGTTCTGCTGCATTCTTGCAACTTGTTTTACCACTTACTGCTCTCTCCATTTGTTCCGTTTGTCCCCAATCTCCATGTATTGCCCCCCTCCTCCTAAGTTGGCTCTTTTCCTGTTGTTACCGCACACAGTTGGGGTTCTCTGCCCTGCCGGATGCGCATAAACGAGCCAATTAATTATGGCACCAGCCTTTGAGGGGAGAAATCAGCTTTTTATTCTACAAGATCAATCTCCAGGGAGACAGCGGGGGCGAGGGGGTGGGCAGGGGGAGCCTGTGCCCTCAGATCTGTCTCCTAGATTCAGGATTTGGGACAAAATTTAAGAGGTTAGGGAGAACAGGTTGGCACGTGGAAACACTGGTGGTACAGGTTTCAATTGGTGGGCTTCAGGTATTTATGGTAAGGTTTTATTTATTTTTTTAATTTTTATTTATTTATTTTTTCCCCTAAAGCCCCAGCAGATAGTTGTAGGTCACAGCTGCACATCCTTCTAGTTGCAGTATGTGGGACTCGGCCTCAGCATGGCCGGAGAAGCGGTGCGTCGGTGCGCGCCCGGGATCCGAACCCGGGCCGCCAGCAGCGGAGCGCTCACACTTAACCACTAAGCCACGGGGCCAGCCCTATGGTAAGGTTTTAAACATTTATGATGAGGTTCTAAACATCTATGATGAAATTGGGAAGGAATTTTAACACCAGATTTTTCTGAATGAGGGACCCCTTGCTTCTGATACTAGTCTGGCTTTCAAGTTCCAGTCATGTCCGGGTCCTTGGGTTCCGTAGAAGGAGGCTCTTTGGTTCCGAGGTCATTTCAGGTCATGATTTCTTCTTTTGCACATGCCCTGTCTGCGTGACTTCGCAGTTTTTCTGAAAGACAGTTGATGGTGTTCAGGGCAAGCTGCCCCAGGAAGCACTACTCTGGTATGTAGATTATTTTGAGCTGAAGACAATAAGGACTCAGAGAGTTTAGAAAAAATATTTGAGTTTTTCCTCACAAACTGCCTAAAAAATTTAAAACCAAAAAATCTGTTTTAGGAAGGGGTTATTATCATGACTGTTATAAAAGATAATTTAGGATAGAGGTTATAATAGAAAAGGCACTAACAAGTCTATCTTATCGGGAGTTTTGTCTCTCTGGCCATATTCTTTGGATGGCCCTGTGAGGAGTTGTCAGACAATCATTTACAAGGGAAGTCTCTATTTGTAAAGGTATTTTTCTCTCTGTATTGGAAAAAGGGGGGGGTGAGTTCATTTTTAGTAACTTATCAATGTAGAAGGTGAGGCCTTGGGGCTATATAATAAATCTTATTCTTGTTTACTGTGCTTTAGTGGTAATCTCCTATAACTGACTCCCCCCACCCCCAAAATCCTCCTTTGTCATTGGCTAAAAATGATATTTAAGACGAGAATTTCTGCTATTGTGTTGAAAAACGCAGTGTCCCTGCTTTCTCCCATATATACATGTTATTAAACTTGGTATTATTTTCTCCTGCTAACCTGTCTTGTTGATTATTCGGCCAGCCATAAGAACCTTAAGAGAAAGGGCAGAGGGTGATTCTCCCTCTTCCCCCGACACAGTCCTTAATCACTTTGTTGATAAGAGATGGGGTCTGTTCAGACGGGCTCTGAATGGGCCCATGGTTACACTGTTACACCTCCTTTGTCTCCATTCTCTGGCGCCCTGCCCAGCTCTCTATGCTTATCCTTGTGTGGGAGATCAAGATTTGGCCACCCTGAAATATATCTCTTTACCTTGATTGTTTTCTCCAACGGACATTTGACCTCCCCCACTAACTGCCTAAAGAATTTGACATAGTAACTCCTTCCTGGAACAGATCTTCTATCTGATGGCTATAATACAATGTAAAATAGATGTGATGGTGCTCAGGGCAAGCTGCCCCAGGAAGCACCACTCTGGTATGCGGATTATTTCGAGCTGAAGACAATAAGGACATTTGACCTCCCCCACTAACTGCCTAAAAAAATCTGACATGGTGGCTCATTCCTGGAACAGATCTTCTATCATGATGGCTATAAAGATAATGTAAAATAGATGTTACAATGGGAGGGGCACCAGGCCCCTTTTATCAAAAAACTCTGTCTCTCCCTGACCACTTATCTATAGATGACCCCGAAAAGAATTGTCCTCCTGCCCTCTGAAGTCCCAGGCCACTACCCACCCCCAACACGCTCCTCGCCTTTAGCTGCAATACTTAAGCAAGCAGCTGAGACAGAGGGACGAGTTGCTCATTTCTGAGTTTCTCCCATGTATACATGTTATTAAACTTGGCATTATTTTCTCCTGCTAACCTGTCTTGTTAATTATTTGGCCAGCCAGAAGAACCTTAAGGAAGAGGGCGGAGGGGGATTCTCCCTCTTCCCCGCCCCCGACAGATGTTACAATAGAAAAGGCACCAACAAGCCCATCTTATTGGAAGTTCTGTCTCTCTGGCCACGTTCCCTGGATGGCCCTGCATGGCCCTGTGAGGAGTTGCCAGACAAACATTTACATTTACAAGGGAAATCTCCATTTGTAAAGGTATCTCTCTCTCTGTATTGGGAAGAGAGGGGATGACCTCATTTCTAGAAACTTGTCAATGTGGAAGGTGAGGCCTTAAATCTGCATAACACCCTTACTCCTGTTTACTGTGCTTTAGTGGTAATCTCCTGTAACTGACTCCCCCCACCCCCAACATCCTCCTTTGTCCTTAGCTGAAGATGGTATTTAAGACGAGCATTTCTGCTATTGTGTTGAGAAACGCAGTGTCCCTAGTTTCTTCCATGTATACACGTTAGTAAACTTGGTATTATTTTCTCCTGCTAACCTGTCTTGTTAATTATTTGGCCAGCCAGAAGAACCTTAAGGGAAAGGGCAGAGGGGGATTCTCCCGCTTCCCCTACACTTGCTATTTCTCCCTTTCCTCTCTATGTCACACACTGCCACCTCTTTCTGTCCCAGCACCAACTTGCTCTGTCTGACATGGCTCCAGCTCCTTTATCCTCCTTCCCCCACCACCCCACCATCCCAACGGCCTCTCCCTTTGTTGCCCCCACTCCTACTTCTGACCAGGGACCCCTGTCCCTGTTTCATGCCCTTTCACCTCTCTGGAGATTCTGCTTTTCTCTAAATTACTCCATCTTTTCTTCTCTCCCTGCTACTTTCACAGCTTATTCTTTCATTCTTACGGTTTCTTTGCAGGTCTCTCCCCCGCCCCACTTTGCCATGGGTTTCTGGTTCTCCCTCATTTCTATTTTTAGTTTTTCAATTTCTCTCTCTCTCTGTTTCTCCTGATCCCCCTTGCCCACACATTCAGGAGGAGGATGGAACGACTCCCGCCCCCGCAAAAGCATATTTTCCACTGGGATGGAATTTGGGACCAAGAACACACAAGGTCACAAGACTTGGCTGGGCCAAGTCTCCTCCCCAACGCAGGGTCGGGAGAAGCAGTAATTATGAGGAGTCCTGTGGAGCGAAAGGTAGGGGGGCGGTGTCCTAAAAGGGTTGGGATCTGCAGAATCCCAAAACCAGAGAGAGGACACGGCACCTCCTGGAGCGCGACAGCAGGAGCTGCCCTCAAAGGGCCCACGAAGGGAATAAATCCACTTCGCAGAAGAGGACTTTACATGGCGCGGCTGAGAGGTCAGTAGAGGGTTTTAAGCAGGAAAATGACGCAACAGGCGGTGTCTACGTGGACGAAAGCAGAAAAGCCAAGGACAGGAACCAGCCTCAGAGCGATTTTAACCAAAAGGGAAGCGCCCCTGGCCTCTTATGGCGACATCTGAATTTACTTGACGTGGAGAGGTGTGGGCGAGAATTTCAAGGTCAGTAGGGAAAATCAGACCCCGCTGGGGGAGGCAGGAGGACTGCGAAGCCCGGGTTTGGACTAGGGAGAAACTCACTCTCCGCAACGTGACCCTCGCTCTGCGCTATCCCCTTCCGGGTCTGCAGGAAACTGCGGGCGCCCGGGCAGAGGTAAGAGGCGGGGCAGGCTGGGGGCGGGGCCTGGGCGTGACTGGCAGGAGGCGGGACTTGGCAAGACGCCGGGCCTTGGCGGGAACTGGGAGTGGGTGAGGCGCGCCGGGCGAGGCCCCAGGGGCGCGGCGGGCGGGGCCTGGGCTTCACTGGGCCCGGCTCTTCTCAGGTCTGTTTTGTCTCTTGTGGAGCAGTGTTGCTTCCTACCTATTTCAAGTTAATGTTTCAAGCAGTTTTAAGGTAAAAGCTTAGAGTTGTGTGGGCCACTTATGTTGGAAATGTTGACCTTAAACAAATAGCCAGGTATTCCTCCAGCAAAAATGGCTTTATTCAGGATCAGCAGAGAATTGCAATTTGGAGTCTGCAAACATGGTGAGCCGCAAACATGGTGAGCCACACACAAGTTCAGAGCAACAAGGGGAAGAGAAACTCTTTTATAGAAGAGGAAGTTGGGGGGGCTATTAGAAACAAAGAGTCCATTGAAGGAGACTGGGACTTCCAAGTGTAGTGGCTTCTCATTGGCTGAGCTTCTTGCCAGTCAATAAGAGGCAGTCTTTCTTCTTGCTGGGCTTGGCTATTGACAGTGTGTGAGAGGGCCCCCTTTTGATCTCCTGACTCCATTTTAATGAGGTTTCTGTTAATACGTTTCCCCGTTTGGATTGAGATCTTTGAAAACATCACTGCTGGAGTTGGGTTTTTCTGGTTTCATTGGCCTTTTGTCTCTCCATGCCAGGAATCTTTCCTGGATGTTGTGTCCCATGTTGGAGGGCAAGGGCACAGATTGGAAACCTATTGTATCCACATTTGAGTAACAAGGAGGGGTAGAAGGGAGAACTCTCAGGCACTTTTAATCTAAAGTTCATATGTTATCAAGGTCATAGGCACTGGAGATCATCTGAAGTGTTATGACATCATCAGAAGTTTGACAGACAAACTTCCAACAGTCCTGGTCCAGACATCTTGGGCAAGCTGTATCATTAGATGTTGTCTGTTTCAATTTAGGGAAATTTTTACTTTCAGGTCACCGGATGATATGCAGGTCCCATCAGGGTTTGGTGCTTTCTTTAGCTGTGTCACGTGAGTCTATGTCCTGCAGTTTGGCAGCACAAGGGTTAATTAGCAGTACCAGATAGGGGCCTTTCAGGCGAGGTTAAAAAGAGCCCTTCCTGAAGTATCTTTTCCAATAGACAAAATCTCCAGGTTGCAAAGTGTGATGCTTAAGATATCTGTGTCCCAAGAACGTGCTGTGAAAAGATTGCTCTACCAAAACATGATTATTTTTAATAGAAGCAATTAGGACCTTGCAATATTGGAGTATATCTGCTTTTATCAGGTGTGAATCAAGAGGCAGGAGCCAAGTGCATTGGGTGTCCTGTGACTGTCTCAAAGAGTGCGAGTATATGGGTCCCAAAAGGGATAGATCTGAGGTTTAGAAGGATCAATTCAATGCTTTTGGCCAAGGTATTTGGCGTGTCTCTAAAAATTTTGCAAACTGCATCTTAATAATGTTGTTAGTGCATTCAGCTTAACTAGAGGATTGACGATGGTAAGTGCAGTGAAAGTGTTGTAAAACCGGCCAAACAGTGCAGACGTGTTGAAGTACCTGACCAACAAAATAGGTTTCTGGATCACTCTGAAGTTCAACAGTTCTCCAGGTAGGCATAATCTTTTCCAAGAGGACTTTAGCCACAGAAGAGGCAATAGCCTGTCTGCAAGAGAAGGCTTCAGTCGGGGGAGAAAACATAAGACCATGACTAAAACATATTTATATCCATGAGACAGGGGAAGTTGTATGAAATCCATTTGCCAAACCTCGAATGGTCCATTAGGCAGTTTAAAAGGTCCAGGAGCAGTTATGAACAGGCTTCCCTGGGTTGTATTGTGGACAAGTGGGACAAGTGAGGTAGGCACTTTTTTTTGCCTTGTTAATATTTCTCCAACAATATTGATTCATGAATCAATTATGCTACCATTTTGATCAATGGATTAATGCATATACAGTGGTTAAGAGTGGGAATTTTAGAGACTCTGGTAGGACTGGGTTGTTATTTGGTGCAAACCAGAGCTTTCTCTTTTTATCAAATCAACAATTGTTGAATGTTAGTCTTGTTTTTCCTTTTCTAAGGCCAATTCTTGGGCTTCTCTAGCCAGTTTTTCTACATGATCATTTGGGAGAAATATCCCTTTCTTCTGTGACAAATGTTTGCTGCTCTTGGTTCCTTTAAGGGCTGAATTCCTTGCAGAAATATCAGCAAGGTGATTTCCTTTAGCTTCCAGAGGGTGAAGTTTAGAATGCCCTGGGATCTTAATAATAGCTAAAACTGGAGGTAAAAGTATAGCATCCAATAATTTCTGAATATGAGGGGCATTTTAAATTTTATTTCTGCTGGAAATAAGAAAGCCACTTACTTCCACAACATCCCAAAATCATGAGCTACTCTGAAAGCATATCTACTCTCGGTTTAAATATTGGCAGTTTTTTGCCCTTGGCTAAAGTACAGTCCTGTGAAAGAGCATATAATTCAGCCCGTTGGGCCAAAGTAGCCATAGTAAAGGTGCTGCCTCAACAATATCAAAAGGAGTTGCAATATCATACCCAGCCCAGTATTTGCCATTGTCATCCTTTAAATAAGAACGGTGAGTAAACCATGAGAAGTTGGTGTTACTAAAAGGAGTTTCCTGCAGATCATCACGAGGAATCAGGTGATCCATCAGTGTTAAGCAGTTGTGAGGGACTTCGTTGGTAATGGAGGGAAGAGTAACAGGGTTAAGGTTATTACGATGTAGAAGAGTTATATAAGGAGCATTAACAAAAGGATTTCTTAGGAAGTAAAGCAGCTGATTAAAAAATGTTGAGTGTGATGAGAATTCAGGAGGACTTGCACAGCACGCGGTACAAAAATGGTTAAGATCTCACAATATTTTCTTGGTGGCCTTAACCAAAAATGCAGTGGCAGCAATGGCTCTAAGGGAAGGGGGGTATCTCCATGCCACAGGGTCCAGTTGCTGGCTGTAATACCCTAAGGGCTGATGGCAGTCCCGTGTTTTTGGGTGAGTATCCCAAGGGCATTCCTTTCTTTTTCATATACAAAAAGGAAAAAGGGAATCTGATAATTGGGATGTCCAAGGGTAAGTGGGTTCATCAAATTCTCCTCTAAGGCTTTAAAGGGTATGTCGTCCTGTTCTTCCCATAAAATGGGGTCAGGGTTGTTGTTCTTTAGTAAAACATATAGAAGTTTGGCCATAAGGGAGAAATTTGGAATCCAATTTTGGCAATAATCAACTAGCACAAGAAAATCTTGCAATTGACACTTAGTTTTGGGTTTTGGGAAACTTAGGACATCATGAAGTCTATCTGGATCTAGGTTTGGCCCTTGTTTTGATATCAGATGCCCTAAATATTGAACCTGGGTTTGGGCAAACTGCAATTTTTCCTTGGTGATTTTTTGTCCCTTTAAGGCTAAAAGCTTTAGCAAGTGGATGCTGTCTTTCTGTGAAGAGACTTGGGAGGAGAAGCAAAGAACCAAATTGTCCACATATTGCAACCAAGTAGAACCCCTAGGGAACTTTATATCATCCAGATCAGCCTTTAGGATTTGTGAGAAATAAGAAAAACTCTCAGTAAAACCCTGAGGTATGACTGTCCAGGTGAATTATTTTCCTTCCCAAGTGAAGGCAAAAAGGTATAGACTTGCTTCATCAACTGAAATACTAAAGAATGCATTATGTAAATCAATTACCATAAAAATTTGCTTCCATTGGGAATGGATGTTAATAGCATATGAGGGTTAGAAACAACAGGGTGTCCAGGGATAACAATGTTGTTTACTGCTCAGAGGTCCTGGACAAACCTCCACCCTTGCCCTTGGGTTTTCTCACAGGTAGAATAGGAGTATTACAGGGACTAGTACAAGGGATAATGAGGCCTTCAACCTTACAATCCTCTATTATGGGCTTTATACCTTGAAGAGCTTCTTTACTTATAGGGTATTGATTAATTCTGGGGAGAGGTTTTGAGGGATCTATTTGAATCTTGATGGGAGGTGCCCTGTGAATTTTACCAATATCTGTTGGAGATTTTGCCCATAAGGAGGCTGGTAGCTAATTCAATAGGGACTAGTGATCAGTGTTTCCAGAATCAGCTCTAATACTGTTAGAGACGGAGGAAATAAAAGATGTCAAAGTGTCATTTAATTCACCTGGTTGGCTGTTTTGATGACTACTGTCAAATTGTAGAATTATTTCCCCCTTTCAGGGGAAAGAAATTCTGGCATAATACTTTTTCAAGAAGTCTTGGCCTAATAAATAAATAGGGGTGGAGGAACTAAGGAGAAAAGAGTGTGTGTCTCTCAAAGGGCCTAGACGAAAGGGAATAGGTTCAGAGACAGAAAACTATTGAGGGTTATTAGAAATCCCCACTATTTGAACTGTTTTAGTACTCTGATGCAGGGGCTGCTTTGCAGTGTGGGGTTGAGCACCGAGAGTGTGACTCTGGTATCAGTTAGGACAGGAAGAGATTCATTTCCAATTCGGAGAAATGTTTCTCTGAGCAGATTAAGAGGGAGTATTGGGAAGAGCCCCTCTAGTTCCTCAGAGCCCCATCACTGAGAATTTGGAGGACATTGGAAAGGCTAGTTAGAGGGCTAAAGGCACTTGAAGTGCTTAAATTTGTAACAATTCTTTTCCAACGTCCTGGCTCTTTGCAATAATAGCAGGAACTAGGAGGTTTTTGGTTTTGTTTAGGGGCCTTCATTTGCTAGAGTTGATGATTAAGAATGTTAATAGTCTTTCCCTTAGGTGACTCATCTAGAGTGGGAGAGAGTTGGTTTGCCAGATTAACTAAATCTGGAAGGACACAGTTTCCCATTCCATCCTGGTCCTTTTTACTAAAGGGAAAGGTTTCAGTTCAGCCCATTAATAAACATAGAGTTAAAAGCTGCGTGGGTGGAATCAACATCTGAAGGAAGACCAGAATTTTCTTTAAAAACAATCTTAAGTTGATTGTAATAGTCATGAACAGGTTTATCAAGTTTTTGTGCACAATCCTGAATTTTGTTCCAATCAACTAGCTTTGGGAAAGCCCTAGGAATTGCCCAATGATGTTGTCTATTGATTATTCAAGTCTGATTATACAAAAGATCAGTGGGTTGGTCTCCTGGGTAATTCTAGAGATCTTTCAGGATTTTCTCAATTAGTAGTTTTCATCCAATGCTGGGCCTGGCCTTCACTGACAGGCATATGAATTAGCTGATATAAATCAGAGAAGCCAGGTTGATAAATTTGAATGACTATATTAAATTCCTCAGCAAATCTTCAGTTACTTTGGGAAAATCTTTGACTATGGCTCGAAGTTCAGCTTTGGTCCAGGCAATATAAGAAATTAAGGGTTTAGCCTTGGATCCTCAGAAGGCTTAATTTTAAAGGGAGAGGTTCTGATAGGTTCTGAGGAAGAGGGAGTGGGAAAAAGTTCAGGGAAAGGGGGATTTTTTTTTTTCTAAAGTACAAGATCCTGGTCCATAGTGGATATATATATATATGAAGCAGGAGTGTTTTTTTGTTTTGTTTTGTTTTCTTTTCTTTTTTTAGGGAGGCGAAGAAAGAGTTTTAGATCAGGTGGAACCCCTCCTTTGCCTTTAGAGTCCCTAAGACATCTTAACTATGAGGTGCCCTGTTTTTTTTTTTTTTTTTTTTTAACAGCTGTTCCAAAACAGGGAATCACATGTCTCCCCCCCACCTTTTGGAACAGAAAAGGGTGACTTGCCAAGAAGCTTCAACAACAAAATACAGTTGTAGGAGTTTTGGGAGTTAAGGGAGATTGCTGAGGAGATGGGGCTGGATTTTAAGAAAGAGACTTTACATTGGATGTGGACTTTAATTTTTGTTCTAATTTCTGTTCTTTCATCTTGTCAAGGGAGTCTTTAAAGCTAGCCATTATATTCCTTTGTGTCCTCTTTTTAATTTGGTGTTTCCATAGTTACCAGTAAGACAACTGTTTAAGATGAGAGCTCTTTAATTTTTTTTCTTTAAATATAGCCGGTTCAAAGGATCCATTATCTGGCCATTGATGAGTAGGATCTTATATTAATCTCAATAGTGACTCAAACCAATAAGGCTTTTTATGGCTTAACCATGGGCACAAGAGGCATCCCAAAAGAGAGTGTAAATGATGCAGCCCTCACAAGATGCAGACAGTTCACTCCCAGAGTTAGCCGAAGAAAGGAAAGACGTTTGTTGTCACAGTTGGTTAAGAATGGTGTAGTGAAAACGGTGTCTCTGGTCTCTCATCTCAGGAATGTGAGATGCCTCGACTCACAGACTTGCTAATCTATGATACGGGGCAGGTGCTACTGGAATGGGACTTTTCTAGCACTAACAAGACAATGAAAGTTGAGACAACAAAGTCCCTTAATGGATTGGGACTCCTTATGATAAACTCCTCGGAGAGTTGGCACAGCCAGACAAAGAGAATGTTCTTTGTGACTTTGTGTCTTAGAACCCCAGTCTATTGAACTGGCCACCAAAATCAAGCTGGTACTTGCATCTTCTGGCTGGCAGAGACCATCGAGAATATTCTCACTGATCACAAAGTCAAGCTTTCAGGACATAGAACAAGATGGAAGGAAAAGCTCATTTGGTTTTTACACAGCAGAGTTTGTCTAAACAGACACTGGTCTTGTGAGAAGAGTGAACACAATAGTCTGTGACGGTGGCTCAAACAACAAGCTTATAACCTATGCCTGTGTTCTGCCCTATGGTTTTCCTCCTTATGACAAATGACACAAAAGACAGAGACAAAGGAAAACACTGACCATCTCTGGGAGGAAAGGGATCAATAGAAAATAAGGACTCATTACAAATCTTTACCAAAGGAACGAATTCATACAAATATTCTCTCCTGCTAATCTCAATTTAGAAAAACAAAAGGACTCTTACCACTCTCGCTTCCACCAGATCCTGCAAACAGAGATCCAGGAGACTGAGGTGGTAAAAATTCTTACCTGCTGCCAGATCTTGTCAGAGGTCCTGTGACATCTCAGCTGCAGCAGCCCTGGAACAACCATTATTCAGCTAGTGGAGAGCCCCATGTTGGGCACCAAAGCTGTAGGGGAGGAAGACTTTTCCCTTGCTCCCTTCTAGGTTCTTTGGCTGGTCTAATAATTAAACTGACATAATACAAATTAAAAGGAGAAAAAAAAAACCAAATTTAATTTTGTTCATGTGGGAACCCTGAAGATATGAGGCTCCAAGAAGTGACCCAGGCAGGGAGCTTTTATACCTTTTACACAAAGAAACAATAAATTTGTGGAGAATTGACAAGACAAAGAAGTTTGGGCTAGGGATAGTAAATTAGTCTGGAAGTAACAAGGCAGCCTTCTCAGACCTAAATTCCCTATCTCTGGTGATAAGAATGTCTTCCTTCCTCCTGGTACAGGGAGGGTACCTTTCACAGGGGAGATTTATTTCATGCTTTCAGGGGGACACTGTCCTTCTTGCACCAGCTGTTTCTCAAGTAACTTTAATTCAAAATGATCAATATGCCAGAGTGGCACACTTTTGGGCGACATATTCTGCTTTTCTTCATCATCAGTGCCACTTTTCAGAGCCATCCAGATAATACTCACACATGTTCAAAAATCCAAGAAGTACAAGAATAGAATCATTATACATTCTAGCTAGCATATAAAATAAAACAACATGGGCCGGCCCCGTGGCTTAGAGGTTAAGTGCACGTGCTCCGCTGCTGGCGGCCAGGGTTCGGATCCCGGGTGCGCACCAACGCACTGCTTCTCCGGCCATGCTGAGGCTGCGTCCCACATACAGCAACTAGAAGGATGTGCAGCTATAACATACAACTATCTACTGGGGCTTTGGGGGGAAAAATAAATAAATAAAAATCTTTAAAAAAAAATGAAATAAAATAAAAAATAAAATAAAACAACAATGTCTAAAATGAGGAGACTATTAAATAACCTCTGGTACATTCATATTCTTTAATATTAGAAAATATCTCAAGAAAGTGCTCTTGATTAAGAAAATCAACTGGTGGTATTTATGTAAACTATTAGTACAGAATAACAGTGTGCTGTATGTTATTATTATATGCACTATTCTGTACCTTAAATGTATATAAAATGGTCTGGAAAGATAGAGCTCACACTAATGAAGGGTTTATATTGTTACAAAATGAGTATGAAACAAGGAATAATCAACGGAACATATTACCATCCGTATTATTTCATTATTTTACCAAATGTTTCTCAATATGAATTGTGTATTTTATTAAGCACTGTGAATTTTTTTTTTATGTTTCAGAACATAGTTCCTTAAACTCTTCACCCTGGTTATGTCAATGGGTTATCTACTGGGTGCAGGAGAAGAAAGATTTTCACTTTCTACTTCTGAATTGTTTTCTTCACCTCCAGCCAACATTGCATCACTAGAATATTAAAATATTAATCAAGAAATGTAATTTCATTCATAAAAAAAAAATGTGAGACAAGCTTGGAGCATGAGCATCTTGAGGGTCAAAATCAAAGGAGAGCCAAAAATCAAAGGACAAATGCCTGTCCCATGTTTCCTACACTGGAAGCCACGATATTCTCAAACTTCCCTCTTGACAGCCTTACATATGGCCATGTCCCCATCCAGGGGAATTAGAATCTCCAAACTGTAGCTCTTTTGTTCCACCAATTTAAACCATTCCCATAAACTGCTTCCCTCTTCTAAGGTTCCCTGATTTCATTCACAGCAGATTCACCAATTTCTGCTCTCATCAAATTTCTGCTGTTAGCCTGGAAGGCCACATAGATGTTGATGGTCACCTGCGGTAGGTCCAGGCAGCGGCTGGAGGAGGACGGTGTTATTTCCATCGAATGATGTGGGCACTGGCTCCCTTACACACATTGTGCTCCTGTAGGCCATCACAGTGACCCTCATGAGGCCTCCATCTAACTTTCTTTGTGTTTATGGAGGGCTGCACTTTCTCCTGAAAAGGGGCCTAGTTCTTTCGTGAGGCAGTTTTTCTAAATACTCCCTAGAGACTTTTTTTCTTATAATATTAATAAAAATATAAATTGAAAAAGTTATACTAAAATGCTCTGTCACCCCTCACCTGTTATCAGATCTAATTCCCAGCCAGGAAAGGAGAGCCAAGGAGACCTTGGTTTACTCAGACACATTCTTATGGGCTCAGCTTCTCTTGGGGAGCATGGGATCCTCCAACCCATAAGTTTCCTGTCTAGGCCCAAGAGAAATCACTTCAGTTGGTCAGGAAAATTACCAAGCACATGTTATGTGTAAGTACCGGAGGAGAATATTTGATTAAAAATGTGGGTTAGGGGCCCCCATGTAAGGCAAGGTAGCTGAAGAAAAACCAGATGGGGAGTTCAGATGTCAGCATCTCTTGACCCCCAATGGTGCACAGTCCTGGCTCCTTAATCTAGGACTACCTCAAAATCCCTCTGCGTGGAGTGAGCAGAGCTCAGGCGAAGTGAGCCGAGCCCACGGAGCCTGGGTAGAGAGAGGGACAGGAGAAAGGTTCTTATTCTTTTACCCAAGAGAAATTGATCTTCCAAAGTTTCAATTCATTTCAGTCTAAGCATTTATTTAAAAAAAAATAGGGCCGGCCCCGTGACTTAGCGGTTAAGTGTGCCCACTCCGCTACTGGCGGCTTGTTATGAGAGGTTCAGGGATTCGATCGGAGACGTAAAAGACACTCTCCA
This sequence comes from Ceratotherium simum simum, assembly GCF_057802395.1. Classification (NCBI taxonomy): domain Eukaryota; kingdom Metazoa; phylum Chordata; class Mammalia; order Perissodactyla; family Rhinocerotidae; genus Ceratotherium; species Ceratotherium simum. The sequence goes on from NC_141932.1 coordinate 8,632,362, forward strand.
CTCCAAACAAATGAACTGAAGGTATATTTTATTATATAGAGGACAGTAAAGGTGATAGTCTGCAAACAGATCTGAATAGGTCAAATATTAAGAGGGAAAAAACATCAGCTCGACTGGAAAGGGAAAACATCCACATCGACTGAAGAGAAATGACACAAATCAACCGGAAAAACACCAGGTTGACGGAAAAGAGAACACATCAAATCAATTACTTCACATCAAATCAATTACTCACAATATCCACACCCCACTGCCAGGAGAGTCCTGTCAATCGACGCGGCTGGGCAAGAATCACACGTCCTGGGCAAGGCGTCCCTTCCACAGGTGGAACTCTCACCAGGTCTCAGTTTCCGGCAGTTTTTATACCATCAATAATTTTCAGAGTAAGCAATTACAGATTTTGCAGAGCAAGCATTTAGTGTTTCCATGCACAAATAGTTATCAGTGGCGTACGTGCACTGAGCCCCCTGGCTAACGTCCCATTCCAGTAATTCTGTACGTGCATTGATCTCTCTGGTTATCCTCCTAGCCCGGCACAGATGGCCAGTCCATCCCCTGCTACGACGCTCCAAGAGCCTTGAAATGTTACAACTTGCAACTCTCTCCGTGGGAGAAAGGCCAGTTCCTGGGAAAAGGCCAGTTCCTACCACACAGAAAGCAGCTTTATATTTCTTTGTGCGCTGGTGGCCATAGGTCAATGGAGTGGCCCAACATGGCTGTACTCATGTTAAGACACGGCCTGGGTTCGGATCCCAGGCCACCGATGCACCGCTTCTCCAGCCATGCTGAGGCCGCGTCCCACATACAGCAACTAGAAGGATGTGCAATTATGACGTACAACTATCTACTGGGGCTTTGGGGAAAAAAAAAAAAAGGAGGAGGATTGGCAATAGATGTTAGCTCAGAGCCGGTCGGTATTCCTCAGCAAAAAGAGGAGGGTTAGCATGGATGTTAGCTCAGGGCTGATTTTCCTCACACACAAAAAAATAAAAATAAAAATAATAAATCTCAGTAAAATATTAAGAAAAAAGAACACCTTAAAAGTTTGAGAAAATGGTATTATTTCTGGAGAAAACAGAAGAGTGCCCTTTATTGGAAATAACCTTTGAGAAATTTCTGGAGCATGTACAGTTGTGATCTGGTTGATCCAAAGTCCAGCCAGCACCACGTTGAGAATTTCCACAAGGAACAGAAAAGGAGCTATTAACTCACATATTTCAAATAAAAAATTATTAAGGGTGTACATGATGCTATTGCAAATGTGAAAAACTAGTTTTGCTATTTGCTTTTATTGTTCACTAATGGAATACAGATCCTTATCACATGTCTCTGGAAATATTTCAAAATCAATATTTCATTACTTAAAAGTAAAGCCAAATATCTCCAAAAGAGTCTCCTTATTTACAAGCCTCATTATCTGCATGTGAGAAAAAGCATTCAGAAACAAAACAAAAAGTTAGATTAAATTTCTAATTTATTTTTCAAGTTAAAAATACTCTTCCAAATAACTGAGAAAAAAGATTTTAAAAATTGAAATAGTAATTATATTTAGTAATTAATGATTTCAGCAAAATACAGGATGCCATCCAGTACCTCTCAAACGTATTTATTTATTTTATTTTATTTATTTATTTATTTTTTTTAAAGATTTTATTTATTTATTTTTTCCCCCCAAAGCCCCAGTAGATAGTTGTATGTCATAGCTGCACATCCTTCTAGTTGCTGTATGTGGGACTCGGCCTCAGGATGGACGGAGAAGTGGTGCCTCGGTGCGCGCCCGCGATCTGAACCCGGGCCACCAGCATCGGAGCGCGCGCACTTAACCGCCAAGCCACGGGGCCGGCCCTCAAACGTATTTAAATTATTAATTCATCTCAAGAGGGGCGGATTAGAATAACAAATTTTAAAAAGAAAAATTAATTTATATCCACAGAAGCAGAAATTTTTGTTCTTTTAAAGCAGCATCTCAGCCCTCCATCCACACAGCCTGGCCCCATAAAGTCCCTGGAACTCAGCCCAGGGTTGTGTCTCTCCCTCTCCAGTGAATGGGGAACAAAAATAGAAATTATGTTCTAGTGGGGTTAGTATAAAATTGCACATTCCGCGCAGGCACAGTTTGCATTTCATGTCACATTCTAGTTTCCCTCACCTACACAGACAACTTCGACTGTCCTTTAATTAAACAAATTGTAACTGTCGAGGGTCTCAGACGTTCCCAGATCCAACCGCCGCCCAACAACGACCCTCGTGTCGTCGTCCCCACCCCTCCCCCCGCCCCGTCCTTGTGCTCCTTCCACCTCGCTGGCAGGACACGCGTCCCTATTCGCTCCCCTCAAAAACCCTTCAGGTAAACCATCTTCAACTTATTAAGAGGAAATATAAGTGGCCCACAAACGTCATATTCTGTACCTAGCCTGGCTCCAAAGGACACCAGACAGATTCAAAGGAAGCGAAAAGCAGAGAACCAGAGATTGTCCGGCAGGAGGACAAACAGAAAAGGAAACAGGAAGGGGCCGGACGGTGGGTAGGGTCAACCCCGCCCCCACGCCAGCCGTTTCCGCACCCAGTCCAGTCCGGACCGCTGTCCGCGAGCCGCCCCTCCGAGGCTCCGCCCCCTGTCCCGCCCCAAGGGCATGCGCACGCGCAGTGTCCTACAGGCGTGAAGGGATCGTGCGGAGGTGCCGACACAGTCCCGTCAGTTACTCTCGGTTTTTCAGATTCGTATCTGTGCTTCGCAATCTTCAGGCCCCCATTCTCCTCACCCAGGTTTCGGGGGTCGCCATATAAGAAAAATCCCTGAACCGCTCGTTCGTCTGGCTGTGAGTTCGTTGCTTTCGCCTCTCGCGGCGTCGCCGTAGACGTCCCGAGTCCTGCAGCTCCGTGGCGTCCGGGAGTCCGCGTCCGTTTCCCGTTAAAATCGCTCTGAGGCAGGTGCCCGTCCAGCCTTTCTGCCTTCGGTCCGCGTAGACACCGACCACCGCCGCGTCGTTTTCCTGCTCAGAAACTTTCTCTGACTGACGACTCCCCTACCCGCGCCCAACCGCGTGGTCCAGTCCTCACTCAGGAGGTGGGTACGTGCCCTTCGCCCCCCTCCAGGGAGAGCAGAGGGGAACAGAGATGGGGAGAAAGAGGCAGAAATACATGGAGTTAGAGGCCACCAGAAAATTTAGGGAGAAAGAATGCGGGAATTGAAATGGAGGTTGCCACTGAGTGGGGCCAACACTTAATTTTATTGTTCAGAGAATGAGGTTTATATTGTTTCTCCTTTATTATATATTGGAACTGTTCTTTGATGTCTGTGAATAACTATAGTATTTCATTATGCATCTGGTAAGGATGTTGATAATCTTTTAACACTGAAAACCTAGTTTAACTAGTTAAAGAGTCAACAGTTTACGCCTTCCCTAAAGTGATCTGTTAAATTAGTGACTTCCAAGCTGAAGTCTCCAACTACGTGGATGTTCCCCTCACGTCCCCTTTGTCCTTTCTGTACAGATGTTGAAGGATGGGCTGGATGGATGTGGAACTTTGTTCCCACACAGCTCATGTGTCCATGATGAACAGATTGCTCAGAGCCCATCTCCAAGTGAAGTGATCCCCTTCCAGGTTTTCCAAAACTATTTGTAACTTCATTTCTTAAATACTTTTCTGGAAAAGAGGAAATAAATGCTTGAGTTTGATTAAACCCATGAAAGAGAATCTTCTCTTGCTCAGGAATGTGAAATGTCATCTGGAATTAGAACAGAACTTTTCTACTGCCCTGTCCAGGCGACTACTTACACCCGGTTCTGCTCACTGAAGTCAGACCTCTTCTCCCCCTCTGAGCCTCAGTGCACCCACCTGTAACATGGAGACGATAGAGTAGACCAGGAATTCTGAGTCTGAGCAAATGGGATCCCTGACATGATTTTCACAGTTGGGCATGTGTCTGAGAGGGTGCTTAGTGATAATTAGAATTGGAAATGTGTCACAGTCCTCCGAAATAATCAAAACCACTAAGAAAGAGGCAGGGGTGTAGGCTCAGAGACAGTCGTGCTTCTCTCTCTTTCTGTTTGTATCATGGATAAATCTTAAGTTTGATTGTGTCGTTTCTTGGCATTAAACCCTCTAATGGTTTCCCATCACCCTCAGGACAAAAATCTAAACTCCTCAGTATATCTACAGCAGGAAGCTCTGGAGTTGGCATGGCCCTTTAGGGTTGGTCCAAATTGATGGAAAAGACAGGATTCTGCATCCTGCATCAGCCAGTCTGGCTGGTTGCCTAGGGAGAGCCAAGGACTTAGATGAGGCACTTTCCTTTGGCTGAGTGCTAAGTGGACAAAGGACAGTGCAGGTGCAGCAGAGTGTGTGGGTTTCAGCAGGAGGAGAGGGCTTTCTGAAGAAATGGGTGAAAAACTCACTCACTGGTCTCCTTATAAGAGTTTATTGTCCCTGCATCCCTCCTGTTACAGTGGACAGCAAAGTATCATCTTTTTCCCATATTCAGGTTTTCCCTGTTATGTGAACCTGTGGCAGAGAAGGTGGGTATGTTGTTTCTAAGCATTAAACAACATATTTTTGTCACACAGAATAATCTTACTTGAGAAAGAAGCCCAAAGGAAGAGGAAAGAAAGAGGAAGAAATGACTCTTTCCCAGGTAGAAGTCACATTCTTAGTTGATTTTTCTGTTCCCTTGTTCCTAAACTGCCACATTTTGGACTTACTAATATAGTCTGTCTCTGAAGTATCCTGCCTAAAATACTGACTCTCACACAGGCCTTTTGTCAGTCCCTTCTCATCTCTATGCAGATTCCATCTCATTGTGACCCGTGACCTGGAGCTTAGGAAGAGGCTCCTTTTAGGGGATCATCCTGTGAAGGGTTGTCTACCCAGGCATGGATTGGAGATGGGGAGTAGGCTCTGTGGTGTCAGTGAGGCTGGACAGTAAAGATTGTGTGGGGGCCCCCTCTGGATGCCTGTTCAGCTCTGTAAACCAGGATTGAAGAGACTACTTATGTAAGTGATGTATTAATGTGCACAAATACCTGGGAAACTGGAAAAAAAGACTGATGGGGGAAACCTGCTTTGTCTGATGTTATAAATGCGGTTGAAGTGAAACAAGTGAATCAGTGTGTTTCTGACTTCAAAATATTAATACTTTGGAATAGAATGTGAAGTTCAGAAATAGAAATAAGGAATAGAGAGCGTGTTTTATTACATAATTAGTTTTAAAATGTAGAATCAACCTAATTGTCTAACAGTAAGGGTTCTTTAAATTATTCACAGCACATCCATCTCCCAAAGACCCTGGTGTTCATTTAGGGACTCTCCTGCAGTGGATGTTTTAGATAAAAATGGTTAGCATTTAGCCAAGACATAGGAACAGAACTTCCTGTCACCAGAGAGGCTGGGGCCAAACTCTGATTCCACTAATTGTTGTTAAATGTTATACTTTTTTGTATTAAATATTTCATGTGTGTGTTTTTGTGGTTCAGTTCCACACAGTGATGCAGTTTAGAGACTAAGGAGTAAAATATCCCCTGCCCTGTCACGTGTTCCACCATCACTTACTGTCTCTGTCAGGAACCACTTAGTTCTCCTTAGTGCAAATCTTGTAAAAATGCACATATATATCGTAATGTGATTTTAGAAAATATTCTTCAGTAAAAATTTTGTTAACGATATTTGATTCTGCAGATTTAAATATTGATACACCATATATCTTGGAGTTGTTTTCAAGTTAGTAAACATAGCAATAACTTGCATTTTTATTTTTATTTATTTTTTTGTCAGGAAGATCAGCCCTGAGCTAACATCCGATGCCAATCCTCCTCTTTTTTTGCTGAGGAAGATTGGCCCTGGGCTAACATCCGTGCCCATCTTCCTCTACTTTATATGGGACGCTGCCACAGCATGGCTTGACAAATGGTGTGTTGGTGTCTGCCTGGGATCTGAACCTGTGAACCCTTGGGCCACTGGAGTGGAGCACGTGCACTTAACCACTGCACCACCAGGCTGGCCCGATAACTTGCCTTTTTAGATCCTCCTTGGAGTATTTCTTAATGAAGACACATGGGATCTTTACGATTTTTTACTGTTATAAAGAATACAATAGTGGCTGCTTCTGAGCAGGCCAGCTTCACTACAGATATCTGAGGATTTCTCCAGATTGGACAACAAATAGACAATATCATTAAAGAGAAATTATAGAAAAAGGATGAAATAGAAATTCTGGAGCTAAAATTGAAAATTCCCTAGAAGGTCTCAATAGCAGATTAACAATCAGAATAAAGAGTCAGTGAGCCTAAACATAGGTTAGTTGGAATTATACTGCCTGAGCAGAAGAAAGGGGAAAAAAGAAGAAAAATGAACAGAGAACAAGAAATCTTTTGACACTATCAAGCATACTAATATACACATAATAGGAGTCTGAGAAGGAAAGGAGAAAAAGGAAAGGGCAGAAAGAATATTTGAACAAATACGAGCTGAAAACCTCCCAAATTTATAGAAAAGAGGAATCTACATATCCAAGAAGCTCCATGAACTTCAAATATGATAAATACATAGGGATCCTTGACAACACATAATCAACCATTAAAAGACAAAAAAGAATGTGGAAAGTAGCAAGACAGAAATGACTTCTCATGTCTAGGGATCCTCAGTGAGATTCACAACCTATTTCTCATCAGAAGCTATGGAGGCCAGGAAGCAGTGAGATGACATATTTCAAGTGGGAAAGATAAAAGTCTACGGAGAATTTAACATCAGGCAAACTAATCTTCATAGCTGATCGTGAAATTAAGAAACTCCTAGTAAAATAAAAGCTGAGGGAGTTTATGCTGATAATTATCCTACATGAAATACTAAATTTAGTTCTTTAGGCTGAAATGAAAGGACACTACCAGTACCTCAAAGCTGTAGGAACAAATAAAGGACACTGGTAAAGGTAACTGCATAGGTAAATGCAAAAGCCAGTATTGTATTTTGGTTTTTAACTCATTTTCTTCAACATGACTTAAAATCTGCTGTTGAATGCAAAATCTATAAAGAAGTAATTTTTGACAATAACAATATAAAGGGAGACTCTATAGGAGCAGTTATATGCTATTAAAGCTGAGTTAGTATCATCTGAAGCTCAAATATTATTCATTTATTATGTAAACTCTAATGCCCAGGGTAACCACTAAGAAAATAAAAAATATAGAGAAAGGTAAATATGAAAGGAATCAAAATGATATGCACACCAGAGATACACACACAAAGAAGGAAGTAAGAGGAAGTATGAAACAGAGAAGATATTTGACCTACAGAAAGCACATAGCTAAAGGGCATAAGTAATGCTTCTCTTATCAGCTGTTACTTTAAATGTAAAGAAACTCTTCCTTAAAAGGCAAAGATTGGAAGAATTGTCATTAAAAAAAAATGATCTCATTATATCTGTCTACAAAAGGCTCATTTTACATACTCAAATAGATTAAAAGATGTTCCATTCAAACCTAGCTGGGTAGCTATACAACTGTAAGACTAAATATAGACTTAACTTATAAAATTGTTACCAGATATGTTGAAATACATTATATGTTGATTAAAAGGTCAGTCTATCAAGAATAGAAAACAACTGTGAACAATATGCACATAATAACTAAGTCCTGCCTTTTTTGAAGCAAAAATTGAAGAGAGAGAGGTAGTTCTACTATAATATTTGGAGACCTCAATACTCCCCTTTTAATAATGGATAGAACAACCAGACAGGAAATCAAAAAGGAAATAAAGGACTGAGCAACACTGTAAACCAACTAGACCTAAAGATATATACAGAGCACTCCATCCAACAAAAACAGAGTATACTCAACGCTAGAAATAAAATGGAACTTCCTCAATCTGAAAAAGGATATTTATTAAAATCCCACAGCTAACATCATACTCATTGGGGAAAGGCTGAAAACTTTCCCCTAATAACAAGAACAACACAAGGGTGCCCCATTTTGCCACTATACTTGAACATTGTACTGGAAGTTCTATCCAGAGAAGATAGATAAGAACAAGAAATAAAAGGTGTCAAAATTGGAAAAGAAGTCAAACTATCTCTTATTCACAGAATACGTGACACATATTTAGAAATACCTGAAGAATCCTCAAAAAAAAAAAACCTCTTAGAGATAATAAGTTCACTGAACTTGTAGAATACAATATCAACACTCAAAAATCAGTTGTATTTCTGTACACTAGCAGTCAACAAATTGAAAGAAATTAAGTAAACAGTTCCATTTATAAGAACATCAAAAAGAATAGGAATAAATTTATCCAAGGCAATGGAAGATTTATACATGGGAAACTACAAAGTATTGCTGAAGGAAATTAAAGAAAAGTTAAATAAATGTCAAGATATCTGGTGTTGCTGGATTGGAAGATTTACTGTTGTTAAGATGGCAGTACTCCCCAAAGTAATATAAAGATGCTATAAAATCCTCAGCAAAATCCCAACAGCCTTTTTTACACAAATGGGAAACCTGATCGTAAAATTCATATTGGTAAGGACCCCAAATAACCAAAATAAATGTGAAAGAAAAGAACAGTGTTGGAGGACTTAAAATTCCCAATGTCAAACCTTACCACAAACCTAGAGTAATCAAAACTGTGGTTCCAGCATGAGGATAGAAATATAATCAAAGTGATAGAACTGAGAATCCACAAGTAAATCCATACATCTATAATCAATTCCTTTTTTACGACGGTGCCAAAAACATTCAGTGGGAAAAGAATAGTCTCTTAAATGGTGCTGGGAGAATTGCATATCCACATGAAAGAGAATGAAATTGAACCTCTACCTTTCACCATATAAATAAGTCAATCAAAATTAATCAAAGACTAAATTTAAGACGTGAAGCTATAAAACTCTTAGATGAAAACATAGGGCTAAGTCTTCATGATCTTGGATTTGGTGATGCAGTTTTAGATATAACACCAGAAGCAAAAGAAAGAAAGACAAAATAGATAAATTGGTCTTGATCAAAATTAGCAGAAAGAAAGACAAAATAGATAAATTGGTCTTGATCAAAATTAGCAATGTTTGTGCATTTGACAGATATTGTGAAAATGAAAACATAAGTGAAAGTGAAAACATAATCTACCAAATGGGAGAAATTATTTGCAAATCCCATATCTGGTCAGGGTCTAGTATCCAGAATATATGAAGAACTCTCTATAACTCAGCAATTAAAATACAAAGAACCCAATTAAAAAATGTTCAAAGGATTTTAATAGACATTTCTCCATAGAAGATATACATATGGCCAACAAGCACATGAAAAGATGTTCAGTGAAGTTAGTCATTAGGAAAATGTGAAATCAAAACCACAATGAAATATCATTTCACACCGAGTAGGATGGCTGTATGAAAACAGAAAATAACAAGTGTTGGTAAAAATTTGGAGAAATTAGAATCCTGATACCTTGCTGGTAAAATAGTGTAGCTGTGGTTGAAAACAGTGTGGCAGATTCTTAAAAAAATTAAGCCATGTGACACAGCAATTCCAATCCCATTTATATACCTAGAATAATTGAAAACAGGTATTCACACACGTAGTTGTACATGAAAGTTCATAGTAGTACAAATAACATTGGCGAAAAGGTGGAAACAACCCAAATGTCCATCAATGGATGAGTGAATGACTAAAATGTGGTATAGTCATACAATGAAATTATTTAGCAGTAAAAACAGGAATGTAGTCCTGATACATAATACACCATGGATGAACCAAGAGTATTCTAAGAAGCTGGACACAAAAAGTCAGACATTTCATACTATTCCATTTATATGAAAATATCCAAAATAGGTAAATCCATAGAGATGGAAAGCATATTAGTGATTACCAGGGATGGGGGGCGGGGTAGGGGAAGAGGAATGGGATTCAATTGCTTAATGGGTAATGGATTTCCTCTGGGATGATAAAGATGTTTTTGAACTGGATAGAGCTGATGTTTGTGCAACGTTGTGAATGTAGTAAATGTTGCCGAATTGTATCTTAAAATGGCTAACTTTATGTTATGTGAATTTCACCTCAGTTATAAATAATAGAGAAATATAACTTGCTCAAAATTATCTTACATGGATCAGTGGGAACACTCACTCCAGCCAATTTGATGCTTATACATCTCTGCTTCTCCCATTTTGTGTCAAAATAAGAACCCTCTCCCTGTCCATGTGGTGAAATGTGCTTTCCTTTCAGGGACAGTTGACCTTCAGGGACGTGGCCATAGAATTCTCTCAGGAGGAGTGGGAATGCCTGGACCCTGCTCAGAGGGCTTTGTACAGGGATGTGATGTTGGAGAACTACAGGAACCTGCTCTCCCTGGGTGAGGATAACTTGCCTTCTGAAGTTGGTAACTACTTTTGTCTGTCCTTGCATTTTACCTTGAGAGTCTTTTGGGAGCCCCTGACTCACTTGTCTGAGTTCCAAATCCCTGTTCTTAAGACAGTGATTGAAGCTGTTTTGGTTCAGAGAGGAAAGGCTTCCTAGTGTGGCACATGGACTGTAACTTCCCCTTTTTTCAAAAGTTCTGCACAGATCGTGTGTGATTAGTGGTGGTTGCAGAACAGTAATAGTCAGAGAACCTTATGGCAAATTTTTAAAAATATCTACTCTTGTGCTTTTGATTCACTAGTTCTTGGGACAGAACTAGATGCCTGCATACTTCAAATAACCCTGTAGCATTTGGAATGAGGCAAGCAGTTGACTGATTTTTGAAATACTTTTCTAGGCCTGTCTATAATGTCCTCTCTTAGCTGAACAAAGAGCTGAGAATGTGTTCTGGAAAAGCATAGCATATCATGTTCCATTTTTCTTTATAAGAGGAAAACACTCTTGAGCAGAATATTATCTCCATTTTCAAGCAAGGGAAACAGCCCTGGACTGTGGAGAGTGAAGTGGAAATAGGAAAAAATGCAGACAGGTGGGAATATATGGAGGTGTGAACACAAGTAAGAGCTCAGATGGGCACAGAGTAAGCTGCTCCATTAAAGATTGTTTGGGAAACTCTACTTAAATGAGAAACATCTATGGGAAATAAAAAAATTATTTTATGATTTCTCAAAGAAAATCTGTCCCCCACATACTTATCACTTATTTAAATGTGTAAAAGTTTAAACCTGCATTCTACTGTGATGCTCCGCCTCACACAGAACCAAGGAAAAGGATTTATTATGCCCTGCAACACTCTGTTATCTGGCTTCTTTGACCATCTTTTTCCTTGTTTTGAGAAGGACTGACATGGCTGTCTCTAAGGAGTCCTCTTTCCCCTTGATCTCTCTTGGTTCTCAGTTCTTACAGATCAGAGCTGAGGCCTCTAGTCTTGACCCCAGGACCTATTCAGTTTCCATTCGCATTTTATGTCCCTGGGAGAACTTCTCAGGAGAAAGGAAAAAAATAGCTGTTCTTCCATTGTATTTGGAGTTCCATGAAACTTCCTAGGGCTGTATCAAGCCCTGTCTGCATGTTCAGGCCCCTCAGCCATCTCTTCAGTTCTCTTTTTGCCACATGTGTGTAAAGAGGAATGCAGTGGATCTTTTGAGATTATTACTGAGCAGTAATATAAAGACTAGACACTGAGATCCTCTCTTTAGTCCCCATTGCTTATGGGAGTATATCTCAGTCTTTCAGGCACTCACCTTACAGCTTGTGGGCAGAGCACAAACCTCCTTCTCAAGAACCCTCCAGAATCTGATTCTCTTATTTTACACTCATATCTTCTACTTTTCTCCGTCTTTCAGCTCTCTACCTGTCTAGGAACCTAGAAGGACCTTGGTCTTCATGATTTCTCATTCTCCTCTAAGATTTTGCCTCTGAAACTTGCTTTTGAAATATACATTCTAAGGGCTTGAAGTTTCATCCTCTTTTTCTGTTGTGATAACCCACCTTTAGGTGATAGACAACTTCTATTAGACTCTCCCATGGAGGTTGTTTACTGGGTAACAGAAAATTCTTGAAGAGGAACACCGATTAATATGTTACAGTATTATCCTGCTACATACCCCCTGGGGAGAGTGGTCAGCATGTCCCAGGATACTGACATAGAAAGTATCAGGGGAGCCTGACTTTATGATAAGTGCCTCCAGTTGTCCTTCTGGTTTTTGTGGAATTTAACGATGCCTCCCTACAGCAGTATGACAATGGTGATTAAACATAATATGATCATCTCCTTTGAGCCTGCAAGAAAAGATGTAGGAACTTAGCCTAAGGAGAACACTGTCCAAATTCACAGCCTAATATCTATGAGACTGTTGACTAAACTACTATTCATGCCACACTGTTTATGCCATGTGTGTGGTATTTACTCACTTTCAACAGATATGATTTTGACACATCTTATTGAGGGACCTTATAAAGTTGAATGATGCCAGAATCTGTAGGTCCACTGTAATTTGTTTTGTTTAAGTCACTGATACTTTCATGTTGCACATTTCATTGTTATAAATGACCTTGTTTTTTATTTATTTAATCACCTGTTTCATATTTTTCATGATACTCTTAGTGTTCTTTGTTTTTATATCTAGAATTTGGGGCTGTTGAATCATGGAATAAAGATTATTTTTTATATTTTAAAGAATTTCCTTCTTGAGTGTTTATGACTCAACATTAGTTTCCCTAAAACCTATATAACTTCCAGAATTTTTTTAAATGATAGTCTTAGTTATTCCTTTTACTTCTGTGTCATATTAATTACTACCTATTTTTTTTTTTAATATTTATTTATTTATTTATTTTGTGAGGAAGATCAGCCCTGAGCTAACATCCATGCCAATCCTCCTCTTTTGGCTGAGGAAGACTGGCCCTGGGCTAACATCTGTGCCCATCTTCCTCTGCTTTCTGTGGGACACCGCCACAGCATGGCCTAACAAGCAGTGCATTGTTGCGTTCCCGGGATCCGAACCCCGGCCGCCAGCAGTGGAGCCTGTGCACTTAACCACTACACCACGGGGCCGGCCCTACTTAGTACCTATTAACATACACGTTTTTTGTGTCTGTGTGTGCGTGAGGAAGATTGGCCCTGAGCTAACATCTGTTACCAGTCTTCCTCTTTTGTTGTTGAGAAAGATTGGCTCTGGCCTAACATCTGTGCCCATCTTCCTCTATTTTCTTTGTGGGACGCTGCCACAGCATGGCTTGATGAGCAGTGCTTAGGTCTGTGCCCAGGATCCAAACCTGCAAACCCCATGCGCCAAAGTGAAGCACACAAATTTTACCACTACACCACCGGGCCATCCCCAACATACATTTTTTTAAATAGACTTTGTTTTTTCAAGCAGTTTTAGGTTCACAGAAAAATCGAGTGGAAGGAACAGAGATTTCTTATGTATTTCTTACCCCTACACATGCAGACCCTCCTCATTATCAACGTCTGCACCAGAGTGGTATATTTGTTACCATTAATGAACCTGTACTGGCACATCTTTATCACCCAATGTCCATATTAACCTTAGAGTTCATTCACTCTTCGTGTTCTACATTTTATGGGTTTGGACAAATATATAATGACACACATCTACCATAAAAGTATCATACACAATAATTTCATTGCCTTAAAAATTTTGTGCTCTGTCTGTTCATCTCTTCCTTCCTCCTGACCCCTGCGACCACTGATTACTGTCTCCATAGTTTTGCCTTTTCTAGAATGTCATATAGTTGCAATCTAGAATGTCATATAGCCTTTTCAGATTATCTTCTTTCACTTAGTAGTATGCATTACTCGTGTTTCCCAATTTCTTAAGTTCTTGTAATTACATCTATCAGTTAACCCATGAAGCCTGTTTTGTTCCCTGTCCTCCTTTTCTATGAATTCCAGAAAAAGTCAGCTGGTCTCTGATGACACACATCCCATTGCTGTCCTTCTTTTGGCTATTATTGGCCACTAATATTGCTGACCACATCTCTGTACATAGACCTCTGCCATGGATCACCATGGCACTGCTAAAAAATGTTTCTACACTTAAATGCTGCTACTAATACTGCCCTTCCATACCAACCATACTGTGCTCTAAGTCATTTAGTAATGTCCCTTAAGGGTATTATTTTCTGATGATGTTTGTGAAGTCAGAATTCATTACTTTTGTATAAGTATGTATTAATTTCTATTGATTCATAATGATACATACATATTTACTAATATATATAGTAAGAGCACTTCTTACCCAATGTCTCTTATGTGTCTTGATTGTAATGTGAAAAGATCCAAAGATATGATTTCAAATCATTAAGAAATAATTATAATTAAATAAATAATTTAAGAATTCCAGTAAAAGAGACTCTTTTATTTTTATATAACTAGCAAGGACACTTGGACTAAAAATCTTATGCCAAAATTGATAAATTTTATGTGTTTACTTGAACCTGATATTTCAAAATCCAATGATTCTCAACATATTTTTCATATTTCCTATTGTGTGCTGTTTCTGGAATATAATTCTTTTTTTTTTAGTTCTTAAAGAATAATTCTTTAGAATTCCAAAGACTATTGTTTTGTATAACTGTGGTTACTTATTAAGTTACTTGCTATATTTATCTTGGGTTACTAAAATGTTTTATTTATTATTATTGTGATATACAGACTTTTTTTAGTATGTTTTTGCTTGCATAATATCCCTATACATTATTAAACACACATTATTAGTAAACACACATTATTGTAAAGATTAAGAATTAAGGAAGACAGTCTGAAATCTCAATTATGATATCATGCATGCAGTTATATAATAGCTCATATATAGATCAACTCCTAACTATGGAATATCATTTATCTAGTTATATGACCAAAAATATCTATAGTATATAATGTATGCTTTGAAAATTTAAATTTATCTAAGGTCAGAGAAAACATTATTATGGAAAAAATGATTAAAAGTATAAAAAGAAGGGGGCTGACCCCATGGCCTGGTGGTTAAGTTCGGCATGCTCTGTTTTGGTGGCCCTGAGTTTGCGGCTTTGGATCCTGGGCGTGGAACTACACCACTTGTCAGCCATGCTGTGATGGTGACCCATACATATAAAGTAAAGGAAGATTGGCACAGATGTTAGCTCAGGGCTAATCCTCCTCAAGCCAAAAAAAAAAGAGGAAGATTGGCAACGGATGTTAGCTCAGGGTGAATCTTTTATCAGCAAAAAAAAAAAGAAAAAAGTATGCAAAGAAAACCAAAAAAAATCTGTATATCATAATAGTGTTTGAGGACCATTCTGGAGAAACTACATAACTATGTTCATTATAAGTATTATTTTTTGTGTAATTATGTAGTTCAATATAAAATATTTATCTTCCAACTCTATTTAATAGGAACCCTTTCTGCTGGATTTGCAATAAAAGAATTATCACCAAGAGAGGACATTGATAAAGGAGAATTATACCATCTAGTGATATTGGAAAGAAATGAAAGGCGTGGCATCAAGGATTTTGACATCAAGGAAGTCTTGGAAAATATGCATGAGCATGACAGTGAGTGGGGATATGATGCAAGAAATGACAAAGGAGTGCCTTTGACCCATAAAAAAAGTCTCCCTTACAGAAAAGATCAACAATATAATAAATCCTCAATTGATTTTCCTCAAAAGCAGAGTATTTCAGTAAGAAATAATGCATATGAATATTTCATGCTTTCTGATAAGCCATTCATAAGAAATTCCTTAAAACTGAAAAATAACTTAAGCAATGCTGGAAACAAGTATATAAAGTGTTTGGAAAATAGAACTGAATTAAGTTGGCAGGCACACCAGGCTGAACTGCAGAGATTTCAAACTGAGGAGAAAATTTATGAATGCAGTCACATTGAGAAGTCTGTCAACAATGGTTCCTCACTTTCACCACTTCAAAGAAGTATTCCTAGTGTCAAAAACATTTGTAATAGATATAGGAAGCTTTTAAAATATTCTTTGTTACATGCACAACACAGGAGAACTCAAGCCAGAGAAAAATCTTACCAATGTAATGACTATGGGAAGGCTTTTAGCAAAAGCTCAAACCTCACAGATCATGAGAGAATTCATTCTGGACAGAGACCTTACAAATGTAATGAGTGTGGCAAAGCCTTTAAGCGCATCTCACACCTTACTAGACACCGGAGAGTTCATACAGGAGAGAAACCATATAAATGTAACGTATGTGGTAAAGTCTGCAGTCAGAATTCAAACCTTGCAAGTCATCAGAGAATACATACTGGAGAGAAACCTTACAAATGCAGTGAATGTGGCAAAGCTTTTAACCAGTCTTCAAAACTTATTCAACATCAAAGAATTCATACTGGTGAGAAACCTTACAAATGTAACAAATGCAGCAAAGCTTTTGCTGAACATTCTAGCCTTATTCAGCATAAGAGAATCCATACTGGAGAGAAACCTTACATATGTTCTGTGTGTGGCAGAGCTTTTAAGCAGTGCTCACACCTCACTAGACATCAGAATAGACATCCTGGAGAGAAACCACACAAATGTAACGTCTGTGGCAAGGCTTTTACCCAACGTTCAAGCCTTATGGAACATCAGAGAATTCATATAGGAGAAAAATGTTACAAATGTAATAAATGTGATAAGGCTTTTGTCAAACGTTCGCACCTCTGGGGTCATGAGAGGATTCATACGGGAGAGAAACCCTACAAATGTAATGAATGTGGCAAAGCCTTTACAGAACGTTCAAATCTTACTCAACATAAGAAAATCCATACTGGAGAGAAACCTTACAAATGTAATGAATGTGGCAAAGCCTTTACTCAATTTGCAAACCTTACTAGGCATCAGAAACTACATACTGAAAAGAAGCATAAACCTAATATATGTGGCAATGCTTTTATTCAAAGCTCAAGTTTTGGAGATCATCAGAGAATTCATAGGAGAAAGAAACCTTACAGATGATGATTGAGACAAAACTTAACTGTTCAAGACTTACTCAACATCAGAGACTCCATTGTGGATAGAAACCATATCAAAGTACTGTATGTGGCACAACCTATAACCAGGGCTCACACCTCACTTGATGTCAGAATATACATCTTTGAGAGAAACCACACAAATGTAATATATGGCAAGGCTTATCCAAAACTTAAGATTTGTGGAACATAACCGAATTTTTACCAGAGAGAAACCTTACAAATGTAAGTTTTATCAGCTTTATCAAAGATGTACAACTCTGTGATCATGAAAGAATTCATATGAGATAGAAACCATACGACTGTGTCAAGATCTTTAAGGAATGACCTCAGGATAGAATTCTGAGGTGGTGACCACACCAAAGAATTCATACTGGACAGAAACATTACAAATGTAAGGAAGGTGATAGATTGTTTAACCAATTCTCTCAATGGACTACAAGTAAGAAAATTCATACTAGGAATTTTCCTCCATACTAGGAGGAAATAAGTCTATTACTTTTTAAAGTTAATCAACCTCAGATGTTAAATTTCACAGAGAATTAAAATTTAAAAGTATTTAAAACTCATGAAATGAAGTGTATCAGTGCAACAAGAACATCTGTTGAACGGTCCAATTATCTTCAGTTAAAAAAAGTTTTTATTCAGTAATTTGAGGTTTCTTGAAAAGGCTACAGTATTATTGATGACTTAGAACCTGAAGTTTGAAATCTGTTGATGTTATACTTTCAGTACATACTTACCATTTCTCACCATGATGGTCTCAGGGAAGGGATCGGTAAGATGAAAGGACCTCCTTCATTAGGTGGGGTTTATTCATATCTATGGAACCTGCAAAAACTAGGATACTAATTTTAAGATAAATTATGGTATAAATTTAAGAGCATGGGGAGTGGCAAAGAATAGATGTAAAACTGTTATCTAAATTATCATGTTTTCTGTGGTCATGGCTCCTTCCCTAGGTTTGTTGGTATGACTGTGGACTTCTGTTGATGGTTATAGCAAAGGATTGCTCTACCAGATGATCATGAAACAGCAAGAGTAGGCCAGAACATTAAGAGAATGAGATATTCATGTGAGTAGAATGATGGGTTACTAGAGATGACAAATGTGGTAGAAAAAAATGGAGAGTGAATGATTGCCACCTTTATAGCCAATAGCTATTATGTATCATAGATTAATGAAAACTGGTTTTATTTTTGGAAACTGAAGAGAGAACAGTTATAGAGGACAGTTTAATCAAAAGAACTGGGGTACAGTGTGCTTGTGAAGGATTCAAATTTGGCCACTGAAACTGCATTTTGATACCATTTTATTTAGAATATATCATATGTTTCATGTCTTAGTGAGTAAAATATAATCGTTTTTTTTGTAATCCTGAATGAATCACGTGCCTTCTGTCAACCCGAGCATATCCCACCTCATTGGGGCACTTTATAATGTCACTGATAATACAGCATTAGGTTCTCAAAGTTACATGACATCAATTTCTTTTCATGATAGATTCAAAGTACATACAATTTTGGAAATATATATTCATAACTCTCACTTGAGTTATTCTATCCATAGTGTACTCCAGATTATTTTTGTAGTTATAATGAAAATACCATATCAGTGCAATTTCAGACTCTGACCCCCTACAACTTGCGTCTCCATTCACGAATATGCTCCATGTGATTTTATTTCTACATGTCTTTTTTTGTGCAGACATGAGACCCCTGGGTTGCACCTTCACATGTAGTGAAAATGGAACTATATAGTAAGCATATGACAAATACTAAGAAATAAAAGAAAATTTCAGAAATAAGGATAAAAATAGGGCCGGCCCCGTGGCTTAGCGGTTAAGTGCGCGCGCTCCGCTGCTGGCGGCCCAGGTTCGGATCCCGGGCAAACACTGATGCACCGCTTCTCCGGCCATGCTGAGGCTGCGTCCCACATAGAGCAACTAGAAGGATGTGCAACTATGACATACAACTATCTACTGGGGCTTTGCGGGGGAAAAAAAAAAAGATGTCAAAGATGATAATATGTATTTGAAAAAAAAGGATAAAAATAATGCAGTCTATTTTTTTTTGCTGAGAGCACTCAGTGAAATAATTTCAAAAGATCAATATTTATGAATTTCCTGTAAAGAATGGACAAACACAGTGGGATGTCTTTTTGATAGATAAACTAGAAACTTCATATATTCACCCTGAAAACATTTCTTGTTAATTTGCACTTGTGTCTTCTCCACTAGAACAGGATGGCACCCACTCAAACTTAGTACGGACCGATCATTCTGTACACTAAAGTGTTAGAAGAATCTTTATTACGTAGTGAGGCTTTCTGGGGAGAGTGGGGTAGACTTTCCATGTTGTTACAAAAATGGAAAGAGAGCAGGGAATGGTGACTGGCTTGTGTTATGGTGGATACTAGGTGGAACTGGGGTGATCATACTCATTTGTGCTGTGAACTTACAACTAGTGCTAAGGGAAGGAGCACGCAAGTTTTGTCATCAGCCTCCCCTGCCCAGATGCACAGAATAGGAAATGGGTGTAGTTGAGGCTTAAAGGGTGTCAATAGTCAGACATCAAAAATGGAGTCAGACTCCTTAATATAAAACTGAATGTTTATTCTTCAAACTCTTGACTTCTTGTTTGGGAAAGACCACAATTTTCCTCATGCTAATGACATACTACATTCCTTTTCCTGATGCACACATTGATTCCATTTCACAATATGATTGTTGAAAATGGTTGTGAAATACTGTTTAGATAAATTGCCTAAGATGTTTTTTACACTTGCTTCTTGAAAATTAATGTGTGGAGATGTTTATCAGACAAATACAATTCAGTAATTTTTCAGAAGATCCGCTTTTGAAAGGCTAGAAAAATTGCTATTTAAGGGGCTGGCCCCGTGGCTTAGTGGTTAAGTGCTCGCGCTCCGCTACTAGCGGCCCGGGGTTTGGATCCCGGGCGCACACCAACGCACCACTTCTCCAGCCATGCTGAGGCCGTGTCCCACATACAGCAACCAGAAGGATGTGCAACTATGACGTACAACTATTTACTGGGGGGCTTTGGGAGAAAAAAAAAAAAGGAGGAGGATTGGCAATGGATGTTAGCTCAGAGCCGGTCTTCCTCAGCAAAATGAGGACGATTAGCATGGATGTTAGCTCAGGGCTAATCTTCTTCACAAAAAAGAAAAAAAAAATTGCTATTTGAAATTAATGTAGAAAGCAGTATATTCCATGATTTCTCAACTGTAGTAAAATTCCATTTAGTTCATCATATTTTTTATTATTTTTTTAAATACCATTTAGCCCAATTCATACATTTAATTTGCATTTCTTCCTTTTTACTTCAGTGAAATAACTGGAGGATACATAAATCAAGGGGTTGTTTTCAGATTTGTGTGGCATGAAAATGTACATAGAGGAATGACAGATGCAAAGTATGTGTTCTATAAAGATGAAGATAGAGGTTCTCACGTTTTGAGTTCTGTGAGAGAACTGGAATGATAGAAGATAATGAACTGAAGTCTCATAATGTAGAAACGAGACCTGTCGCTAATGTGCGAGTGTACCACTGGGATTTTGGAAACAAAATTATGTTAATTTTACCTAAAAATATATCTCTCCAAATCCCCCCCTTCTTGCCATTACTGCCATCATCATTATCTCTTCCTTCCATTACTACAATGGAACTGGAACTCATATCTCCAATGCCTTGTAAACCATGGTTAGCAGATCAGAACTATTTTCTGAATTCTATTTGGAGATATTAGATTATATTTATCTGTTTTTTTGAGATATAATTTACAAACAACAAAATTCACACTTTTTAAGTGTACCATACAGTGGGATTTAGTATATATACAATGTTTTCCAACTACAGTATTTTCATCTTTCATCTCCCCTCTAAAAAAAAAAAAACCCTACCCTTTAGCAATTATTCCCTACTCCACCCCCCAGCTACAAGCTAACATTAAGCTACTTTTGTTCTGTATGGATGTAGCTATTCTGGGCATTTCATATAAATTAAGTCATAAAATATGTGGCCGTATTTCTCCCTTCTTTCAGTTAGCATAATGTTTTCAAGGGTCATCCATGTTGTAATATCAGTATTTCATAACTTTTTATTGGTGAGCTGTATTCCAGTTTGTTTATCAATTCCTTTGATGGACCTTTAGGTTCTTCGCACTATTTGCCTATTAGAAATTCTTCTATGGACAGTCTTTTACAAGATGTTTTTGTGGATATGTTTTCACTTCTCAGGTATATTTGTAAAAGTGGAATTGCTGGGTGTGATATTGTGATTTAGGAAAAATATACAGTCTTCGTCCACAATTCCTGACTCACAGCTCCCCCAAACCTTGGAGTTTCATGAATAATAAGAGCAATGGGAACTTCTTTTGTTATATTTAGTCTATTTCCTCAGTTTGTGAAATTGCTTCAAAGCCATAAAGCAGAAATTGGTGTCTTGTTATTCATAGCAAGCCCCTTTCCCTCACAACTGGGTTTATGTTAATGAAGTGACTTTTGGAAAGCACCTAAAGATGGGGACTGGTTGCCAGGGGAACCAACCATTAATAGAATGTTGGAACTTTAAGTCTCATCTCCTGATTTCCTGGGATGGGAAAGGGGCTGGTGGTTGAATCAGTCACCACTGGCCAATGATTAACTCAATCATGGCTATGTAATGAGGCCTCCATAAAAACCCATGGGAGGGGGTTCAGAGAGCTTCCATGTCGGGGAACTGGAATGCTTCCATGTGTCAGCTTCCATGTGTCAGCATTCTGGGCCCCAAACTCCATGAGGACAGAAGCTCCTGTGTTCAGGACTTTGCCCTGTGTGTCTCTTTATCTGGCTGTTGATTTGTATCCTTTAATAGCCTTTGTAATACACCAGTAATCTAGTGAGTAAACTGGTTTCCTGAGTTCTCTGAGCCACTCTAGCAAATTAATCAAACCCAAGGAGGGAGTTGTGAGAACCTCTGATTTATTACTATTATTGCTAATAACAGTAATAGTAGGAGTATAGTGTCCTAGTAGTAGTAATAGTATGGCCTCCTAGTCACTTTGAAATGGTATTTGCTTGTGATTGGATTTGCACATTTTCATGACTAATGATGTTGAGCATCTGTTCATATGCTTATTGGCCATTTATATCTTCTTTGTAGAAATAGCTATTTAAATCATTCACCCATTTTTTAAAAAATTGGGTTGTTTATGTGTTTTCTTATTGAGTTGTTAGAGGTTTTTTTTTTAATATTCTAGAAACTAGACCCTTATAAGATAGATAATTTGAAAATATTTTCTCCCATTTGATGTATTGTTTTTCCACTTTCCCAATACTATCCTTTGAAACATAAAAGTTTTTAATTTTGATGAAGTCAAATTTATCTATATTTTTGGTTGTTTGTGTTTTTGGTGTCATATCTAAGAAAACACTGCTTCACCCAATATTATGAAGGTTTACATCTATGTTTTCCTCTAAGAGTTTTATAGTTTTCTTTCTTAAATCTAGGTATTTGATCCATTTTGAGTTAATTTTATATAAAGTGTGGATTAGTGGTCCAACTTCATTCTCGTGCATGTAGATATCCAGCTGTCACAGCTACTAGGTGTTTTTAAGCATTAGAGTTCAGTAATTAGATTTAGGCTTTAAAAATATTATTAAAATAATTCATTGAGATGGAATGGTAGGAGAACCAATGAACCCAGGACCAATACAGTAATGCTGATTGAGATTATCAGACTTTGGAAACATGGAAATAACATTGTGAATGTCGGTAATACTCTGTTTATTCAGGAAAACATTTACAACAGTGACTTTGAGAATAAGAATACACAAGTTAAGACAAGAACTTGGGACATTGCTTGAGCAATGAAATGTTTGGGAGACTCCAGCTTGAATATCAGAGTAGTAGTCACTGGCAACTTCATCATGAAGCCTGAGGGTGGGCGAGAAGGTAGAGCTCGTGGAAATGTCTGAGAAGTTAACTGCTTTTGGCTGCTTGACTGTGGAGGTAGAGTTGGTGGGAAGGCCTTAAATTACGCGTTTAGTCTCCTGAGATTAAAGACTCTGCTTTACTTCTGACTTTCAAATTCCATTCAGGTTTTTCTCGTTGTCAATTTTTAGCCAGAACCATAGAGGAAAGGGTCTTCTGGAAAACGTAGTTCTCCCCAGCATTAAATTGCAATGGTGGTAAAGACTCTGCTTTACTTCTGCCTTTCAAATTCCATTCAGGTTTTTCTCGTTGTCAATTTTTAGCCAGAACCATAGAGGAAAGGGTCTTCTGGAAAACATAGTTCTCCCCAGCATTAAATTGCAATGGTGGAAAAGACTCTGCTTTACTTCTGCCTTTCAAATTCCATTCAGGTTTTTCTCGTTGTCAATTTTTAGCCAGAACCATAGAGGAAAGGGTCTTCTGGAAAACATAGTTCTCCCCAGCATCAAATTGCAATGGTGGTAGTGCCAAGTGGACAAAGGACAAAGCAGTTCAGAAAAGTAACAGACATATTGACCTCAAAATTGAAGACGGTTTTTGAAACTTTGAGAGGGAATTCAAATGGGTGCCTAATATATTCAGTTATATTTGGATAGTTACAATATTATCATTTTTTAAGAAAATAGTGATAAGGATAGGTTGGAGTTTGGGGACATATGAAATATCTAAAGAAATTGGCAATAGAAACATGACAGATTGACATAGAGCAATTGCTGAGCAGCACTGAGGACCAAACGATGTAGGAAGACAGATTTTATTGCCCTTGCCCTGTCCTACATCAGGCCTAGATCCCTAACAGTTTGTCGAGAGAGGAGGTGTTGCTAAAGCAAGCTGTGTGGGTTTTGCTTTCAAAAGTCTCTCTAGGGCCGGCCCCGTGGCTTAGCGGTTAAGTGCGTGCGCTCCGCTGCCGGCGGCCCGGGTTCGGATCCCGGGTGCGCACCGAGGCACCACTCCTCCAGCCATGCTGAGGCCGCGTCCCACATACAGCAACTGGAAGGATGTACAGCTATGACAGACAACTATGTACTGGGGCTTTGGGGGAAAAATAAATAAATAAAATCTTAAAAAAAAAAAAAAAAAGTCTCTCTAAAGAATGGCATGTCCTATGGTTTCTGGAAACACAGAACAAAACAAAACGAACAGACAAAAAAATTCCAGAAGCTTAATATATAAAAAGGATTATTTTCTCTGAAGTGTGCCACACTGGGCCAGTAGACCCTTTAGGGTGACTGATGCCTAAGTGGTAACTCAGAGATGCAGGTGCTTCCATTTCATGGTTTCTCAATCAGAAGTGGGCCTTGGTCATCATTATTGCAAAGTAAGTGAGCAAGAAGGTCACACTCTGGCTTTAACTGGTTTGGCCTGGAAGTAATGCATTACTTCAACTCACACCCTATTTGGCAAAACTGATACCCTGGCCTTGCCTTTGATGCAAGGTGGCTGAGAAATTAGAACACACGGCTATGAACATCAAGCTATTAAAAGAGAGAGGGAAGTCATTATATTGGAGTGATCACCACACATAAAAAGCAAAGTGTAGAATATTATGTATAGCATCTTCTTTGTGGTAAAAAATAAATCTGAAAATCATACAAAAGGTAACTTATTGAAGAAAATGTTTGAGAACACAGATTGGAATGGGAATTCTTGTACATATTTTTAATATAATTTTGATGTTTAAGACTCAGATATTTTATATGTGGAAAATAAAATGAATATAAAAGAAAAATTGAAAATTTTAATGTAACAAAGAATTATTTCATGTTTTGGGGAACAAATAGAACTTTAAAATAAATACTTTAAATGTTCACCCTCAATTGAAAATATTCTGTATTCCCAGGGAAATTTTATTGACGTCTCTACTGCTTCATTGGAGATATTTAATGTAGGTTCCCCAATTATGAACATCCCTGAGTTATGATATAACAGCTATATTGTTATTGTTATAGTCTAACATTAAAATACATTTGGAGGTGATATTAGAATATTTCCCAACTACAGCCTTTTGTATATCTCTCACTTTAAGGTAGGATAGTATGAATGAAAAACATCTCAAAATGGATTCTTTCATGTTCCTACCCTGATACTAGAATCAGAATCAACATTAAAACTTGGAGAATTATTTTAGTTAGTTTAGATTCAGATAGATAGAGCTCAAAGGAAATCTGTAAATTAGAAAACACTAAGGACTCTTTAAGAATGTTTGCCTCTCATCTGGAACACCGAGGAGACTGGCGATGTGTTACATGGAATATTATACTTTCAGGATAAAGAACAGTCCCTTGATATAATCTGTCTTTTTCCATAATTATCCTTGACTACCTTGACATTTAATATGATCAATAAATGATATTTTAATTTGGTCTGCACAATGTTTTCTCTAACATTTCTTTCTTTTACCTTCCTCTGTTCTTGAGATGTTAATATGAAATTTGAAAATTCCCTTTCCTCATTAAAATTATGGTGGTCATTAAACGTCTAGCTAATAATATTTGGAAAAGGGGCCGGCCCCGTGGCTTAGCAGTTAAGTGCGCGTGCTCCGCTACTGGCGGCCCGGGTTCGGATCCCAGGCGCGCACGGACGCACCACTTCTCCGGCCATGCTGAGGCCGCGTCCCACATACAGCAACTAGAAGGATGTGCAGCTATGACATACAACTATCTACTGGGGCTTTGGGAGAAAAAATAAATAAAATTAAAAACAATAATAATAATAATATTTGGAAAAAAATCGTGGGATTATAATTTCCATGTAAATAAAACGTAATAACAAGAAGGATTTTGCCCCTCACCTTTTACCCTTCTTAGTCATGCAGCAGCCAGCTTGCTTTGAGGAGAGCGAGGGCTGAGTGCTCAGGGAGGGAGAACAGGCAGAGAGGGCTGCCCAGAGGACCCATCACATTCACACTGCAATGTCTGGACTTCCTGTTACGTGAGAATGATAAACCTCCTCGTTTCAGTCATTGTTTTCCAGGTGGTCTGTCACTCTCAAAGACTGTCCTACCTGACAAATATCTTATCAAAATACCTCTTATCTTGAGATAGTTTGTGGTGGGAGTAGAATGGAGCATTTGAGAAGGAATCTTGAATTTCAAATTTTGTGGCTTAGAAAAACATCATGGAAACATCTTTTCACTGACAAGCTGGATCTTTTTAGCTCTTGTTGCCTAAAATTCACAATGTGTGAATTCTCACGCTAAAAAAATACAGTGTGAGAATATATGACAAACGTTCAGAATACTAGGTTGGATAGTTATGGGAGTAATGAATGTGGTGCCACTTTAAATATAATTATATGTTTACCTAACCGTTTGATCTCCTAATCAATGAGCCTAAGCATTGCAGTAACTTTCTCCTTTTCACTGATAAAATGCATTCACTCCTTCTGTCAGTCAGGAACTATTCTAATTGCTCATGATATAGCAGGAAACAAAATCAATTCCCTGCCTTCAAGTAGCTTATATTCTGTAAGGGTAATTAAATAAAATATGATATCATGATAAGTACAATGAAGGCATAAGTACAATAATAGAGTGACAGGGTGTCCTAATTTAAACAATGTGTTCAGGGAATGCCCATATGATAAGGTGATATTTGAACAGAATCATTAATTAATTGAAAGAGTGTGTCATGCAAACACAAATGGGGAAGGGCAATTGAGTGGAGGAAATAGAAGGAGAAAATTGCCAGAATGGGAACATACTCAGAATAAACCAGAAATATCCACAATTGGCGTGTGGCTTGTCAAGGTGTGATATTAAGTTTCTATTGTAGACATTTAAAATTTGGGACTTACTGTAGTTAGAATTTTTTATTTTTTTATTTTTCAGGACTTAAAAGTCAAAACCTACATAAACTGGCTGTGTATATTTTTGCATGTTGATTCTTCTTTTTAACAACAACAAAATTTCCCTAGAGAGCTTAAGGTATAAGTAATAGATCCAACGTCATGATGACCTGTTTGGAGAATGCACAGACATGTTTCTTTATGGCAGCATCACTATTACCGAGAGGACAAGGGGTGGGGTGGGGTAATGGATTAATGGAAAGATAGTAAATATCATTTGTCACAACTGTCAGTGGTTTCATCTCAGGACTTCTTAAGATACACAGTTTTCCTGTAGTCTACCCCCATAGACACCTAGGGGTATATTGCTACTTCCACTATAAATTCATAGCAAGTAAAAACAGTGGAAGTTTTTAAGCTTCAGTTATACTTTCAATGTCAATGTCATCAAAAAATATTTTTAACATATAATATTGTATTTTCAAATCAAATAGTAACACAATCTCGTATCTCTTATGTTTTCCTCGTATGAGCACAAGACCTACTGACTCCAAATTATTCCTAGTTTTACTCTTTCCATTAAGAGCAATCTTGTGTCACTACTGCCTAATATTGGACTACAAAATTAACTTTTCAGTATGCTTCATGTCCCACATTTTATAGTAATTCAGATACGTGATGAAAAGGTGAGAAGTCAGCAAACTTTTTATGTAAAGTGGCAGATGGTAAATATTTTATTCTTTGTAAGCCATACTGTTTCTGTTGCAACTATTCTACTCTGCTTGTATTGCATCAAAAGTACCTAAACACTGGTGTGGCTGTATTGCAATTAAAGATCATTTAAAAACAGATGGTAGGGCATATTTGGCTCATATTCTGTAGGTTGCAGACCCCTGATCTACACAGAGGAATGAAGAGCACCAGAAATAGTAACTACATGGGTAAATTAAAAACGTCTTTCTTATTTTTAAATCTCCTAATTGTTTAAAAAACTAACAATCCAGTATGGGTTTATAGCCTACGTAAAAGTTAAATCTATGATGATAATAGCACAAAGCAGGAGTGGAGAAATGGAAGCAGACGTGCAAGGGTCTGGTGCTCTATACAGAGTATAAAATCACTTGAAGGTAAACTGTGATAAGTTGTATAGTATAACTCCTAAGCAACACTGAACAAATAGTTATAGCTAACACTAATAAACCAAAAAAGGAGTTAAAATAAACCCATAAAAAATTCAGTTATTCCAAAGAAGACAGAAAAAGAGGGAAAAGAGAAGAACAAAGGGGACAAAATAAAACCAGTGGCAAGATAATAATTTACTACATAATAATCTCTTTAAAAGGAAATAGTTTAAAGACCCCAATTCAAAAGTAAAAATTGTCAATTGGATTTGGATTTTTTAAAAGACAGACAACAATATGTTTCCTATAAGATATGCACTTCAAAAATAAGGACACAAAGTAAAACATGGAAAAAAAGATAAACTATATCAGTGTAACAGGGGAAGAAACTAAAAAGCCTTGTAGTTTCTTGATGCCAGCCCTGATATCAGTTCCCCTACATTGAACCCAGCATATATGGGGTTAAAAACCAGAAAGCATTCATTCCCTTTCCCTGCTTCTCTAAGTTACAGTCACTTGTAGATGTTGGTTGTTTTACCCTTTGTATCCCTGAATTCCACAAGGCAAATGGAAGTCATAAATTGTTAAAAGCCTAGGTAGCTTCACACTGAAATTCTGGCTAATTACCAGTTGTTGAGGTTTGTTCCCGGGAAACTGACATCCAGAAATTATCAAGAAGCTGAAGCTCCCCAACTCCTTGGCTTCCTGGCACCGAATCCACCATTCATCATGGAGACAGACAAATGGAGGACACCTACAGCTTCCCTTATCTGGTAGGAGGATGCCAAACTGCAAAGCCACAACTCCCCCTCTCCTATCTAAAACCTTGTAAACTTTGTAACCATAAATTAGTTTCCTTCCTCTCCCCAGGGCCCAATTTCCAGTGGCCTGGGAAGATTCATCAATGGAGCTCTAAACCTCCTGCTGTAGATAGAGGTAACAGCGGCCCCGGCACCAGAATGTCTGGGACCCCCACAATATTTCCCCCAGCAAATGGTCACAGTCACATAGAGTACATTCTTTCCCAGAAATTTTCCTTTAAAAACCCCAACTCCTAATGCCTCTGGAGGACTGTGGGTGTGTCGGGGGAAGAGGGAGAATCTCCCTCTGCCCTTTTCCTTAAGGTTCTTATGGCTGGCCAAATAATCAACAAGACAGGTTAGCAGGAGAAAATAATACCAAGTTTAATAACATGTATACATGGGAGAAAGCAGGGACACTGCATTTCTCAACACAATAGCAGAAATTCTCGTCTTAAATACCATGTTCAGCCAATGACAAAGGAGGATGTTGGGGGTGGGGGGAGTCAGTTACAGGAGATTACCACTAAAACACAGTAAACAAGAGTAAGGTTATTATGCAGATTTAAGGCCTCAACTTCCACATTGATAAGCCTCTAGAAATGAGGCCATCCCCTCTCTTCCCAAAACAGAGAGGGAGATACCTTTACAAATGGAGATTTCCCTTGTAAATGATTGTCTGGCAACTCCTCGCAGGGCCATCCAGAGAATGTGGCCAGAGAGACAGAACTTCCGATAAGATGGGCTTTTGGTGCCTTTCCTATTGTAACATTTATCCTATGTTATCTTTACAGCCATCATGATAGAAGATCTGTTCCAGGAAGGAGCCACCATGTCAAATTCTTTAGGCAGTTAGTGGGGGAGGTCAAATGTCCCTCAGAAAACAATCAAGGTAAAGAGATAGATTTCAGGGTGACCAAATCTTGATCTCCCACAGGTGCAAGCCCACTACAGCCTCATTTTGCTGGCGAAATTAAACCATTTTTCTTTTCCTCGATCCCTTGTCATTGTGTTCATTGATTCAGCTGTGGTGATGTCACTGTTTTTTCCAGCTACATCACTATTCAAATAGAGTGGCTACATTAAGATTAAAGAACAAATAATATGACCAGGAATAATGAAGTCTATTTCATAATCATAAAGGACAAATTCATTAAAATGACATGACAATCATAAACTATGCACTTAGTGGCAGAACTTCAAAACCCCCGAAAAAACCTGATAGGACCACAATGAGAAGTAAACAAATCCACACTTATGGTCAGAGATTTCCATGCCCCCTCTCTCAATAATACATACAACAAGTAGACAGAAAATCAGTAAGTACCTAAAAGATTCCAACAATACTATCAATCAATGAACTCGACCTAATTTACATCTACGGAACACTCCATCTAACAACAGAATTATACACAATCTTTAAAAGTACACACAGCACTTTACCAAGATAAACCATATTCTGGCCATCAAACAAGTCTTGATAAATTTTAAAAGAATTCAAGTCATACAAAATATGTCTCTGACCACAATGGAATTAAGATAGAATCAATACAGAAAAAATCTCTGTAAAATCCTCAAATATTTGGAAAATAATAACCTACTCGTGACTAACCATGGACAAAGACAAAATTAGAAAGGAAATTAGAATGTATTCTGAATTCAATGAAAAAACAGAACATTTCTAATTTGCCACTCCAGCAGGAAAACTGAAAACAGCACCCTTGGAATAGGGACAGCAATTTAACAAAACACCTATAAGCCTAAAGGCTCTTTCAACTTTTTTGTTTGTTTTTTTGCTTGGGTTTTTTGGACATCAGTGTGAACTTCCTGATTGTAATGGGACTTAAGTCGGTAACTGAGCTCATCCAGTTCTGAAGCTTCCTTACTCAGGTGAAGGCAGCACGGTGAAAGAGGTCCAGTTTCTTATTTACAAATATTTGATTATGACAGGTTGAAAATGTTATAACAGAGAAGACATAATTCATTGAGGGTAGTTAGACAATGACAGGCAATATATTTCTAGATGAATTAAAAATATATGGATATTCTAATGGAAATAGAGAATATAAAATGGAAGGAATGAGGATAAGAAAGGGAATTCTTGAAATCAAGATTTCAAAGGTGGTACAACTACTGGAGATAATAGGCTCCCATCTATAACTTTGACTTTGGGAGGTAAAGATGGGTAAAGAAAAGAGAAAAGGTCATTGAAAGTGTACCAGTAGCCTTTCTGGAAGTTGAGCTATGGTAACATATCCCTGAATTCTCATTGGCTTACAAGAACAAACCTTTATTTCTACCTCACATTATATCTATCATTATTCACCTCTTGCTTGCTTCCATAATTTGATTCCTGGATTCAGGGTAAAATTTTAGTCTATCTGGGCCATACCATTCTTGCAGCACAGAGAAGAGAGGGTTAGAAGAAGCCAACAACGGCTTTTAGAGCTTCCATTTAAAATTAAAATATGTCATCTCTACTCACGTTAATTGGCCAAGGAACTCACTAAGCTAAACTTGCCATAAAATGGGTATGAAAGAGCAAATCCTCTCAAAGGGAAGGAAGGGTTGCTAAGTCAAGTGGCCAAGCTTGATGTCAAAGGGCAGAGATGTATAATCTCACAGGAGGGTGATAATTATTGGAAATAATATTACAATATATGATAGTGCAGCTTCTATCAGCATTAATTTCTCCCTCCTTCACACAAAATACATTTACCCCGTCTCAAAAGAAATAAAAAAGAAAAGCCCTACCCAAAACATGACTTCAATCATAAATAAGGATCTCAAGAATCTCATGAAATTCCTCTTGATTCAGACCCCTATACGGAGTCCTCCTCACTCATAACACATTATGGTGGAACAGAGAAATAAAACCTCAATAAACCCTTCCATTCAGAAGAGAAAAAAAAAAGAATGTACTCAGTAGTCTGGGCCACAGCAAATGTGAAATGTTGCTGAGCAGATGGAGTCAGAGCCCTATTTCA
Organism: Ceratotherium simum simum; assembly: GCF_057802395.1. Lineage (NCBI taxonomy): Eukaryota > Metazoa > Chordata > Mammalia > Perissodactyla > Rhinocerotidae > Ceratotherium > Ceratotherium simum. Next base: position 8,663,934 of record NC_141932.1, read on the forward strand.
TGGGGATGGGAATGAGGAATGATCCTTTCTTGGCTCCAGTTCTTCTAGAATAGATATCCAGCTCTTTGTGTTTCATTCTTCTTGACTTCACTTAGTTACATCTAATAGAGTATGAGAAACTATGCCTTCCTTGAGCAACAAGCAGCTTTCCCCTGCTACTTCCTTCCCATAAATTTTTACAGTCCCAAAGATTATTCTAAGTCTATGAGGTCAGTTTTTTTTTTATAGTGTAGAACTCTCAACACTACAACAATATTTTAAAAATAGTACTTTATGTGGCACCAAAGAGTTACATTTTCCATTAGCTACGCCCACAATTTTTAGCAAGACATGCCCAGTTCTTTAGATTTATTCCAGGGTCTTTGAAACTTTCAGGCCTTTCTAGGAGAGCCATACTTGTACCTTCTGTTCACTAAACCATTTTCTCCAAAAGAAGCAATTTCACAGGCGCCATTTTAATTAACTGGCAGGTTACTTAAAGAGATTTAGGGCCATGTTCTTCATTTAAACTTTGCCATGATTGTGAGTTTTAACTTGCTCTTGACCCTCAAAGTATTTCTTAATAGTAAGGTTTACCAGTTGGAGAGGAGATATAGTTAATCCTTAAGTCCTGCTTACTTCATTTCTAATGTCAGGTCTCTACTGTAATATTGTGTCAAATGCAGTTGAAAACAAAATGGCATGTTAGTATCTTTTGCTTTCCTTATGTCTACATTGATGGAGGTGATATCCAGGCAGGATCAACCCTCCCAGGACACATTTGAAAATATCTGGAGACATTTTTATTGTCACACCTGGGGTGGTGCTACTGGTATCTAGTGGGCACAGGCCAGTGATGCTGCTAAACATGCTACAATACATAGGACAGCTTCACACAGCAAAGAATTATCTGACCCACAATGTCAATAGCATAGAAAAGTTATACCATAAAAACATCAACCAGAAGAAAGCAGGAATGTCTATATTAACATCAAAGTAGATTTCAGAGAATATAAAATTACCAAGGAAAAAGAGGATAATTACATGATGATAAAAGGCCAATCTACCAAGATGACTTAGCAATCCTAAGTGTATATGCACTAAAGAACAGAGTGGCAAAATATGCCAAGCAACAACTGAAAGGATACAAAGGAGAAATAAAAAAATCCACAATTATAGTTTGAGACTTCAATACATCTCTTTCAGTAAGTGATAGAGCAATATATAAAATCATCAGGACATGGATGAATTCAACAACACCATCCAATCACAGGATCTAATCCACATTTTTAGAACACTACTCAAAAACAGTAGATTACACATTTGTTTCAAAAATATATGCCAAGATAGATCACACCTCAACAAATTTAGAAAAATGGAAATCATACAGAATATGTTCTCTGCCTACAATGGAATCCGACTACAAATCCAACTACAAATCAAAATCAAAAAGGAAAATCTCCAAACACTTGGAAACTAAACAACATACCTTTAAATAATCCATGGGTTAAAGAGGAAGACTCAAAGGAAATACACTGGCTGAAAGAAAATGAAAACACAACATGTCACCATTTATGAGGTCTAACTAAAGCAGTACTGAGAGAAAAATTTATAGCACTCAATGTTAACACTAGAAAAGGGAGAAAGTATCCAAGAATAATCTAAGTTGCATTTAAGAAATCATAAAATAAATAAATAAATAAATAAACACAAACCAAGCAGAAGGAAGGAAATAATAAAGGCAAGAGAAAAAATAAATACTATTGAAAACAGAAAAATAGAGAAAATAAATGAAACAAAGAGTTGATTCATTGAAAAGATCAATTAAATTGACAACCGTCTAGCAAAACCACCAAGGAAAATAAAACACAAATTACTAATATCAAATGAAACAGGGAATATTACTAAAGAACCTACAGAAATCAAAAGGATAATAAGGGACTATTACAAAAACTCTACACACATATACTACTTGACAACTTAGATGAAATGGATCAATTCCTCTAAACATACAACATACCATTTAGCATCAATGTGAAATAGATAACTTGAAGGAATACTTTGAATTAAAAGTGAATTTGTAATTTTAAATTCCACCCCGCCCCCCCAAAAAAATCCAGAATCTTCAGGCACAGATAGTGACTGTGGAGGGTGACCAAGTGGCCAGCAGGGACCTTGAACTGACACTAGCCTCTCCCTTGAGCACATGCCCTAGAAAACAGCCTACAGAGTCACAAGTTTAAGTTCTTGATATGAGTCCTCCAACCACCCCTGTGATGTGTTCTTGCCTGCCTCCCAGGTCCTTCTTCCCATGTGCCCTTTAGATAAGATCCCCCTCACCCCCTCCAATCTTACCAAAACTTTGCTGTTTTTGGTTTGAATTGTCAAATCCAGCCTTAGACCAGGAACCCCAAAGCACTCCATCCTTGGACTCTAATAAAGGCATGTGACCTAGGTCCTGCCCCAAGCTCTCTGCCTGTACCCCGCCTTGACTGCCCTACATTGTGCCCTGTAGCTCCTCTAGGACCTGTGAGTAATTAACATCTCTATTTCACCTTCCCTTGCAGTCTTTTGTTGAACTGGGGCTCACCGTCTGACATGTGGGGGCTCTACTTAACAAATGGTAATTTAACAAAGTCACAACAGGGGCCAGCCCCACGGCATAGTGGTTAAGTTTGTGTGCTCCACTTCAGCAGCTTGGGGTTTGCAGGTACAGACCCTAGCTGTGGACCAATGCACTGCTTGTCAAGCCATGCTGTGGCGGCGTTCCACATAAAGTAGCAGAAGGTGGGCACGAATGTTAGCCCAGGGCCAATCTTCCTCAACAAAAAGAGGAGGATTGGCATCAGACGTTAGCTCAGGGCTAATCTTCCTCACACACACACACACACAAAGTCACAACAGTGACACTAGAAAATTCTATTCAAGATATAAGGAAGAATTAACAGCAATTCTACATAATTTCTTTCAGAAAATAGAAGAGGAGGGAATACTTCCCAACTCAATTTATGAGGCCAGTATTGCCACGATACTAAAACTAGACAAAGGCATTAGAAAAAAAAAACATAATTACCAAGTAAATCCCACATGAAGATGCAAAAATTCTTAACAAAATATTAGCAATAGAAATCAACAATACAGAGAAAGATTTGTACACCATGACCAAATGGGGTTTATTTGAGGGATGGAAGGCTGTTTCAATATTCAAAAACCAATCAATCTAATCCACAATGTTAACAGGCTGAAGAAGAAAAACCACAGGATTCTATCAATCATGGAGAAAAAGCATTTGACAAAATTCAACACCCATTTATGGTATAAACTTTCAGAATACTAGGAATAGAGGGAAACTTCCTCAACTCAATAAAGAATACCTACAAAAACTTGTAGCAAAATCATACTTACTGGTGAAAGATTGCTTTTCCCTAGAGATTGGGAACAAGGCAAGGATGTCCACTCTTATCACTGCTATTTGGCATTGTATTAGAAGTTCTAGCCAGTGAAATAAATGAAGAAGAGTAAATAAAAATGATAAAGGATAGGAAGATATAATAGTGTACCCATTTGCAGAAGACATTATGGCTGTGGTAGGCTGAATAATGATCCCCATGAAGGATATCCATGTCCTCCTACCTACGTGAGTGTTACCTGAAATGTCAAAAAGGAGTTTGCAAATGTGATCTCGTTATGATTGTGAGATGGGAGATTATCTAGTATGATCTGGTAAATGTGATATAATCCCAAGGTTTCTTATAAATAAGAAGGCTGTAGGTAGAGTTAGAGTCATGTGCAAGCTGGTGATGTGATGGAAGCAGAGGGACAGAGATAAAGAGATTTTAAGATGCTACTTTGCTGGCCTTTTGATGGAAGAAGGGGACCATGAGGCAAAGGGCGTAAGTGCTCTCTAGAATCCAGGAAAAACAAGGAAATAAATTCTGACCTGGAGTATCCAGAAGGAGCACAGTGCTATGGATCCATTTTACACTCTGTCCTCCAGAACTGTAAGAGAATAAAGTTGTGTTGGTATAAGCCACTCAGTTTGTGGTAATTTGTTACAGCAGTAATAGGAAATTTAATGAAATGGTGTATGTAGAAAATCAAAGGACAATTTATGTAACCAGTCTTACCACGGTAACAAAAAGAGACAAAGGCAATAGAAGGAAAAAAAGATAACTACCAACTAAATCTCACATAATAAAAGATGCAAAAATTCTTAACAGAGTATTAGTAATAGAAATCCACAATATATAGAAAGAATTGTATAACGTGACCAAATGGGGTTTATTTGAAGGCTGGAAGGCTGTTTCAATATTCAAAACCCAACCAATGTAAATCACAATAGTAACGGATTGTTACAGAAAAATCACAGGATCATATCAATTGATGCAGAAAAACCATTTTACAATATTCAACACCCAATTATGATATAAACTTTCATAAAACTAAGAATAGAGGGACACTACCTCAACTCAATAAAGAACACCTATACCATCTTACCTTAGAGCAAACATCACTCTTAATATTGAAAGATTGAATGATTCCCCCACAGAGATTGAGGATAAGGCAAGGATGTCTATTCTTACCACTGCTAGTTGACATACTATTAGAATAGCCAATGAGATAAGGGAAGAAAAAAAAAAGTCATAGATACCAGAAAGGCAGATATAATAGTGTACCCATTAACAGAAGGTATTGTGGCTATGGTAGGCTGAATAACGCCCCCCCAAAGGATACTCACATCCTTATCCCTATAACCTTCGAGTGATATCTTATATGTCAAAAGGTAGTTTGCAAGTGTTATCTAGTCAAGGATCTTAAGATAGGGGATTATCCTGGATTATTTGATAAATGTGATATAATCAGAAGGGTATGAGTAAGGATGCAGGTGGGGTTAGAGTCACATAAAAGTTGTTGCAGTGATGGAAGCAGGACGGAGATAAAGAGATATTAAGATGCTACCTTGCTGCCTTTGAAGATGGAGGAAGTGGGTCATGAAGCAAAGCATATAAGCAGTCTCTAGAACTTGGGAAGTACAAGGAAACAAATTCCTCCTTGGAGTATAAAAAAGGTTAACAGTGTGGTGTGGACCCATTTTAGATGTCTGACCTTGAAAACTCTAAGAGAATAAATTTTATTGTTTTAATCCACTTAGTTTGTGGTAATTTCTTACAGCCACATTAGGAAACTAATGAAATGGTGTATATAGAAAAGCCAAGGAATCGACAAAAATCTCTAGAATAAGTGAGATTAGTAAATTCTAAGGATACAAGATAAATTTTAAAAAAAATCCATCATATTTCTATATAGTAGAATTAACACATGGAAACCAAAATTAAAAATACAACATGTAAAATTGCTCAAAAAAGTAGAAATATGTTAATCTAACAAAACATTGACAGGATTTTGATGCTGAAATCTATAAAATGCTGATGAAAGAAACCAAAGATCACACAAATAATTAGAGACATACTACAGCCATTTATTGGAAGACATAATATAGAAATGATGTCAAATGATTGTGACGTAATAGACAGGTTTAATGCATTTCCTATCAAGATATTTTGACACAAACAAGATTTTTCTAAAATTTACATGGAAAGGCAAAGGAACTAGAATAGCTAAAACATCTGGGGAAAAAAAGAATAAAGTGGTTGGAATCACTCTCATTCATTTCAAGACTTCTCATATAGTAAAAAGTAATCAAAACTATATGGTGTTTGTGGAGTGAGAGATACATAGATGAATGGAACAGAATAGAGAATCTAGAAATGGCCCCATACAATTACTTCCAACTGAGTATTGACAAAGGTACCAAGGAAATTGAATAAAGAAAGAAATTTTTTAAAAGTGATGCTGGACCAATTTATTTTCCATACTACAAAAAAAAAACTCCACCAAATCTTCACACCTGTACAAATTTTATCTCAAAATTGATCATAGCTTTAAATGTGAAATGTAAAACCATAAAACTTGAAACTAAGAGATTTAGAAAAGAAACCATAGAATAATATTTCTAGGATATATCTTTGATATCTATCTATGAGTTTCAACATATTTTGACTTTTAATTATTCTGCAGGATGTAATATCTCAGGTTACAGTTGGAGAACTTGAGACTTAGTTATTCTTCATATGAATTCTCTGGTGTGGAGTCTGTTGTGAAAAGTCATGAATAAATTTAAAATATTCATTATGTTTGTAAGATTTCCTTCTATTATGAATTCTTTGGTGAATCCTGAGGACACACTGTTGCTTAAAAGCTTTTCCACATTCAGTACATTTGTTTGGTATCTCTCTAGTATAAATATTCTCATGACATCAAAGGCATAAATGTTTGACAAAAAGCCTTACCACATTCATTACATTTCTAAAGCTGCTCTCCAGTATGAGTTCTGTGATGTTCCACAGTTTTGATCTATGGGTAAAAGCCTTAGTATGCACATTACATTCACATGGTTTCATCAAAGACGTATATTCTGATGTCTAGTGAGTTGTGAAGCCTGTATAAATCCTCTGCGACATACTTTTATAAGATTTCTTTTTAGTATGGACTCTCTCATGTCAATTCATGCTTGAACTTATAATAAACATTGTCACACTTATTACATTTGTAAGGTTACTCCCCAGTATGAATTCTCTGATGACTTACAAGGCTTGAATTTTGAGTGAAAACCTTGCCATATTCATTACATTTGTAAGGTCTTTCTCCAGTATGGATTATCTAGTGAGATTTAAGCGTTGAATAAAGGATTTGCTACACTGATTACATGTGTATGGTTCTCTCCAGTATGAATTCTTCGATGACTAGGTAGGCTTGAACTCTGACTGAAGACCTTGCCACATTCATTACATCGGTAAGGTTTCTTTCCCATATGAATTCTCCTATGACGTGCAAGGTGTGAATCATAACTGAGAGAAACATTTGTAATGTTTCTCTCCTGTATGAATTATCTGATGTCTAGTGAGATGTGAGCTCTGGTTAAATGCTTTGCCACACTCATTACATTTGTGAGGTTTCTTTCCAGTATACATTCTTCCATGACTTGCAAGGCCTGAAATTTGACTGAAGACCTTGCAACATTCATTACATTTGTAAGGTTTCTCTCCAGTATGAATTACTTGATGGTTAGTAAGGCTTGAACACTCACTTAAGGCTTTGCCACACTCATTACATTGGTAAGGTTTGTCTCCAGTATGAATTCTGCGATGATGTACAAGGTATGAATTGCAACTAAAGACCTTGCCATGTACATCACATTTATATGGTTTATCTTCTGTATGGATTATCTGCTGTATGGGGAGGTGTGAGCTGTGATTAACTGTTTTGTCACACTCACCATATTTATAGTTTTCCCCTAATGTGTGCTTTTAGGTCTTCTGTGAGTAAAGAAGAATGCATGAAATCATTCCCATATTCAGTAGAAATGTTGGTTTGGACACTGGGAGGAATTCTTTGAAGTCGTGAAACTGAGGAATCATTGTTGATAAACTTCTCAACTTGATTACATCCATAAATTTTCCCTTCAGTTTGAAATATTTGCACTTCAGCCAAATGGGACTGAAAGTTTCATTCAAGCCTATTTTCCTGCATCTATTCTACCACATTGATCTTTTCTACCAGTGAGGTTTTTCTTACGGGTCACAGGCATTCCTTTGTAACTTCTGTCATCATTTCTCCACTGACAGTCATGCATATTTTTCTGGCTTTCCCTGAAGCCATAACATTTGGTGTCACAGCTTTCACGTCTTTCCAGTATCACTGTTTGCAATACTCCCCCTGTATCACTGTTCTCTTTTGCTAGTAATTCCTTGATCACACATTTAGGAGAGATATGTACAAGATATAAAGAACCATATGTTACCTACCAATTACAGTTGGTAAATATTTCATATTGAAGAATGTAATATTGCACCAAAAGTACTGCATATTTTGAACAGTTATGAATTGTTGCAACCATGATCTTTGATTATTAGGAACACAAAAAGAAAAGGATTCTTCAATAAAAAAGGGTGATTACATGAAATTCAAATTAATTTAGGAACGCCTACTTTAAACAATCAATGGCCAAAAAACTCACAGGATGTAAACTTATGTTAGCCTTGAAAGAAGGGGTATTTTCCCACTATGACCCCAAATCACATGCTACTTCACAGAAAACATATGGCTGTTTCATATGTGAATAGATAAAAATATTATACATATTTACAGCATATTTATTGTGCACTAGTAATTGCTAAAGCACAGCATGAATACCCCAATGGTAAATAATCCACAAAAATTTATCTAATGAGTAATCTAAATAAATGGCAATTTAGAATTGGAAAACCATAATAGCACTGGAGAAATAAGGAAGAATTTAATCAAACAATGTTATAAAAATAAAATATTTTTCTGAATACTGGATATAAAACTATATTCACTCAGAATGACCATTTTGCAACATTAACAAGTGGTATAAGTCAGTTATGTTGTATAATACACACTGAAAAAACATCATTGTAAATCATAATGAAAATTAACAAAACACTCTAGTAACTCATGATAAAACCAGCACATAAATAATAAGTAACCAAGATGATACAAAATTATAATTTGTAGAATTCTCAACAAATCCCTCTTAAGAAAAAAGCAAGGGCTTCTATTCCAGAACTAGCACACAATATGAGAACTGGAATTTGTGTTAAGACCACTGACTTTTGAAGTATCAGGTCAGGTATATACGTATATTATAAAGAATAAGAATTGGGGAAAGAAATCAGGAATCACAATTATGATTTTATGACTGCAGTTATGTAACAGCCAAGCAATAGGCAATTCCCTCTGTGTGCAGTGCTCTTTAATTTTCCAGTGCACTGGTCACAAAATATAGGTAATAAAGCATTTGTGCATGGAAATCTTATTAACTAAGGTCAGATAAAATATTATTTGGACAAAACTGTAAAATAAAAACATACCAAACATAATGCAGGTTGCATGGTCTGAAAGTTTGCATCCACCAAAAGTCATATGTTGAGGTTCTAAACCCCAATGTAATGGTACTGGAGCTGGGATCTTTGGGATAATTAGGTCATGAGGGTAGAGTGTCATGAACGGGATTAGGGCCCTTATAAGAATAGATATGAGAGCTTGCTTCTTTTCATTCTTTCCGTCATGCGAGGACACAGCAAGAAGACATTAGTGTAAACCAGGAAGAGGACCCTAATCAGAATCGAATTGGGTAGCACTAAGATCTTGGACTTGCCAGCTTCCAGAGCTGTGAGAAATAAGTTTCCATTGTTTAAGCCACCTGGTTTATAGTATTTGTTATGGCAGGCCAAACTAAGACACAGGCAAAGGACCATGTGATTAAAAACATGACAGAGGGTTGCTATATCTTACTAAACATATTTTTGAGACTTTACCATAAAACATGCAATATTCTAAGCTTTCTAACAGCACTAACTTGTTTAAAACCCTTGAGGTAAGTTATCACTATATTTCAAATAAGGACAGTAGGCACACAGGGTTTGTATATTTAACCCCATTTTACAGAGAAAGTAAGTTAGAGAAATAGGATTTGACCTTGGGCCTACACGTTCAGACAACGTGTTCTTAAGCATGACTGCCCATCCAGGTAGTATAAATGACAAGTCACAGTCAATAGCAGGAGCTTAAAAATAAATACTTTGACAGAGACACCGTAACTGAGTTGTGTTGCTATGGTGTTACTCAGCCATCCCTCATGGATAATGGTATCTGAGTCATTGCCCCCTGTACATATTGATTTACGTAGTGTCCTCAAAAAGTTATATGATGGATGAGTAGGGGTCTTTCCTTACACAATGAGAGTAGTACGATGGGTGAGGGGGTCCTGTGCAAATTAGGGGGTTCAAGAGTACAAAATTAATATGCTAGGAAGTAACAGTGTAGTCCATACAGATCAAGGTACCATGTGAATGATGGCCAGGAGATAGGAAGGTCAAGAGCAGAGGGCAGGAAGTAATGAGCATGTGAGAGAAGTTTTTGTACTTGCCAATCTGTGGGAAGATAAATGTACTAGGGCAGTTAAAATTCTGCCCTGGGAAGAAAAGAGGAACTGACTGAGCAAGTACCATCATACTGTCTCATTCTTAACTATAGAAATTATAGTATGAGTGTGGGGCAAAATGGGTGTGGGGCAAAAATGGAAGAGATTTGAAAGAGAGGGAGTGCAGTGACAAGGGAAGAAATCAAGTTTGGAAACAGAGAGTAGAATGGTTGCTGCCGGGGGATGGGGGGTGGGGGAAATGGAGAGAGGTTGGTAAAAGAGTACAAACTTTCAGCTATAAGATGAATAAGGTCTGAGGATCTAATGTATAACATGGTGATTATAGTTGATAATATTATATAATTGAAATTGCTAAGAGAGTAGAACTTGTGTTCTCACCAAAAAGAAAAAAAAAAAAAAGTAAATATGTAATGCATGTGTCAATTAACTTGATTATGGGAATCCTTTCACAATGTATATCAAATGATCATGTTGTACTTTATATTACAGCTTTATTTGTCAATTATACCTCAATAAAGCTGAAAAGCAATTTCAAAAATTCATCTGCTGATTGCCTCCTCTGAATGCATAGGGAACAGTATAATATGCAGATATCTAGCTCTCTTCCAAGAACTACTGAATAAATAGCACAGGAGCAGAAAAGAGGGAATTGGATATTTTAAGTTTGTCATAGGTTATACACATACTTAAGCTCTGGGACAACCCTTGATGTATCATGAAGTGGCAGATCACTTGAAGAAAGGAAAAGGTTAAACTCCTGATGCCACATCATGAAGCTTTTCCTTTCTGAGTCAACAGGGCTTTGATCTCAGTCAAGCAATGTAGGGGCTCCCAGGAGGCAAACAACGGAAAATGCAAAGATACTCAGGGGAAGATCCTGACTTCCGGAGGGAAATCATCCTCACCCAGGGAGAGCAGGTTCCTGTAGTTGTCCAAAAGCATCACGTGCCTGTACAAGGCCCTCTGAGCAGGGTCCAGGCATTCCCACTCCTCCCTAGAGAATTCTATTGCCACATCCTTAAGGTCAACCATCCCTGAAAGGAAAGCACATTTCACCAAAGGAGTCATGGGGAGAGTTCTTATCTTCACTCAAAATGAGAAGAGGAGAGAGAAATAAGGATCACTTTGGTTGAAGTGAGTGTTTTAACAGATCCACGTAAGGTGTTTTTGAACAAGTTATGTGTCCCTAATTTTGGTGTATTGTACTTTTCCATAAGAGGTTATGATAGCTTCTAAATCAGTGTGGATTTCTCATTTTTGTGGAAATAAAAGAAATATAAAAATAAAAAACCCATAGAGGGTTATCTATAAGCAGTGTTAGTTATTATGTTCTTCACACTGAGTGATGTTCAATATCTAGATGAACTAGAGCATGACTTGTGTCTTCAGAGATGACAAGGTCCACAGGGACTTTAAAGAAAGGTCAGAATCTAAAAATTGTGATGATAACAACAGTAATAACTAAAAGTTTTTGAAAACATCCAATGTGCTAGGCATTACTCTAAATGCTTTACATGCACTAACTCCTATAACAATGACATCACTCATTAAAGACAGATCTGTTCCCACCTTACTGAGAAGACTGCTGTGTCACCGACATTCTATGAAACTTGTCTCAGTTCAAACGATAAGAAATGGCAGAGCAAGCTCCTGAACCCAGGTGTTCAGGCTTTAGAATTGAATCTAAAGAATTAAACATATATAACAGATACAGCATCAAAAGTACATTAATAGAGGGTTCCCTGAGAAAATTTGAAACAAGTTCAAGGCTAACAACAGGGAACTGCATAAAAGGTCATTATATACACACACACACATATGTGCATGCATGTAAACGTTACTCTTCTTACTACTATTTAGTTCATTAATGTGACACTGTAGAAAAAATTTGAGGCCGTGGAAAATATTTAAGACATAATTTCAACTATTAAGTAATAAATAACTTATGAAATAATGATGTGTCTTTTATAAAAACCATGAGCTTGCCATCCATGCATTCATGCACAAAAATATATACAAACTTAAATTTACTGAAATAAGGAATTATCTCTCCATGACACATTGGAGCCTCCTCACAAATTCCATGTCACTGGGTCATGGTGAGATGGAATCTAAGTGGAGATGAGAGAGACTGAAGGAGAGAGACTCACCCTTAGTGAGAGTGAGGAAACAGGTGTCAGGCAGGATACTTCAGAGTCAGAGATTAGCAAGTCCAAAGAAGGGCATTTAGGAGGGAGAGACAGAACAATCAACTGAGAATATGACTACCCGAGAAAGATTCATTACTAACTCTTGTTCTTTCTTCTTCCTCTTTGTCCAGACCTCTTTCTTGGGCAACATGAGTCTTTCTCAGAAGTCAATCTTGAATGTGGAAAATATGCTGTTTAATGCTTAGAATCAGCATACCCCCTTCCTGTGCCAAAACCACACACACAGGGAAGACCTCATCATGTGGAAAAGAAGGTCCCTGCTGCCCACTGCCTCAGGAGGAAGTCAGGGACAGTAAACACCTACACAGAGACCAAAAAGTGAGTTTTTTGACCTCTTTCTTCAGAACTCACTCCCCTCCTGGTGAAGCCCTCACATATACTGTAGCAGTGAGGATCTAAACTGGACCCATCCTCCCCTTAAGGTCAGACCCAACCCTGATCAAACTCCATGCAGAGCAGAGCCCCCCTCACTTCTCCATAGATCAAGGGCTGATCTCATCCTCAGAAATGGAGGACCCAGAGCCTTGCTGCTCAATACTGGATACAGACTACAATCACCTGGGGCACTTTAAACATTATTGAGGCTGGGCTCCATCCCGATTATTTGAAGAGGAATCTCTGGGAGTCGGTACAAGAGATGTATTTGCAATATGCATCAGCAATCTAATGTGAAGCCAGGATGAGCACCACTCAGAGGGCAAGCCCAACACACCTCCCACTTTGTGGCTCTTTTCTCCCTGTGGGGGTCTTGTTGTCATCAGGATCCAGACAGCGGAAAGGGAAGGAGCAGAATGAAACATGCAAAGCAGGCAATATGGAGCAGAGGTGGGGGTGAGGGTGTGGCTGGCATGTTAAATGGGTGGGGGGTCAGAGAAGGTGGTATCAGAACAAGAACCTGGGAGAGGAAGGGTGTTTGCCACCTGCATCTGAGGGGCAGACAGTTCTAGGCAGAAGGACAGCCTCTGTGAGGGCCCTGAGGCAGTAGCAGCCTTGGCCCCAGGAAAAGGAGACTTGTGTGGCCAGAGCAGGATGACGAGGAGGAGGAGACAAGCAGGGGAGGACGGCAGAGAGGCACTGGGGGAAGCTGATCAGGAAGGGCCTTGGTCTTCAAATATTTTTCTTCCATATCTCAAAAGAATTTTAGAAACCATATATTCTCTCACTCATTTTAAGTGAACATGTAATTTTTTTTTATCTTATAAATTAAAACATTTACAAATAATGTAATATATATTTTAAATTATGCTGAGATGCTTACCTAAGCCCCAGGAGTTCAGCAGACACCAGCAGAGGAAACTGAGAGGTGATCAGGGAAGTGAGAAAGACACAAAACAGGTTTATAAAGGTTAGTGGGGTATCCTCAAAGCTAAGAATAAAAGTGTTTCAAGGAAGAGGGAGGATCACCTGTGTCACATGCTGCTGACAGGAAAAGTAAGATGAGGACAGGAAATTAAATACTGGATTTAGAAATGGGGAGGTCATTGGTGGCTCTGAACAAGAAAGTATCAGTGGAATGTGGATGTGGAAGTTTGACTAGATGGGTTTCAAGTGAGAACTGGTGGTAAGATTTGAAGAGCGTATAAACAAGCTTTTACTGTACTGTGCTCTGAAAGGGAGCACAGGAAAGGGGTACTTACTAGAGGGGGAAATGTAGTTAATAGAGAATTTTTTGCTTTAACAATAGAAGAAAAGAGTGAATAAAAAGCGTTGGGGTGTGTGTGTGTGTGTGTGTGTGTTTCAGACAGACAATCCCACCATCTGTGTATGCTGACCAAAATAATTCCTAAGATGTGAAAATTGATGATGCACTAGGGGAAGGATGCCATACCATACTAAGACTGTGCATGGGGCTGGCAACTGGTGCACAATTTACAGGTCAGCAACACACAGAGGGATAGTAGTACACCCTCTGGCGTGGCTGCAATTTTGGGGGACTGATGTGTGCAAGGGTCCTCATTGTCCTTGGAATAGTCTTTATCATGAGTGAGGGGGGAGCTGATCAGGAGCAGAAGAGGGCACAACTAAGAGTCTCTCACTCAGAACACTCTCCTCACTCTCAACAGATGTCTACAAGGAAGCACATGCCCCACTGAGATCCTATCTTCCAAAAACACTCCAAATGCTCGTTTGGGTCTTCCAAAATGCATGTGAAACCTTCTTGACTTGCAACCCAGAATAACCCCAAATTCCAAAGTTATCCCCCAAAATGTTCTCTGAGACTTTCCCTACAAATCCTCTCCGGGTTGGACAATGACCCTAGCAGGCTCCCAGGGAAGTCATTGTGTGGAGTGGATGGTCTGGGGCACTGTAGTGTAAGCCCTGATAATTGAGTTTTCTCTTTTTTGTAATGCAAGTGCCTGACTTAAACTTTGATTGCCGAGGCATCCATTTCAAAGAGGGCTATCTCAAATAAATATATTGCCAGCCACAGGACTAGATAAAGAACCAAGCTGTCTCACTGCACCGAGGCACCTTTGTGTTAGAGATCTTGGTTGATTTCAATAACTGACCATTTGGGCTACTTTTTTTTTTTTCTCTTCCAATGTTTTAAATTCCCATTGTTTTAAATTCACCAATAAAGAGTGAGCCCATGAAACCCTAAACTCCACCCTAGACTCCAATAAAAGCAGAACCCCAGGCAAGTGCACTCCTTCTCTCTCTCTTCCTGTGACCTCGCTGTGTGGCCCCAGGTGTGCTGTGTAATTTCCAGGTCTTGTAAGTGATAAACTTTTATTTTTTCGGTTTCCTGATGGTCATTGCTGAAGGGTGTCTTGCAATCATAATAAAAACCACAAGGGCAGGTCCAACCACAACCCACAGGCTCTCTGCTCTATGTCATATATATAGGAAACATTCTTTAGTATCGAATAAATAATTTTAGATTGTTCCAATGTGTACTTGGTAAAGATGTCAGTAATCTTTTATCTTAGTCTAAACCTAGTTTAAGCTGTTACTGTAATATTCAACAATTATATTGGTTATCGATAGGCTGAGATTGGCACAAAACGGGCACCTCCTAGATCCACCCCCCTCAGCACCAAGGCACCCATCCTCCTGCAGCCAGAGCTCCCTGTGGGCTCAGCTCAGGCCTTTGTTCTAACTACATTGCAGGATAACATTTCTGTCTGCCTAATTCCACTTCCTTCATTCCTCCTCAGATGTGATCAGGAGTTTCCCAATTAAACCCACGCATGCAAATCTCAGTCTCAGCATCTGTGTTCCAGGGAACCTGAGCTAAGGATAAGATGCCTGCTTCCTTCGAGAGCATATTATCCAGTGGAATGGAATTTGGAACGGTAAAACACTGGGTGTCTCAAGACAGGTCCTTTTTAGTCACCTCCCCTAGTGCAAGGTGAGGAGAAGCTGTGACTAATGACGGGGGTGCCTGGGGAGTGGACAGACCTGGCGGAGGATGATGCAAGGTGAGTGGAAGTGGCTGGGTCTCAGCAGACAGGTGGGGTCCAGAATCCCAGGACCTGGGACAACACGCAGCCTCTCCTGGAGCATGGTGGCTGGAGCTGCCCCTGTTACCGAACCAAGTGGGCCCGCCTCCTGGTGAGTTAAATGAGACTCTACACCACTAGAAGTTGTTTCACAAAGTAAAGTGTATTTGCAGCAAATAAGATGCCATAAGGAATCATTTCCAAAGTCATGGCATCTCTGAACAAAGTGAAGCAAGAACTTTTATTTCAGTTGGGGAATGAATATTCAAAAGGGAGAGTCAGGTATTCGCTTGCACAGGCTCAGTGGGAGAACATGCTTCCACATAATGAAGCCTAGGCTCCTCCTGGAGAGATCTTTGCATTAAAAATAAGGCAAAGGTCATGGGCATAGCTCTTGTGGCAAGCCTTGGTCAGTTTCAGGATGGCTGGTGGTTACAACTCCCTTCAGTTTCTCACTTGGTCAGTTTCAGGCTGGCTGCTCCTTACACCTCCTTAACATACAAAAGGAAAAGAAACAACCTGGAAAAAGTTAATTGTTTCCAAACCTACCCTTGAGTTTCTCCAGGCACTAGTTGGTGACACCCCCCAGGGGAGGAGAAAAGTAAGGCTTGGGGGGCATGAAGGGTGTGGACCCATCTCGCACATTTTAAACCAAAAGGGAAGCGCCCCCAGCTTCTCACAGTGACATCTAAATTTACTTGGCGTGGAGAGGCGGGTGCGAGGATTGTAAGATCTGTAGCCACCTCCAGACCCCAGGCACGAAGGCGGGTGCGAGGATTTTAAGATCTGTAGCCACCCCTAGACCCCAGGCGTGGTGAGGGGTACTGCAGAATGCAGGTTTAAAGAAGATGACACTCAGGCTCCACAGAGTGACCTTCCCTCCACGCTATCCACTTCCAGGTCTGCAGGAAACTGGACTCACGCTGAGAGAAGAGGCGGGGCGTGGAGACGGAGCCTGGGCGGGTCGGTACCATAGATACCGGACGTAGAAAGAGGCAGGCTTGGGCGGGACCACGAGCAGGCGGGGATGCGAGGGGCTGGGACAGGCGGGGCCCGGGTTTCCTCCCAGCGCGTCTGGGTTTTGGAAACGTTGGAGCCCGTTTCTCTTCCTGAGAGGCAGCGTTGCTTCCCAACTATTTGAAGTTAATGTTTCAAACAGTTTTAAGGTAAAAGCTTAGAGTTGTGTAGCTCACTCTTGTTGGAAACTAAGATGTTTTCCTCTTAAGTTGAAAACCGTCTAAGTTCACAAGCTATTTTTTCGAGCAAGTTGGAAAGCGAGTCCTGCTAGTGAGGCTGAAACAATTCAGTGGTCTAGGTGGGAACTGGGATCTCGGCGGGGGGTCGATGGGGGGCAGTGGTTGGATCCAGGAACTTTCCTGCATTTAAAATTAATTTAAGCAATTTAATTAAACAAGCACTGGAATTGTCTCTGTAGGCCATGCAAACTAGAATGTGAAATGCAAATTACGTCTGGGCGCACCGTGCAATATCCATGTAGTGTGCCCAACAGAACATCATTTCCATTTCTGTTTCTCATTCACCTCTGAGTCAGAGGCTCAACTCTATGCTCAGTTCCAGAAAATTTCATAGGGAGAAGACCTGAGGTGTGGGGCTTGGAGGGCTAAGGCATGTGATAATTTAGGTCACTGACCATTGCTTTAAAAAAGCAATAACTTCAAAAAAATAGATGAAATTGCATTGTTCTTTTTTTACTTGTTATATTGTTTCACACTTGAGATGAATTATACTCAAATACATTTGAGACAAACTTTGTTGGCATCACAATATGGTTGTCAATAATTTCTGAATATAATGTAATTTCAATTTCACTTTACAATCATTCCAAAGGTAATTAGAAAGCATTTTTTATTTAAAAATTGTAATGTATTTTAGTTGTTTTCTATTGCTGAGTGTTCTGTCAGGTGTGGATAACAAAGCCTGTAAAATACAGTCCTTAGAAGACATTTCGATTTATTTTCACCTAAAGAATAATTAATTTTGTAATATTTCTAAGGGTATTCATACCTATTTTTTTTATTTGACCCCTAAGGAATGTAAAATTAGATTTTCAAATTTCTAACAGCCTCGTATTTGCCCTTGTGGGAGATCAAGATTTGGCCACCCTGAAATATATCTCTTTACCTTCATTGTTTTCTCTTTGGGACATTTGACCTCCCCCACTAACTGCCTAAAGAATTTGACATGGTGGCTCCTTCCTGGAACAGATCTTCTATCATGATGGCTGTAATGATAATGTAAAATAGATGTTACAATGGGAGGGGCACCAAGCCCCTTTTATCAAAAAAACTGTCTCTCCCTGACCACATTATCTATAGATGACCCTGAAAAGAATTGTCTTCCTGCCCTCTGAAGTCCCAGACCACTACCCACCCCCAACACGTTCCTCGCCTTTAGCTGCAATACTTAAGCAAGCAGCTTAGACAGAGGGACGAGTTGCTCATTTCTGAGTGTCTCCCATGTATACATGTTATTAAACTTGGTATTATTTTCTCCTGCTAACCTGTCTTGTTGATTATTTGGCCAGCCATAAGAACCTTAAGGGAAAGGGCAGAGGGGGATTCTCCCTCTCTCCCCACACTCTCAATAATTTTTATGGCAATATCTGTGAGTGAACATCTACTATGAAATATGTGTTTCTCTCACATTCCTACATGTGGGAGATTTCATCATAGAGAAATGGTAATCAATTGAAATATGATGTTTAGGTAATAAAATTAGCATATTTAAAATATTTTCAGGTAAAATGAGCAGAATATCCTGGCATGGCCCAAAGGTAAACACATGATGACATATTAGCACATTTTAAAAATATATGGTGTCTGGGATGGATTTTGAGATCTTTAGAAGGTAGATTATTCTGTGTGATGTGATATGGCTAACTAACCATTAGAGGGCAGCAGAATATGCCATCCCAAAATATGCCCCTTTGGCATAAGGATTATTTCGAGAAGCAGCAGACACAGGAGAAGCTCTGAAAACAGAGTAGAAGTTACCCTTTTGCAAGGGGAATTACATTACATTTAAAAGAAATCTCCATTTGTAAGGGTGTCTCCCTCTCTGCAGGGGAAAAGAAGGACAACTCTAAATCACATGAGAATGTTATCAAAGGCATAACAAACTTTACCCTTGTTTACCCAGCTGTCCTTGGTAAAGTCCTCATAAGTGGCCTTGCCACATCTTTCTTTTGTCTTTAGCTGAAGATGGTATTTAAGCAGCTGGCTTAGGCCATCTTGGGAGTTACTCATCTTTCCCTGGGTATCTCCCATGCACATGAGGTATAGGTGTTAATAAACTTCTGAGATTTTTTTTTTTTAATAACTTCTGTTTTTCTCCTGTTAATCTGTGTTTTATTACAGGCATCTCAGCCAAGAACTCAGAGTAGATAGAAAATTATTTTTCCTTCCCTATACTGTGTTGGCAAGAAGGAAGTTTCAGCATGGACTTCCATAATCCTAAGCAAAGAAATGAGCTGATGGTGGAACTTTTCATTAAATTCTGAACAGTAGAGGAAAAGTTCATTATAAGTGAAAGTCATGAATCTATTTTGTTTATGAGGGATTTTGTTGCTTGTAAAACTGTAAGAGCAAAATAGATATATTCACGAGAAATAAAAAAGGATATTTCCTCAAATCACAGGAAGATTTTGACATATGTCTCCTTGTAATGTCATTAAAAAACAGATGCCAATTATTAAAGATTCAAAAATATGAAAAACACAAGGAACTAGTTTGACCTAATGAATAGCTTTTAAAACCTGTGATACAAAAATAGAGAATATACATTTTCTAGAACAAATGAAAAACTAAAATATTTACCACTGCCAAATAAAAAACAGATTTGAACTTAGGTAAGGAGAATTGAAAGGATTGTTACAATAGGGAGAATGCTCCAACCACATGATCTGCAAAAGTCTCAAAAGCCAGACAGAAAAGAGCTTTTCTTTTATAAGGAGGGGTAAACAAGGCTAGAAAAAAAAAGGTACAGGAGATTAGATGAGCATATGGCACGACATATAATTGATCAGGGAACGTTTCACCCTGAAGTTGCCTACCGTTGAGAGGGGCTGTTATGATGGCAGGGTTGTTCCGAATTAGGGGTTGTTCCAAATTACAATGCTCCAGAGAGATCTAAAATTCAGGGGTGTTTCGGAAGGACAGAAGCTTAAGTAAAGTTTGATTAACTCATATTAATAAGCATTATTCCATAAGGGAGGAAAAATTCTCCTTTATCCTCTTTGGGTCTCTGGCTGGGCCTAAGAATTAAACTGACATAACAGAGATTAACAGGAGAAAAGCATACAAATTTTATTAAATTTTTACATGTACATGGGAGCCTTCACAAGAGAATGAAGACCCGAGGAAGTGGCCAGAGCAGGAAGTTTTTATACCTTTTAGGCAAAAAACAATAAATCTGTGAAGAATTGACAAGACAGAGAGATTCGGGCTAGGGGCAGTAAGTGGTGAAGAAGTAACAAGGAAAATAAGGGTTAGTTTAACAAGGTTTCTTTGTACAGATTTCTTGGCCCCAAATTCCCTGTCTCTGGCGATAAGAATGTCTTCCTTCCTCCTGGTACAAGGAGGGTACCTTTCACATGGGAGACTGATCTCCTGCTTTCAGGAAGACAATGGAGGGTCAGAGTGCCTTTCTTGCACTGGCTGTTTCTTAAGTTTGAATTAAGCCTTTAATTCAAAATAATCAATATGCCAAAGTGACATATTTTGAAGTGACATACTATTCTGATTTCCTGCAGTTCCTGTTGATAGTGGGGCAAACAATTCAGTAATCATTGATAAGACAAAGGATGGGGATCTGGAGGTCTGTATTTTCCTTGTTCCTAGGTAACAAGGGGGCTATCATGAGTCTTACTCAAGTCATATGGGAAAGGTTCTTTACAGTAAGCTGTTTCCTGCAACATGTGGGTGGGGGTGAGAGGTTCTTTAACTTTTGCTATTTCCCAGAATTATAGTGTTGGAATACAGTTCAACATTGTCACTACATATTACAACACCAAGCAAAATTCAAAAAATAATAAATACATGTTATATTTAAACAATGGAACATTGGAAACTTTACTAATAATAAAAAATTTGCCCAAGAACCTTAGTATTTCTGTCCTTTGAATGGCACTGAAGAGCCCTGTGTCTTCACTGTGGCTCTGTTGTGTCACTGTCTGAGTTGGAAAAACACTTTCCCACCCATGTTTCTCTTTTACTCACAAACACTTCTGACACTTCTGACTACCAAGTGTGTTGTAGTGTTTCCCCCACCAAGCAATCCTCTGTGACAGCACCTGGGTGTCCTACAATTCAATTCAATGTTGACACTCTCTACCTGGAGGTAGTGTCAGATCCCACAGGTTAAGGGCTCAGTCCTACAAGACTGATCCCTCCCCCACTTCAGACGAAAATCGCAAGTCCAGGTTCTCACCAGTGCTTCTGACTGAGCAGCTATAAATTGGAGGTTCATATGACTCCCTCCTCTGATTGGATTAACATGCTAGAGTGGTTCACAGAACTCAGGAAAAACCGTTTATTAACTAGATTACTAGTTTATTATAAAAGGATATAACTCAGGTACAGCCGTTTGGAAGAATGCATGGGGCAAGGTATGTGGGAAGGGGTTCAGAGCTTCCATATCCTCTCTGGGCAAGCCACTGTCCCAGCACCTCCACATGTTCACCAACCCAGAAGCTGTCCGAACCCTGTAATTTTGAGATTTTTATGGAGGCTTTATCACATAGGCATGATGGATCACTAAATCCATTTTCAGCCCCTTTCCTCTACCTGGAGAACTGGGGGTGGGCAGGGTAGAAAGTTCCAAGCTTGGAATCAGGGCTTGGTCATTCTGGTGACCAGGCCCCACCCAGGAGCCAAATAACATTCACCTCATTAGAACAAAAGACACTCTTATCACCCAGGAAATTCCAAGGGATTTTGGAGCTCAGTGACAGGAATCAGGTTCAAGACCAAATATTAGAACAAAAGATGCTCCTAGTGTTCCTATCACTTAGGAAATGACAAGGGTTTTAGAGGATCCATGCCAGGAACCAGGCAGGGGCGGAGACCAATAAATATATTTTCTATTATTTCATACTGTCATACATGAGACGTCATTAACTGTTGGAAGACATTCTAAGTCACCAAAGTCAGAGGTCTCCAGGACTATTAAATAGAACAAGAACCTAGAGGCTATATTAAGAAAAATATTTTTCCCTTTGCCATTTTTCCACCGATTACGGAAAAAAACCTGAAGACAACATCATAAATTTTATGGTCACGATTAGACAACAGAAGCAATATAAAAAAATTAGGGTTACTGGGAGAGGGCATGTCTCACCTGAGCACAAGTCTTTGGGACAAGTCTTCTCCAAGGAATTTTGGAAGCGACGATCCTTGGGCACCTAGCTTGGTCCCCACGCCATCTCATGGCACTTGGCACCTACACAGGCACATGTCCACAGGACCTTCGTGTGGCTCCACCTCTCTTGGACCAGACTCCGCCTACTGGAGCCCCACTGTGCTGCTATATGTTTCTGCCCAAGTTGTTGCACTTCTGCTCTGAAGTCTTATGTCATCTGCACCCCTTAGCCAGGATCTAAACATGCATCAAGAAATTGGTCCCTCTACCGATTCGGGGCTCTGATCATCCAACTAGAACCCAATCTGACCCCAAGCCCACAGGAAGAAGCTGCAGAGCTCAGCCTTGACCTGGACGTGAATCTGTAGCACCAACCAGTCCTACCACCATGCTGTGCTGTCCCCCAGGGTAATTGATCTCCTCTACTCCCCCCACCTTTCTCCCTCTTCCTTCCAGCCCAAACCCTCCGGCATGCACACACAGGGAAGTGGGCAGCCCCTCAGGGTGTCCTACAATACATATTTCCCTAGGAGAGCACAGGGACTGTAATTCTGGGACTGGGGCCCAGAACTACCCTGTGCTATATAACGTATAATTAGCCCATAGGTCCTGGCTAAAATTATTCCTCCCAAAACTTCCTGGATTTCTACTTCATACTTCTGGCCTTACATGATTTTGTGCACAGAGCTCAGCTGCCTCCAGAATCTGGACCCAGGAGGCGATCTCCTCTGCTTAGCTGGGGTCTCCAGGGCCTAACAGAATCATCAGTCCCGGTCCCCTCTAAAATAGCCTCATAGGTAAGGAATTTGCCTCTCACACCCCTCCCGTCTGCCCCCCACCCTCAGGTCCTCCCATCTCAGAACTGTTTAGGGGAGAATTTAGTTCAGGGTGGCTCCTCCTGCTGCCCGTTCGGAACTGGTACTCAGAATTTCCAGACACCCAGATGCACATAAAGGGGAACAAAGGACTTAAAATTTGATAAGTGAATTTGCTTTTTTGGTTATAACCTATGCATAGACAACTCCTGGAAGCACCATGTCTCCAACTCTTGGGGGCCCAATGGTTGCTTCACATGTCAAAAACAAACAAAATACATGAACACAAATGAACAACCAGAAAATCCTTCAGAATTTTCTAGTCCCACCATTCCTTTGTGCCTCCTCTCGTCCATATATATTGAGCTACCATCACATGTAAGATCATTTTAATGATCAATGATAGGGAAACCGAAGAGACAGAGAATCTCTACCCCCAGAAAGGCAAAGCCCGGCACCTAAATCCTCCTGGGGAAGACAGACATATAATACCCAACTCCCAGGGTATTTACAGGATTAACTCACATAATTTATGTGAGGTTCCCAGCACAGTTCCTGAGACAGAGTACACGCTACCGTTCTTGTGAGCACAAAGCAGATGTTCAAAAAATATTGCTTGAACGAATGAACACATGTTGTTTCTGTAAGGACAAATACAAACCAAAAATAAGAAAGGGGACAAAAAAGGCAATTCTCTCTGTTGAAAGAAAGGGAAGAGACTTTCTCCCCTCCCTTTTCTTAGAGCATTTCCTTTAGAAAACTTATAAATTACTTCTCTGCCTCTTTGAAATGTATATATATCTTTTTCAAAGCTAAATGAGTCTCTTGCCAATTTTGTAACCCAGGAATGCATCCTCAAGGACCTGGGAGCCATCTCTTTGAAATGTAAATCAAGGGAGATAGCACACATCTCACTGTTTCTATGAGGAGGGTAGGTGCCTAAATCAGCAGATGCCTTCCTCCAAGTTGCAAAATTCCCCTCTTGTCATAAAGATAAGAGAAGTTTGTTCTTCCTTTGGATAAAGCCAACTAGCTAACACTGATGGTCACCCCAATTACCTAGTGAAGCTAGGATGAATTATGTGCGACAAATGGTGCTGTCATGCCTTCTTTGAAGACTAGTTATTTTTTATCTTGAGAACGTGTACGTAAAAAGCAAAGGCTTGTATCTGCTTGGTTTATATGACAGGGTGAGATTTCTTTGTCTTTGCAATCTCTCAGCAGATAGCCTGTGATGCACATTACATTCTAGATTAATGCTTATTCAATAATACAACTGTTTTCTTTCTCAACTACCTTTGTGGAGAGGATTTCTGGGTTGGGAGATTATTTTATTTTTAATTATATTCCTCAACACTACCTGCTGGCCAAAAGAGCTTTGAATTCAACCATTTTCTTTCTTTTTTTTTTTGTGAGGAAGATCAGCCCTAACATGCATGCCAATCTTCCTCTTTTTGCCGAGGAAGACTGGACCTGGGCTAACATCTGTGCCCATCTTCCTCCACTTTATATGGGACGCTGCCACAGCATGGCCTGACAATCGGTGCCCTGGTGAGCGCTGGGGATCCGAACCCGGGCTGTCAGCAGCGGAGCTCGCGCACTTGACCACTACGCCACGTGGTCGGCCCCAACCATTTTCAATTTAAGAGGAAAACATCTCAGCTTCTAATAGAAGCAGACCTCACAACTCTAATCTTTTACCTTAAATTGAAACATTACCTTAAAATAGCGAGGAAGCAGCTCGGTCTACAGGACACTAAGGAAATTCAGGAGGAGAGAAGCTGGTACCGTTGAGTCGAGAAACAGTTCCGCAAAAGTCCAAGGGCGGCCAGAGATCCAGACCCGGCTCCCTCCAGGCCCCGCCCCTACTTCGGCCCCAGCCTGTCTCGCAGCGCACTTTCTGTCCAGTCGGGGCCACTGTCCACGCCCCGCACCTTACGGGCCCCACCCCCTGCACCGCCGCGCACGCGCAGTTTTCTGCCGACCCGGAAGCGGAGCGAGGGGCACAGTCGGGTGAGTCGGTCTTCGCTTTTCTGTTTGAATCCTGATCTTTGCGGTGCCCCATCCCCCCCCGCCCCCGCGTCTGCAACACCCGAGGTTCAGGGGTCGCCACGAACGTCAAAACCCCTTCATCCGCTCGTTCCGCGCTCGATGAGTCCAGGCAGAATCGCGAGACGTTCCAGGCCTGGGAGCTCCGCTGCGGGTCCGGGGGTCCGTGTCAGTTTCGGGTTAAAATCGCTCTGAGGCGGGTCCCCGCCCCCGGCCTTTCTGCCTTGGGTCCAGGTAGACACCGCCTGCCGCGTCGTCTTCCTGCTCACAGCCCTTCGGTGACTCCCGGAGGCTCCCGTCCCCTCCCCCTCTCAGCCGCGCTGTGTGAAGTTCTCACTCCGGAGGTGGATTCTAGTTCTCCCTCCCTCGTCCCCCAGCCTCGCCCCTCTCTGTCCCTCCAAGGCAGAGATGGCAGTACACACATTTTCTTGGCCTTGGGATTCTGCAGACCCCGCCTCTTTCCTGACACCCCCTCCATCTACGCGTCCTCTAGAGTCGGGCTCCTCCCTCCTTAGTCCCCCACGTTGCAGTCGCCGACTTGAGGGAGATCTCTGATCCATGCGCGGGGGGAGGAGACCTGCACCCGTTCGGTGACACCGTGTTTCTCCTGCCCGAATGGCATCCCGCTGGCTGTGCTTGCCGTGGTGCGTTTACGTTCCTGAAGCCCTACTGGAAAGCACTGTTCCTGGGCAAGGGACGTCTTTATTCCATACCTGTGAATGTGCAGGATGGGGGGCGGAGTAGAGACAGTCTGACAGAGAATGAGAAAAACTGTGTGAGAGAAAGGAAGAATGAAAAAGCGAGGGTAAAATAGAGGAAGGGGTAGGTGGATATGGAGAGACAACAAGAGTGAACCGGAGAAAAGAAGAGGGAGAAAAGAAAATAGAAAAATCTAGATTAAAAGGTATCTTCAGAGAGGTGAAGGGTAGCAAACTGGATGAGAGAGACCTTAACCGGTGGTAACAGTGGGGACAGCAAGGGGCAGGTACATCAAACTGAGTGAGGAAGAAATAAAAGAGGTGGGGCCATGGAAGATGGAGAGATGTGGTTCTGGGACAGAAAGAGGGGCAAGAGGTTACAGGGAGGGCAGAGGGAGAAACGGAGTAGGGAGGGAATCCCCTGGCATTAATCCCTTCAATGGCTTCCCATTGCCCTCAGGACAAAAATCCAGTTTCCACTGTCTGGCTACAGCAGGGGGCTCTGGAGGTGGGGCAACCTTCCAGAATTGGTCCAGTGTGAGGGAAGAAACAGGCTTTTCTATCCTGCACTGACCAGTCATTGGATACTCACTGCCTAGGGAGGTGCCATGCTGATGGTCAGGCAGCTCCCTTTGGCTGAGTTAGTTTACAAGGAGGGATTGAACTGTGAGCCTTCAGCAGCCAGATGCCTGGCTGTGGGGCAATTCACGCCTTCATTCTGAGGGATGTCAGGAATTGCATCATAGTCTGTAAAGATATACAGTCTACATAGTGACTGCTATGGGGTCTCTTAGGAGTGCAAGGATCATTGACCTAAGAGGTTAAAGGGAAAATTTCACAGATCATTTTGGGGATAATCTGTGGTGGTTTTGGTGGGGGATCTCATTACAGGCCAAGCATTTCTGAAGGTGTCACGTCTTTTGTGGAATACAGATGACATTTTGGGGTGTTTTGTTAGGAGATATTGGAGTCTTGTTGGAGTATGTGGGTCACTGGGGACATTACTCTTGTATTTTGACATTATGGCGGTGCCTGACTTTAGGGTAAGATCTCCAAGAAGGAACTATGGGATCATGGGTTGGTGGGTGTTTTCCTGCCAGAAAAGAAGATTGATGTTAGGATTGCAGTGTGGGATTCTATGGCAGAATGTGTTGATGATTATGGGGTTCTGTAATATCATGAGGTGTCCACTGGGAGTGTAGAACACCATGGGAGCTTGTAGGAGTGTCTGAGTCAAGAAGGGAAGCAGGAAGTGACGGGAAGGGGAGTTTTCATTGGGGCAAGCTTGCTGGAGGTGGGTCTCTGGGCATAACTGTGGAGGGGCTAAAGGGCCAGCAGTACAACAGTCTCAGGACGGTATGGCATCCTTTGGCTACTGCCACTGTGTTGTCAAATTTTACCTCTAGGCAATTGTTATGTTCGGCATACATAGATGGTGATATTGTCCTATCTTTAAAAAAACAACAAAAAGCCGTTTACTACATTCTCCCATCTTTAAAACAAAAAATCCTCTATTAGCTGCATTTCCCACTTTAGTAAGTGCACTTTCTTATGCTCCATATCAGAGCAAAATACTCTAAAACCTTGTTTATACTCTCTGCTTCAATTCTTGCTTCCAGTTCTCCCTTTCACATCCACATTCCATTGATATTTTCCTCATCAGAGTCACCAGTGACCTCCCCATTTCTGAATCAGTATTTTATTCTGTTGTCATCTTGTCCTGTCAACAGCATGCTGCACTCCCTCTTCTTTTTTCTTTTGTTTGGTGAGGAAGATTATCCCTGAGCTAACATCCATGCCCTTCTCCCTCTATTTTGTATATGTGATGCTGCCACAGCATGACTTAATGAGCGGTGTGTAGGTCTGTGTCTGGGATCCAAACCTGCAAACCCCAGGCCTCCAAAGCAGAGCACACGAACCCAACCACTACACCACGGGGCAGGCCCCTGCACTCCCTCTTCTTGAAGCACTTTTTTCTTGGCTTTCACATCACACTATTTTTAGAAAATAAATCTATCTACCAATCATCTGTGTTAATTTTCTTCTCCCTGTTGATGTCTCAGCTTCCTGTGCCTGTTTCTCCTAACTCCTTGGTCTCTGACTATGGGAGCACCTCTGTGCTTAGTCCTTGAACCTCTTCTCTGTCTACACCACTGCTATTCCATCTCATCTCATCTCATCCCATCTCATCCCATCCCACCCCACCCCACCCCACCCCACCCCACCCCATCCCATCCCATCCCATCTCAACTTTAAACACTAATGTCTCTTTTCACCTCTTCACCCAGACTTGTCCCCTGAAACCAGAGTCCTGTATCCAGCTGTCTCTTCAACATCTCTTTCAGGACAACCAACTGGCATTTGCATCTTAATATGTCCAAAAATGGCCCCCTGAACTCCCCAAATGTGTTCTCCTGCAGTCTTCCACATCTCAGTATTGGGCAACCCTGTACTTCCTGGGGCTTAGGTGAACATCTCAGCATGTTTTCAAAATATATAAGATATTATTTTATTTGTTACTATTTTAACTTAGGACAAAATAAATTTAAAAACCGATGTTTACTTAAAATGGATAAGGGAATACATGGTTTCCAAAAATCTTGGGGACAGGGAAAAATGTTTGAAGGCCACAGCCCTTTCTCATCTTATCTCTTACTTTTGTCTCCTCCTCACTCACTCTACTCCAGCCGCACAGGCCTCTTTGCCCTTTCTGGAGCCAGGAACACCATCACCTCAGGCCTTCACATGCATGTCCCTCTGCCTAGAAGTCTCTGACCCCTCACTTGTAGGTGGCAAAATCCCTTCTTTCCTCAGGTCTTTGTTCTGACATCGTCTCTCAGTGGCACCTTCTCTGGCTTCTGTCTCCTCCCCTATCCCCCTTTTAACATCCAGCTACTCCCTCACCCCCACTTCTGGTCCATATTGCCTGCTCTGCATGTTTGTCTCTGCTCCTTCCCATTCCACTGGCTGGATACACATGACAGCAATGCCCTAGGGGAGAGCAGAGCCACTAGGTGGGAGGTGTGCTGGGCTTGGATCCTCTGAGTGGTGCTCAACTCCGGCTTTACATTGGATTGCTGAGGCATTTTGCAAATACAGTGCTTGTGCACTGTCCCCAGAGATTGCCCTTCAAATGGTCAAGTGGAATGGGACCTCCGTGATGTTTAAAGTATCCCAGGTGATTCTGATCTGTATCCAGCATTGAGCATCAAGGCTCTGAGTCCTCCATTTCTGAGGATGAGATCAGCCTGTGATCCAGGGAGAGGTGAGGGGGCTCTACTCTGCATGGGGTTTGATCAGGGCCGGGTCTGACCTGAAGGGGAGGGTCAGTCCAGCCCAGATCCCCACTGCTGCAGTGTATGTTAGGGCTTCATCAGGAGGGGAGCAAGTTCTGAAGAAAGAGGTCAAAAAACTCACTTGTTGGTCTCTGTGTAGGAGCTTATTTTCCCTGAATCCCTCCTGAGGTAGTGGGCAGCAGAGGACCGTCTTTTCCACATGGTGAGGACTTCCCTGTGTGTGTGGTTGTGGCACAGGAAGGAGATGTGTTGAATCTAAGCATTAAACAGCATATTTTTGACACTCAGGATTAACTTCTCAAGACCAATCTTGCCCAAGGAAAAAGCCTGGAAAAGGAGGAAGAGGAAAGAAAAGGAGTCAAAAATGGCTCTTCCTCAGGTAAAGTCATGTTCTTACTTGATTGTTCTGTCTCTCCTTCATGAAGTGTCCATCTTTGGACTTGCTAATCTCTGACTCTGAGTGTCCTGCTTGACGTGTTCCTTCTTACTCACTCAGGGCCTTCCCTCAGTCCCTCTCATCTCCACTTAGATTCCATCTCACCGTGACCCGGTGACATGGAACTTGTGAAGGGGCTCCACTGGGTGTGGTCCTAGGCAGGGCTTCACATCCACGGATTGGAGGTGGGTGTGGGCACTGTGGTATCAGTGCAGTTGAGGACAGCAAGGATTGTTTAGGGGCCCCATGTGGATTCACTGTCAACTCTCTGTAGACCAGGATGAAAGAAGTTGCACATGGAAGTCATGTATTAATGTATAGGAATAGTTGGAAAATTCTGCCAGAGTGATAAGAGGAAACCAGCTCTGCCTGACTTGATAATGCATTCAGAGCTAAACAAGTGAATCATGGCATTTCTGGTTCCAGAATATTAATGATTGAGAATAAAGTTCAGAAACAGACATCAGTGATAGAGTATGTTTTATTCCATAATTGGTTTTAAGATAGACAATCAACCTAAATATATAACAGTAACAGGTTTTAAAAAAATCATTCTCGGCATATCCATCCCACAGAGACCGTGGTCTTCCTTCAGGGACTCTCATGCAGCAGATCTTTTAGATAAAAATGGTTATAATTAAGCCAAGACGTGGAGCATGAAACTTTATCTTTGTCATCAAAGAGGCTGTGGCCAAATTCTGGTTCCACCATTATTATTAACTATTACCTTTCTTTTATTTTAAACGTTGCATGATATATATTTGTGTGATTTTGTGGTCAAACTCCAAACAAAGAAGCAGTTTAGGCACTAAGATGTAAAGCATCCTCTTCCCTGTCATGTCTTCCACCATCCCTCATGCCTCAGTGAGGGACCACTGTTGTCAGTTCTGTAGCAAGAGTCAGCTGAAATCTTATAAAAATGCATTTATGCATCCTAATGAGATCTTAGAAAAAATTCTTCAATGAAGCTTATTAAAGTAATATTTTGTTCTGCAAATTTAAAAAATTTACACAATATATGTCTGGAAGTTGTTTTCATGTTAGTAAACACAGATACAGCTTGCCTTTGACAGATCCTCATTGGGGCAATCTCTTGATGAAGACACATGAGACCTTTACAGTTTTTCGCTGTTATAAAGGATGCCACAGTGGCTCTCTATGAGCAGGCTGACCTCTCTCCTGGTGTCTGAGGATTTCTCTGGGTTGGGCAACTTGACATGTGATTACTAGGTCAAGCATGGTGCATTTCATATTTTGGTAGAGTCTGTCAGATGCCCTCTCCTAAAGCTGCAAAGGTACTCTCTCCCACCAACAGCATGTGAGATTTCCCCTGATGTAACCAAACAGGTACTGTAATCTTTTTGCATTTTGAAAATTTGGAGGAAAATGGCAATCTTAGTTTGTATTTCCATTTTCCAACTACTTGTGAGTAACTTTCATTATTTTGTGGAAATAAAACATGGATTTTCATACTTTACTCAGTTCTCCTTTGATATATTTTTAGGAGCTATTCTATATTTTGTAGTTTAATTCTTACACGTGCCCTGGTGTCTTTCTTAGTTTATCATTGTTTTGCAATGAAACATGCATCTTCTTTCCTTCTTGCCCTCTGCTTTCTGATCTTGCTTTAGAAGGCCTCACCTGGCATAGTTTCAAAATATTGTGTTCCATTTAGTGTTAATCTTTTTTTGCTTAAAATTATCTCTTTAACTTGGATTTAATGAAATATTTTTAACTTGGCTTTTTTGTGGATATCTTTTAGCCATTTTATTTTGTTGATTTCAAAGTTTTGTATATTACACACCCTCGCGCACACACACACGCATACACATATACTAATAGGTTCACATGTTGTTTGGCAGGGCCCTCCATTTTATTTTTCTTTTTAAAATTATTTCTCTCTCAACACAATGGAGACTTTTTATTTGAAATTCCACATTTCTTTTACATTTGAATTGCCCTGAATTTCTAAATGACTGAGGTCTTTATATCACCACATCTTCCAATAAGAATTAGGTTTGTCAGTCTTTGATTATATTTTTGTTATATCCATCAGTATATTCTTTAATAAAATTTTCTAATTTCTTCACATAGCTTGGGAAATCTCTTGTAATTAGATGTCACGTAAAATTCCTGATGGGAATTTGCTTCTCCCTCTTCTCGTCCCAGCTCAGGCATCCTGTGCAGTGGTGAAAGGCAGGAGCCTGGCTGGCCCACTTGCCTCAGCCTTACCTCTAGTGGAAATGCCTCTAGTGCTTACTGCAGATTATGATGCTTGGTGAAAGTGTCTTGCTTGATAACAGTTCTTTTAATTTCTTATCTGGCATGATTTTTAATCGAGTATTTCTTCAAAGATCTACTGCTGTGATAAATCTTTCTTCTATTTAATCTGCTAAATTAACATACAACATTAGTCAATTTTTTCATCTTGAATCGTTTTTTTATTAGTGGATTAAACTCCATTTGGCTAATAAACTCCATAATGGCTAAATATCTGACTTTAAATGGAAACTTGTATTTATATTTTTGCATATATGTGGACTTTGTCGTGCCTGAAAATGCCACTCATGCACTAGCTCATCTAGGTGTTGAATATCACTCAATGTGTAGAACATAATATATACTACATCCGTATAAACAACCTGTGTTGAATATTTTTCATTTATGTATTTCTTTTATTGTCCTGAAAAATGGGAAATCTACAGTGATTTAGTGGATTTGATATCCTCTGATGGAAAAATATAAAGCAAAACTAGGGATATATAAATTGTTCACAATTATCTTGCTCAAAATGATCTGTCAGAACATTCACTTCAATTGAATCAATCCTTACACCTCTCTCCTTCTCACGTATTGTGTGAAGATAACAACCGTCGCTACTGTCCATTAGTGAAATGTGTTTTTCATTTCAGGAACTGTTGACCTTCAGGGATGTGGCCGTAGAATTCTCTCAGGAGGAGTGGGAATGCCTGGACCCTGCTCAGAGGGCCTTGTACAGGGATGTGATGTTGGAGAACTACAGGAACCTGCTCTCCCTGGGTGAGAATAGCATCCCTCCAGAAGTTGGGATCTGCCCTAGTGAGTCTCTTGAGAGCCCTTGCCTTGCTTGCCTGGAATTGATGCTGGATTGACTCTGAACTAAAAAGCTTCATGATGTAGTGTCTAGACTTTCACCTTCCCTTTTCTTCAGATGATCTGCCCACTCCACACTAGATTAGTGGTGGTTCCAGAAGTTGAGTAATCACAAAATCTTATGGCAAATGTTGAAAAATATCTGTTTCTGGATCTGCTTTTACCCCTGTACTTTTGATAGAGTAGTTCTTGGAGGAGAGCTAGATATCTGTATTTTAAAAATATTCCTTAAGCATTCAGAGGGAGACAGACAGTGAACAAATTTGTGAAATATTTTTCTAGACATAACTGTAATGTCCTCTCTTCTCAGCTGAACAAAGGGATGGAATTGTATTCTGGAAAAGCCACAGCACATCATGTGGCTTTCTTATAAGCAGGAATCTCTCTTTCTGACCTGAATATTATCTCCATTTTGGAGCAAGGGCACGAGCCCTGGACTGTGCAAAGCCAGGTGAATATAGGGAAAAATTAAGTGTATCAAAGATGTGACCAGAGGAAAGAGCTCAGATGGATGGAGAGGAAGCTGCACCATTAGTAATGTTTGAGAAACTCTCCACAAGTGAAAGAGTTCTATGGGAAAACAAAGTTTATTTCTTGTGACCTCTCAAAGGAAAGTTTTCTTCCCTTCCACTTATCACTCTTTTCTTCAGACCTGTAAAAGTTCATCCTCCCAACCTCTAGCTCATGCAAAGACCAAGGCAAAATCTTTATCGTGACCTCTAATATACTCTTATCTGCCCTCTAGGTCCTCTTTGGTAGCTTGATCTTGAGGTGCACCAGGAGGGCTGGTTATAAGGAGTCCTCTTTCTTCCTGATTCTCATACTCAGTTCTCAGTCCACACAGATCAGAGCTGAAGCCTCCATACTCCAGGCCCCAGGCCTTCTCCAGGTTCCATTCCCATTTCATGTACTTGGGAGACCCTCTTACAGGATGGGAAAATGTTGGCATATTGGGCCCCAGGAAAGTGCATGGGGCTGTCTCAAGCCCTCTCTGCCTCTTCAGATGCCCCAGCCATTTCTTCAGTTCTGCTTTTGCCTCACGTCAGGAAGTATGTGTAACAGGGGAGTGGGGTGGATCTTTTGATCCAGCAGTAAAACTGCTTTTACTCAAAAAAACAATGGATAAAAGAAAATTTCAAAAGGGAAACTAGAAAATACTTTGAGAGGAAAGAAACAAAACACAACATACCAAAACTTATGGTATGGTATAGTATGGTACTGCTTATACACCTGATAAGAGTGTTTTTTTAAATTTCCATATATTTGTAAACTTCCCAGTTTCCCTGCAGTTATTCATTTCTACTTTCATTCTGTTGTGGTTGGAGAAAATATTTTGTATAGTTTCAGTCTTTTTCAGTTTATTGAGACTTGCTTCATGGTTTAATGTATGGTCTATCCTGGAGAATGTTTCATGTGCATCTAGAGGAGAATGTCTTTTGCTGTTATTGGGTGGAGTGTTCTATATGTGTCTGTCAGAGCTATTTGGTTTACAGTCTTGCTCAAGTCCTCTGTCCTTATTGAACTTCTCTCTAGCTATCCTCTCCATTATTGAAAGTGGGGTCTGGAAGTCTCCAAATATTCTCGAACTGTTTTTATTTCTCCCTTTAATTTTGTCAGTGTTTGCTTCATATATTGTAGGACTTTCTTGTTTAGTTGTAAGTTCATATTTGTTGTAATTCCTTGATAAGTTATCCTTTCTTTAGTATACAATTTTCTTTGTCTCATAAAAATTTTTGACTTAAATTCTGTTATTGGTATAGCCACTTCAGGTCTCTTTTGGTTACTATTTGCATGGAATCTGTAATAGTTTGCCAGGGCTGTATAACAAAGTACCACAGGCTGAGTGGCTTAAACAACAGAAATTTATTTTCTCACAGTTTTGGAAGTTAGAAGTCCAAGATAAGAGTGTCAGCAGTTTTTTTCTTCTTAGGCTACTCTCCTTAGCTTGTAGTTGGCTGTCTTTTCTTCCCTCCTTCTTCACATGGTCTTTCCTATGTGTGTGTCTGTGTCTTAATCTCCTCTTATAAAGACACCAGCCGTTGGATTAGGGCCCACTCCAATGACCTCATTTAACCTAAATTACCCCTCTAAATACCTTATCTCCAAATATAGTCACATTTTGAGGTACTGGAGGTTAGAAATTCAACATATCAATTTGTGGGAGAGGACGCAGTTCAGCCCATAACAGAATCATTTGCCATCCTTTCACTTTCGGCGTGTTTACATATCTATATCTAAAGTGAATCTCCTACATACAGAATATAGTTAGATCCTATTTTTATATCCATGCTGCCAACCTCTACCTTTTAATTAAAGAGCTTAATCCATTTACATTTAATGTAAGTAGTGATAAAGAAGAACCTCTGCCATCTATCTGTTTGTTTTCAATGTGTCTTCTGTCGTTTTTTTCTCCTCAATTCTTCCATTACTTCCCTCTTTTGTGTTAGGTACGTTCTAGTGTACCATTTTGATTCCCTTCTTGTTTCCTTTACTATGTATTTTTTAATTGTTTTGTTAGTTATTGCCCTGAGGATTACAAATAAAATATTAGTTTATAACAATCTAGTTAAAATTAATACCAACTCAATTTCAATAGTATATAAAAACTTTGATATACTATATATATATATATACACACACACACATGTATCTCCTGTCCCTTCTTCCTCTGTTGTTATTGTCCCAAGTTACATCTCTATATATTGTGTATCAATCAATGTAGATTTAGAATTACTGTTTTATGTTGTTGTCTTCTAAATCAATAGGGGAAAAAAGGAATTACAAACCAAAAATATGTTAATACTGACCTTATACTTACCTGTGTAGTGTATTACTTTTCCTTATTTCTTTTTGTGGATTTGAGTTACTGTCTCTTCTTTTATTTTAGCCTGAAGCATTCCCTTTACCATTTTTTTGTAGGACTGGTCAACTTACAAGGGACTCTGTCAGTTTTTATTTTTCTGGCAATGTCCTAATTTTTCCTTTATTTAAAGGATAATTTTGACATACATAGAATTCTTGGTAGACAATTATTTCTCTTTAGCACTTGGAAAATGTCATCTCATTGCCTTCTGACCTCCATGGTTTCTGATGTGAAATCAGTGGTTAATCTTATTGAGGACTCTTTCACCTGAGAAATTGTCTCTTACTGCTTTCAAGATTCTCTTTGTCTTTAACAGTTTGATTATAAAGTGTCTCACTGTGGATCTCTTTTAGTTTATCTCACTTGGGATTTGTTGAATTCCTTGGATATGTAGATTCATGTATTTCATAAAATTTGGAAATATTTCTGTGTTGTTGCTTCAAATATTTTTCCTGCCCGTTTCTTTCTGTTATTTCCTTCTGGGGCTCCCATTATCTATGTTGGTACACTTGAAGGTGTCCCACAGTTCTCTTGTCCTCTATTCATTTTTCTTCATTCTTTTTTTTTCTGCTCCTAAAGTTATGTAATCTGAATTGACTTATCTTCAAGTTTGCTAATTCTTTCTTCTGCCTGTTCAGTTCTGTGTTGAACCCCTTTAGGGTTTTAAAATTTTTTTTTTGTCAGTTTTTGTACTTCTCATCTCCAGAATTTCTATTTAGTTTCTTTTTAAAATTTCTCTTTATTGGTATTTTCTATTTGGGTTCCTTTAGTTCTTTGCACATTGTTTCTTTTAGCTCTTTGAGCATATTTAAAATAGTGATATAAATTCTTTGTCTAGTCAAGTCCAATGTCGGGGCTTCCTTGGGGACAATTGCTGTTAAATTCCATTTTTTCCTGTGTATGGGCCATACATCATTGTTGGTTTGCATGCCTCATATATATATATTTTTAAACTGAATTTTATAATATGGCAACTCAGGAAGTCACAGTCTTCCCTACCCACTTCGCCACCCCATCGTTGGTTGTTCCTGCTTGTTGTAGTTGCTATTGTTTGTTTAGTAATTTTTCTGAGTTAATTTTGTAAAGTCCATATTCTTTGTCACGTGTGGTCTCTGAAGTCTCTCTTTAGTTAGCTTAGTGGTCAGCTAGTGATTCGACATAAAATTTCTCAAATACCTGGAACCAAAAAAACCCAGAAAAACAGAAACGAAAACCCCAGTCTTTGGAGATAAACTTTGTGTGTTTGGGAATACCTGTAAAACTCAGCCTGGCAATTTACAATGCTGCCTTAGCCTTTACCTCCTGCTTTTGCTGAGCCTGAAGTTTAGCTGGAGGTAAGGCCTCAGGGTCTTCTCATATGTTTTCTGAGCAATCACTCAGCCCTGGGCATGTGTATGACTTAGATTCCTAGGAATATGTGGCAGTTTTTTTTTTTTTTTTTCCACTGAGGAAGATTCACCCTCAGCAAACATCTCTGCCAGTCTTCCTCTACTTTGTATGTGGGACGCCTCCACAGCATGGCTGATGAGTGGAGTAGGTCCATGCCTGGGATCTGAACCTGCAAACCCAGGCCGCCAAAGCGGAGTGCACAGAACTTTAACCACTCAGCTGCGGGGCTGGCCCCATGTGGCAGCTTTTAAAAGCCCTTATTCCCCAAAGCATTTTACTCCCCAGCCTTTCTTCCTAGGTCTTTCAATGTGTCTTCTCTTTTCTCCATCTTTAATCTCTTGCCCCAAGTGTTCAGCAGCTACTATATTTGCCTTTAAATATGTTTGACAAATGCACCCCTGTGTAGTGCCTCTGCCCTCGGAGAGTTTTGAATTAGGCAAAATAAAGGCAAAGCTCTTTGACTCAGTTCTTCAGGGAACCCCCAAGCAAGTCATAGTAAAAATCACAATTGTTAGAGAATAAAGTTTGCTCTGCCACTCCCAGTACAAGGGACTTGTGCCAGGAATGTGGGCTGCTATTTTCAAGGCTGTCTTTGTGCTGGAGAGAATGAGATGGGGCCAGGGTAAATTAAACTGCCAGAAAGCTCTCCTACTGAGCATGAGCTGCCTCTTTCTTGATTAATTATCTACACGTTTGCTGTAAACATTTGTTTAGTTTCCATAATTCTGATAGTTTTTGCCAATTTATTTGCTGTTTTTATGGAGAGATGTACTTTTGGAGTAACATACTTCACGATTTTCACACTATTAGCTTTACCCCTTTCTTACCTTTATAATACTATATATTTATCTGAAACTGATATTTCAAAAATCAGGGGGCATGTGCATAACTTAGAGTGTTAGGAATATGTGGGAACTTTTCTCAACATATTTTTCAGTTCTCATATTGTGTACTCCTTATGGAATATAAGTCTTTCTCTTGTTCTTAAGGGAGAAAGCATTAAAATTCCAGTCTGTGATTTTGTATAATTGTGGTTCCTTGTTATTTACCTGTTGGATTTATCTTGGTTTATTAAAAATTTTTATTAATTTAATTCTCATTTACAGATTATGGATTTCAGTATATAGTATAGAATAGGACTGCAATTTACCAATTGTTAATGTTGCAAAATACCTATTCTGCATGAGTAGAGATAGTTTTATAGAAGATATTCAGAATATGTTGTTATTCCAACGATGTTTTGTTAAATTCTTTTTGATTTTCCTATCAGCTTTTTAGTTTTGCAATTCATAATTCCCATGTATTTATCATATTCATTATGTTTTTAATGAATTATTTATCATTACTTCATATAATGCTATACTATAGCATTTTTTTGCATGCAATAATTATGCAGTAAATATGCATTTATATAATATTTGTGTCTCTTGTAATATGAGACACCAGTTTGTCTACTGCCAGTCAGTGTGTGTTTTGATGTGGTAGTCAAAGAATACACTTTCTTTCAGAGCTTATGTAAGTTTACATAGTGTAAGTGATTTTTTCCTAGAGTGTTTGAAAGTAGGCTTCCCTTAAAAATAATTTGAAATACATGTAATCTTTTATTAAAGAGTTCTGTTCTTAAACATTCGTAGACCTTGCTTGAGAAGTTTTTATCTCTTCAATGTAAATATTACTTTTACTGTAATATTCATCTTCCAATTCTAGTTAATATGAAGACTATTTTTTAAATATCTTTCAGATATCTCTGCTAGATTTATGATCAAGGAATTATTACCAAAGAAAGACATTAATAATGGTGAATTATACCAACCAATGGTCTTGGGAAGATATGAAAGCCATGACATTGAGGATTTTGACTTCAGGAAAGTCTGGGGAAATATGTATGAATTTGAGAGTAATTGTGGATATGAAGAAAGAAATTTCAAAGAAGTGCTTATGACAGGTAACGTAAGTCTCACTAGTAAAAAAGAGAAACACGACAGCAAATCTTGCATTAATTTACCTTTAAAGCAGAGTGTTTCTTTAATAAAAAGTGCATATCATAACTTCAAACATGGGAAGTCATTTATAAAGAATTTGTTAAAAATAAAAAGTAACATAGTCTCTGCAGGAAACAAATATACAAAATGTTTTGAAAATAGGATTGGATTAAGCTTTCAGTCACATCTGGCTGAATTGCAGAGATTTCAAACTGAAGAGAAAATTTATGAATGTCATCAAGTTGAGAAGTCTATCAAAACTTGTTCCTCAATTTTACCACTTCAAAGATTTCCTCCTCCTAGTGTCAAAACCAACATTTGTAAGAAATATGGAAAAGTTTTTATGTATCCTTCATTGCTTACACATCATCAGAAAACAAACATTAGAGAAAAACCATATAGATGTAATGAATGTGGAAAGACTTTTAGCCATTATTCAGTCCTTACTAGTCATCAGAGAATTCATTCTGAGCAGAGACCTTACAAATGTGATGAGTGTGGTAAAGCCTTTAAGCAGTTCTCAAACCTCACAAGACATCAGAGAATCCATACTGGAGAGAAACCTTATAAATGTAATATATGTGACAAGGTCTTTAATCAAAATTCCCATCTTACAAATCACTGGAGAATTCATACTGGAGAGAAACCACACAAATGTAATGAATGTGGTAAGGCTTTTATCAAATGTTCAGACCTTTGGCGTCATGAGAGAATTCATACTGGAGAGAAACCTTACAAATGTAATGAATGTGGCAAGGGTTTTACCAAACGTTCATATCTTTGGGATCATAAGAGAATTCATACTGGAGAGAAACCATACAAATGTATTGAATGTGGCAAAGTTTTTAGGCAGTGGTCTACGCTCAGGATTCACCGAAGAATTCATACTGGTGAGAAACCTTATAAATGTAATGAATGTGGCAAAGCTTTTAAGCAGTGCTCACACCTCACTAAGCATCAAAATGTACATCCTGGAGAGAAGCCACACAAATGTAGTATGTGTGGTAAGGCTTTTATCCACATTTCAAGCCTTGTGAAACATCAGAAAATTCATACTGGAGAAAAACCATACAAATGTAATGAATGTAGTAAGGCTTTTATCCAAAGTTCAAGTCTTGTGGAACATCAGAGGATTCATACTGGTGAGAAACCTCACAAATGCAATGAGTGCGGCAAAGCCTTTACTGTTCGTTCAAGCCTAACTAAACATAAGAGATACCATACTGGAGAGAAACCTTATAAATGTAATGAATGTGATAAAGCTTATGCACAATTTGTACACCTTACTAGACATCAGAAAATACATAATGAAAAGAAACATTGTGAATCAACTACATGTGATAATGCTTTTACTCAAAGCTCAAGCTTGGGGGTTCGTCAGAGAATTTATGGTAGAGAGAAACCTTACAAATGTAATGAGTGTGGCAAATCCTTTAACTGGTGTTCACGCCTTACTCGACATCAGAGAATCCATACTGGAGAGAAACCATATAAATGTATTGTGTGTGGCAAGGCCTTTAGTCAAAATTCAAACCTTACAATTCATCAGAGAATTCATACTGGAGAGAAACCTTACAAATGTAATGAATGTGGCAAAGCCTTTAAGCAGTACTCAAGCCTCACTAGACATCAAAATATACATCCTGGAGAGAAACCACACAAATGTAACGTGTGTGGTAAGGCTTTTATCAAACGTTCACACCTTTGGGGTCATGAGCGAATGCATACTGGAGAGAAACTATACAAATGTATTGAATGTGGCAAGGCCTTTAGACAATGGTCTGACTTCAGGATTCACAAAAGAATTCATACTGGAGAGAAATCTTAGAAATATAATGAGTGGTGTAAAGAAATATAATGAATGGTGTAAATCGTTTAAACATTTTTCACAACAGACTATGTATCAGAGAATTTATACTAGGGAGAACTAAGCCTCTAGTCCTAGATTAATTGACCTCAGATATTAAATTCTTCACAATAATTAAAAGTCAAAATCATGTGAAACTCATGTAATGATGAGTATTGGTGGAGCAAGGAGATCTTTGGTAGTGTACCATTTCTTCATTTTAAAAATATTTTTATTATTTGAGGTTTCTTGAAAAGGCTACATTACTATTGATATCTTTCAACCTGAAGTTTGAAATTTGATGTTATGCCTTCATCACATGCGTTTCATGTGTTACCTTCATGGTCTCTGGGAGGGGATCAGTAAGATAGATAAACAGGCCTACTTTATTAGATGGAGATTATTCATATCCATGTTTCCTGAAGGAACAGGGATGCTGAATTTTAACATACAATATTGTGTGGTTTTCAATGAGAGCATGGGGTTGGGAGAAGAATATATGTAAAACAATGATGTAAATCATCATATGTTCAGGATACTCTTCTACAGGTTTATTGGTACAACAGTGGGCCACTGGATTATCAGAAACCTTTGCTGTACCAGCTGAGCATGAAACAGAGCAGGCCTTAGGATTGAGAGACTGAGATTTTAATGAGAATGTGATGATAGGTTAGTAGGGACTGCTTATGTAGTAGAAATAATGGAGAAGAAGTGATTGCCATCCTCTCCTTTTAAAGAAAATAGCTGTTGTATATCAAAGATGAATTAGTCTTATTCTTGGAAATTAAAGACAGCAATTATCAGAGACGAGAATTTAATTAACCAGAGTATGGTATACGTGTATAGGATTCACATTTAACCACTATATCATCAATACCATTTTACTCAGAATGTATCATAGTTGTCATGTTTTAATTAATAAAATTTAATAATTTTTTCAAAATTCTGTGAATCATGTTTTTTTCCTATCAAATCAAACCTATCCCACATCATTATGGGAAGGAAGAAGTAACACTGTCTTTATTCACACATGACATTATCTATGTAGAAACTCAGAATCAACAAAAAACTTTTGGAACTAATAAGTGATTATAGCATGATTGAAGGATACAAAGTGAATACAATGGACCAAATGTTTGTGTCTCCCATCCAAAATTCATATGTTGACGTTCTAACCCACAATGTCACTGTATGAGCAGGTGGGATCTTTGCGAGGTAATTAGTTCATGAGAGTGGAGCCCTCATGAATGAGATTAGTGCCCTTATAAAAGGGACCTCAGAGAACATTCTTACTCTCTGCCATGTGAGGATACAAGAAGAAGACAGCCATCTGCAACCAGAAAGAGGGCTCTCACCAGACACTAAATCAGCTAGCACCTTGATCTTGGACTTTGCCTCCAGAACTGTGAGAAAAATCTGTTGTTTATAAGCCACTTAGTGTATGGTTTCTTACAAAACTGAACATAGTCTTACCATATGATCTAGCAACCACGC
Organism: Ceratotherium simum simum; assembly: GCF_057802395.1. Classification (NCBI taxonomy): domain Eukaryota; kingdom Metazoa; phylum Chordata; class Mammalia; order Perissodactyla; family Rhinocerotidae; genus Ceratotherium; species Ceratotherium simum. Next base: position 8,705,971 of record NC_141932.1, read on the forward strand.
TCCCTGCTATGTACACAAGTGAGTTGAAAATTTATATCTATACAAAACCTACACGTGAATGTTTATAGCAGTTTTATGAATAATTGCCAAAACTTGGAAGCAACCAAGATGTGCTTAAGTAGGTGAATGGTTAAACTGTGGTACATCCAGAAAATGGAATATTATTCAGTGCTAAAAGAAATGAGTTTTTAAGCCAAAAAAAGCCATAGAGGAACCTTAAATACATATCAGTAAGTGAAAGAAGCCAATCTGCAAGGGCTATATAGTGTATGATTCCAACTATATAACAGTCTGAAAAAGGCAAAACTGTAGAGACAGTAAAAAGATCAGTGGTTGCCAGGTGTTAGGGGGAAGAAAGGACAAATAGGTGGAGAACAGATGATTTTTAGGGCAGTGAAACTACTTTTGTGTTATACTATAATGATGGATATGTGTCATTACATTTGTCAAATCTATAGAATATACAATTAAGAGTGAACCTAATACAAACTATGGAATTTGAGTGGTAATGGTGTGTCAATGTTGGTTCTTCAATTGTAATGAATGTACCACTGGTGTGGGATTTTGATAGTTGGGGAGGCTGTGCATGGGGTGCAGGAGGTATATGGGAAATCTCAGTACCTTCCACTCAATTTTGCTCTGAACCTAAATCTGCTCTAAAAAATAAAGTCTTAAAAAAACAACAAAACAGAAAAAACACAAAGGCTTTATTATCCATGGTACAGCAGTCTCAAGAACATCGTGATTTCATCAATGCCTCCCTAATTCCTATCGGAATGATGTGGAGAGGGACTGGTGGACAAAGCACACGCAATGGGTTTGCATCACAGGTGAGGAACTTTTAAGTGTAGAAAAACCCAATCTTTTAAAGGGAACTACTAGCAAACCTGCCCTACCCTTTGCCTAAAAGGGAAACATTATCTTTATTTACCTGTATAGCAAACAAGTCTGTCCATTGTTCCAGAGGGTGATGCTGTCCCTATCTTCCAAAACTATTTTTCTCACAAATATTTGTGAAAACAGTACAGAAGAAAAGCTGTTTGTGCCTCATTTCTTCACTGTATTCACTTCTGGCCAATTTTCCCATACATGTGACACAAGTTGTCAACCACTCTCTTTAATTGACCCAGGAGATAAGACTAAAATCTATTCAATTTACTTCAAACAATATTTGGTTAGGTTTGCTAGCTACAAGATACTATGCATCGAGATGAGGCCAAGTTGCTTTATTTGCCTCTGCTATACCAATGTTGGTCCAGCTGAACAAAGCCCTGTAACCATTAGGGTGTACTTTAGGAAGACGTGATGTCTTCATAAGCTTCTGAATTGAGTATTTGAGGGTAACAATTGTATAAACAACTGAACATTGCACAAAAACATACAATTTACATGTTTCTGATGAGATTAGGAATTATTGTATTTGTTAGCCATACAAAGCAGAGCCTGGGTTATAGTGGAGTCAGAGGTAATGAGCAGAAAGGGGCTGACAGTCAGAAAACACACAGATGAGGGAAGCAATCTTCACCAACCATCAGTTGGAATTATAAATAAGAGCAAGACAAATGTGAAAGAGAAGGAGTAAAAAGATACAAAGGTACTTACCAGGACAAAGATACTTTGGGTGGCTCTGGTCTCAGCAAAGGATATGGGGGAAACATTATTCCTGTGAATATGTTGGATTTACTGCTGATGTCTGTATAGGATAAAAACCTTGGAGTCATTGGCCCAGATAGTGAGCATAGAAAATGAAACTTCAGAAAAGACTATCAATGGTGCATGTACTGAGCCTGTGATTTTCTCATTATCTATAGCAGAACAGTATCTCTAATCTCTTTTCTTTGTGATATTTTTCATGCTTCATTTGTTAGACACATACAACACATATAGGAAAAATTGAATTCACAAACATGTACAAGATCCAGCAGAGGAAAATTGAGAAGCCAATGTACTTTGGGGCTTCGACTTTAAGATCCTTCCAAGTTCATGGGGCTGTTCATGGTGGTCTGGAACACACTCAGGAGGCAGGTGCTGCCAATGGATAAACCCCTGCCCACTCTCTGAACATACAAAAAAGTTTGCGTCCAAAATCATTGAAAAAATGTTTCAACCCAAAAGCTGCCATTGTCTGGGGGACTCCTTTAGAGAGAATGATCAAGGAGTTGGATATAGTCAGGTCTTGGGAATCAAATCTGTGGCACTCACCCTGCTTTCCGTGTGGTATAGGAACAGGTAATGGGAAAGAAGAGAGAAATTGCCCGGAATTCCAACTATAGTCTGTGACAAGAAGATAACTGCCATTGTCAAGTCCCTAGAGGCTACTCTGTCATTCAGCATATTTTCCTTTAAATTATGGCAACAATCACTCCTCTGAGCAAAAAGGCTCATTGAGGATTTTTGACACCAAGAGTAACTTGTGCTGTGTGCTCCTGTTCGATTGCCAAGACTTCACAAGACAGGAAGAGGTGGAGAGATAACCAGTATATTTCATGGAGAAGTCAACACTAAGGATGAAGTGGTGTTAATCTAGGGGAAGAAATGAGAAATGAGAGCAAATGGAAAGAATGCATAATACAACATTTTCAGAATAAGCTAAAATTTGCTAGCCATTTTGGATAAAAGAAAAACCTTGATCACTACCCACGTTATAAAACAAGTTAACTCTGAGTGGATTGCTGATCTAAATTTTAAAAATATATTGTGCTGTTTTAGAAAAACAAAAAAAATATTTCTGTGGTCTTAGAATAAGAAAATATTCTTATATCCTAAACAGCACAGAATATATTAACCATAAGAATGAAATGACTTTATAATTTTATAATTTTATTTATTTATTTATTTTTCCCCCCAAAGTCCCAGCAGATAGTTGTATGTCATAGCTGCACATCCTTCTAGTTGCTGTACGTGGGACGCGGCCTCAGCACGGCCGGAGAAGCGGTGCGTCGGTGCGCGCCTGGGATCCGAACCCGGGCCGCCAGCAGCGGAGCGCACGCACTTAACCGCCAAGCCATGGGGCTGGCCCAGAAATGACTTTAGATTATGTTAAAATTAAGAGCTGGTTCTCATCAACACACACACACACACACACACACACACACACACACAGAGACACGGAAATGCTTGTAACAAGCTGAAAGAACTCCCAAAGATAGAACAGACAATGCACAAATCATTCCAATAGAAACTTCAATAAGAGGTTATTCAATGGGTAATACATGTGTAAAAAATATTCAACGTCCTAAATAATCAGAAATGTTCAAATATAACGCTACCTGGTACCATCAAACACCACCCAGAAATCTAAAACGAAATGACAGAAATATCAAGTTTTGTGAAGGATGTGGATAAAGCAAGAATCTCATGCACTGCTGGTGGGTGTTAAAATTGGTACAAACATTTTGGGAAACTGTGTAGTATATACTTTGGCTGACTAAATGTAATCCTGTGTCCTGGCAATTCCACTCGTGTGAATATACTGAACAGAAATTTGTATCACCAAAAAACTAGTCACAGAATTTATATACTGCACGACTTATTACTCAAAATAGCCCCAAATGCAAAACTACCCACTTGTTTATTAACAATAAAGTGAACCAATGAATCATTTGATATTCACACAATGGAGTCCTATATAGAAATGTTAATGAATCACAATAATAATATGCAACAATACAGATAAATTCACAAAAATCATATGGAATGGAAAAAGGGCCATTATTAAATGTTTTGTGCTGTATGATTCCATTTATATAAAGTATAAAACAGGCAAAGGTAATCTAATCTTTCAAATGGTAAGATAGTAGTAAACTTATTCCCAACAATTCTGGTCCTACAAATATACCCACCAGAACTACACCCTTGGGAATAATGACTGAGAGGGGGCAAAAGAGGGTTTTAGGAGACTGACAACGTTCTGTTTCTTGATCTGGGTATTGTGTACAGAGGTGTGGTCATTTGTGAAATCCCACTGAGCTGTGCACTAATAACCTGTGTATGTGTCTTAAATTTTTAAAAAATACATGTCTCCCCCCCAAAATTGGAAGTTACTAGGGAAAGGTTGTTCCTGTGAATGTGCGTGACCTGCTGATTGTGTCTGAACATGATGAAACATACAGATCTACAGGTCTGTATTGTGAGCTCACAATGAGACATCAGATAATAATAACAATGCTGCTTAGAGTGAGTCTGTGATTTTGTCATGAGATTCAGCAGAGCTTATCCTAAATCTTTGTCCTTTGTGATGACTTGTTGCTGACACTCAAACCTGGGACCAGTGTTCATATCACACACCTGTCTTCCTGCTAACACAGGAATCTCCTGGAGGTGTCCTGGATCAACCTCAATGCCATCTCTTCCTTCCAGGCCAAACCCTCCTGCATGGGCACACACAGAGTATCCAGGGCATCACCTAATGGACCTGAATGCAGGGTCCCCTAAAGTCTAGATGTCCTCAAGGGCAGCACCATGGTTCTGGTACTGAACTCTGAATGGGAATGAGTACGACAAGGTCCCAGCACAATTTACTCCAGAATGATACCCCACTGATGACACTAGGTCTCCGCTCTCACTTGGGCAGCCATACAGGTAGCTCTGAGCACAGATCTCAACTGCATCCATAGTCTGCACCCTGTACATGGTACTCTGCCTCTTCAGAGTCTAGAGGCTCTAAAAGAGCATTATCATCAAAGATTTATTTCCGAAGTAACTGCTCCATTCCACAATCTGTAGCTCTAACACCACCTGTCAGCCAAGAGGGTGACCTTAGGTCTGTAACTGCTGCAGAGAAAGGAAGAGGCCACCATATCCACGCGCAAATGCATGCGCATGGAGGCGGTCTCCTCCCTATCCCACCAGCCCAGATGCCTCTCCCAGGCAGTGTTACTAACTGCTGCTTCTTGCACATCTGTACCTGCAATGGCAAAGCCTGCTTCTTCTTCTGGTGTCCTCAGACCTTTGCTATAGCAGCCTTCTGGCTCTCCACAGGAATCACCCATCTAGGTTCCACTCCTTCCCTATAATACGCAAAATGCAGGGAACCAACAATATTTCTGTTGAGATGCGACGGTAGTGTGTAAAGGGGTCAGGTGTGCTGTGCTTGCTTTTTCTAGCTTAGTGCTACTGAAAGAGGGATTAGGGGGAGTACTTTTGAATCAGTGTCCTGAGGGCAATGGGAAGCCATTGAAGGGATTAATGCCAGGGGATTGTCTCCCAACTCCGTTTGTCCCTCTGCCCTCCCTGTAAGTCTTGCCCCTCTTTCCGTCCCAGAACCACATCTCTCCATCTTCCATGGCCCCACCTCTTTTATTTCCTCCTCACTCAGTTTGATGTACCTGCCCCTTGCTGTCCCCACTGTTACCACCGGTTAAGTCTCTCTCGTCCAGTTTGCCACCCTTCACCTCTCTGGCAATACCTTTTAATCTAGATTTTTCTATTTTCTTTTCTCCCTCTTCTTTTCTCCGGTTCACTCTTGTTGTCTCTCCATATCCACTTGCCCCTTCCTCTATTTTACCCTCGCTTTTTCTTTTCTTTTTTTTTTTTGCATTTTTGAACATTGTTTTTATTCTTTTAGTTTTTTGTTTATTGCAGTAACTGGTTTATAACATTGTATAAATTTCAGGTGTACATCATTGTACTTCTATTTCTTCATAGATTACATCATGTTCACCATCCAAATACTAATTACAACCCATCACCACACACATGTACCGAATTATCCCTTTCACCCTTCTCCCTCCCCCGTTCCCCTCTGGTAAGCACCAATCCAATCTCTGTCCCTCTGTGTTTTTTTACTGTTGTTATTATCTACTACTTAATGAAGGAAATCATACGGTATTTGACCTTCTCCCTCTGACTTATTTCACTTTGCATTATACCCTCAATGTCCATCCATGTTGTCACAAATGGCTGGATTTCATCGTTTCTTATGGCTGAGTAGTATTCCATTGTGTATATATACCACATCTTCTTTAACCATTCGTCCCTTGATGGGCACTTAGGTAGCTTCCAAGTCTTGGCTATTGTGAATAATGCTGCAATGAACACAGGGGTGCATGTATCTTTACGCATTGGTGTTTTCAAGTTCTTTGGATAAATACCCAGCAGTGGAATAGCTGCATCATATGGTACTTCTATCCTTGATTTTTTGAGGAATGTCCATACTGTTTTCCATAGTGGCTGCACCAGTTTGCACTCCCACCAGCAGTGTATGAGAGTTCCCTTCTCTCCACATCCTCTCCCACACGTTGTTTCCTGTGTTGTTAATTATAGTCATTCTGACGGGCGTGAGGTGATATCTCATTGTAGTTTTCATTTGCATTTCCCTGATAGTTGATGATTTTGAACATCTTTTCATGTGTCTGTTGGCCATCTGTATATCTTCTTTGGAGAAATGTCTGTTCAGGTCTTTTGCCCATTTTTTAATTGGGTTGGTAGTTTTTTTGTTGTTGAGATACATGAGTTCTTTATATATTTTGGAGATTAAGCCCTTATCAGATGTATGGTTTGCAAATATCTTCTCCCAATTGTTAGATTGTCTTTTCGTTTTGTTGATGGTTTCCTTTGCTGTGCAGAAGCTTTTTAGTTTGATGTAGTCCCATTTGTTTATTTTTTCTATTGTTTCTCTTGCCCGGTCAGACATGGTGCTTAAAAAGATGTTGCTAAGACTGATGTCGAAGAGCGTACTGCCTATGTTTTCTTCTAGAAGTTTCACAGTTTCAGGTCTTACATTCAAGTCTTTAATCCATTTGGAGTTAAGTTTTGTGTATGGTGTAAGGTAAGGGTCTACTTTCATTTTTTTGCATGTGGCTGTCCAGTTTTCCCAACACCATTTGTTGAAGAGATTTTCTTTTCCCCATTGTATGTTCTTGGTTCCTTTGTCAAAGACTAGCTGTCCCTAGATGTGTGGGTTTATTTCTGGGCTTTCAATTCTATTCCATTGATCTGTGTGTCTGTTTTTGTGCCAGTACCATGCTGTTTTGGTTACTATAGCTTTATAGTATATTTTGAAATCAGGGAGTGTGATACCTCCAGCTTTGTTCTTTTTTCTCAGGATTCCTTTAGCTATTCAGGGTCTTTTGTTGTTCCATATAAATTTTAGGATTCTTTGTGCTATTTCTGTGAAAAATGTTGTTGGGACTTTGATAGGGATTGCATTGAATCTATAGATGGCTTTAGGAAGTATGGACATCTTAACTATGTTAATTCTTCCGATCCAAGAGCACGGAATATCTTTCCATTTCTTTGTGTCTTCTTCAATTTCTTTCAGCAATGTTTTATAGTTTTCCGTGTACAGCTCTTTCACCTCTTCGGTTAAGTTTATTCCTAGGTATTTTATTCTTTTTGTTGCAATTGTAAATGGGATAGTATTCTTAATTTCTCTTTCTGCTACTTTGTTGTTAGTGTATAGAAATGCAACTGATTTTTGTATGTTGATTTTGTATCCTGCAACTTTACCATATTCGTTTATTCTAAAAGTTTTTTGGTGGATTCGTTAGGGTTTTCTATATATAAAATCATGTCATCTGCCAATAGTGAGAGTTTCACTTCTTCATTGCCTATTTGGATTCCTTTTATTCCTTTTTCTTGCCTTATTGCTCTGGGTAAAACCTCCAGTACCATGTTGAATAAGAGTGGTGAGAGTGGGCAGCCTTGTCTCGTTCCTATTTTCAGAGGAATGGTTTTCAGCCTTTCCCCATTGAGTATGATGTTGGCTGTGGGTTTGTCATAAATAGCTTTTATTATTTGAGATACTTTCCTTCCATACTCATTTTGTTGAAAGTTTTTTTCATAAACAGGTGTCGTATCTTGTCAAATGCCTTCTCTGTGTCTATTGAGATTACCATGTGGTTTTTATTCTTTGTTTTGTCAATGTGGTGTATCACATTGATTGATTTGCGGATGTTGAACCATCCCTTCATCCCTGGTATAAATCCCACTGATCATAGTGTATGGTCTTTTTAATGTGTTGCTGTATTCGGTTTGCCAATATTTTGTTGAGGATTTTTGCATCTATGTTCATCAGCGATATTGGCCTGTAATTTTCTTTCTTTGTATTGTCTTTGTCTGGCTTTGGTATCAGGGTGTTGTTGGCCTCGTAGAATGAGTTAGGAAGTGTTCCATCTTCCTCTACTTTTTGGAATAGTTTGAGAAGGGTGAGTATTAAGTATTCTTTGAATGTTTGGTAAAATTCACCAGAGAAGCCGTCTGGTCCTGGACTTTTATTTTTTGGGAGGTTTTTGATTACTATTTCATTCTCTTTACTTGTGATTGGTCTATTCAGATTCTCCATTTCTCCTTGGTTCAGTTTTGGGAGGTAGTATGAGTCTAAGAATTTATCCACTTCTTCTAGATTGTCCAATTTGTGGGCTTATAATTTCTCATAGTATTCTCTTATAATCCTTTGTTTTTCCGTGGTATCCATTGTAATTTCTCCTCTTTCATTTCTAATTTTATTTATTTGAGCCTTTTCTCTTTTGTTCTTAGTAAGTGTGCCTAAGGGTTTGTCAATTTTGTTTATCTTCTCAAAGAACCAACTTTTTGTTTCATTAATCCTTTCTACTGTTTTTTTTTTGCCTCAATTTCATTTATTTCTGCTGTGATGTTTATTATTTCTCTCCTTCTGCTGACTTTGGGCTTTGTTCTTCTTTTTCTAGTTCTGTTAGGTTTAAATTAAGGTTGCTTATTTGGGATTTTTCTTTTTCGTTAAGATGGGCTTGTATCGCTACGAGTTTCCCTCTCAGGACTGCTTTTGCTGCATCCCATTTGATTTGGTATGGCATATTTTCATTTTCATTTGTTTCCAGATATTTTTTGATTTATCTTTTAATTTCATCAATGATCCATTGGTTGTTCAGTAGTATGTTGTTTAATCTCCACATTTTTGTCACTTTCCCAGTTTTTTTTTCGTGGTTGATTTCCAATTTCATAGTATTGTGGTCTGAAAAGATGCTTGTTATGATTTCAATCTTCTTAAATTTATTGAGGCTTGCTCTGTTTCCCAACATATGGTCTATCCTTGAGAATGTGCCATGCATGCTTGAGAAGAATGTGTAGTCAGCTGTTTTTGGATGGAGTGCTCTGTATATGTCTACTAGGTCCATCTTGTCCAGTTTTTCATTTAAGTCCACTGTTTCATTATTGACTTTTTGTCTGGATGATCTTTCCATTGGGGTAAGTGGGATATTAAGATCCCCTACTATTATTGTGTTGTTGTTAATTTCTCCTTTTAGGTTTGTTAATAGTTGCTTTGTGTACTTTGGTGCTCCTATGATGGGTGCATATATATTTATAATTGATATATCTTCTTGGTGGAGTGTCCCTTTTATCATTATATATTGCCCTTCTTTGTCTCTCTTAACCTGTTTTATCTTGAAGTCTACTTTGTCTGATATGAGTATGGCAACATCTGCTTTCTTTTGTTTGCCATTAGCTTGGAGTATTGTCTTCCATCCTTTCACTCTGAGGCTGTGCTTGTCTTTAGTGCTAAGATGTGTTTCCTGAAGGCAGCATATTGTTGGGTCTTGCTTTTTAATCCATCCTGCCACTCTGTATGTTTTGATTGGAGAGTTCAATCCCTTTACATTTAGGGTAATTATTGATATATGAGGGCTTAATGTTGCTGTTTTGTCACTTATTTTCTGGTTCTTTTGCATTTCCTTTGTTTCTTGTCCCATTTGTTTCGGAGTGCCAATTCATTATGGTTGTTCTGTCTTATGACTCTTCTAGTTTTCTCTTTGTTTATCATATGTGATTTTTTTTTTTGATTATTTGTTTAGGGGTTACCTTGTGTTTTGTGTAAAAAAATCTTGTGTATGAGATAGTCCATTATCTGATGGCCTCTTATTTCCTTATACTAAGTCAATTCAATCTCTTTCCTCTTCCCCTTCTAAGTCATTCTTGTTATACCTTATTCTATCTTGTGTTGTGAGTGTGTGTTTACAGTGATGAGGTTATATTTGTGTTTGGTGATTTCCGTCTTTGATCTTTGATTTTGGTATTTAAGTGGTTGCTAACCTATTCCGATAAAGATCTACTATTTTTATGATTTTATCTACCTATTTTCCTCCTTGCTCCAAGCTTTGTATTCCCTTTCTCTTCTTTTTTTCAGGCCTGAGGGCCTTTGTGAGTATTTCTTGTAGTGGATATCTTGTGGCCATGAATCCTTTAGCTTTTGTTTATCCAGGAAAGTTACTATTTCTCCACCATATTTGAAGGATATTTTTGCTGGATAGAGTATTCTTGGCTGAAAGTTTTTGTCTTTCAGTATTTTGAATATATCATTCCAGTCTCTCCTAGCCTGTAAAGTTTCTGTTGAGAAATCCGCTGAGAGCCTGAGGGGAGTTCCTTTGTATGTTATTTTTTGTTTTTGTCTAGCTGCCCTTAATATTGTTTCTTTGTCATTGACTTTAGCCAGCCTTACCACTAAATATCGTGGAGTGGGCGTTTGCCTGTTGACATATTTAGGTGACCTATTGGCTTCACTTACTGTTATTTCCTGCTCCTTCCCCAGATTTGGGAAGTTCTCATCAATTATTTCCTTGAATAGGCTCTCTGTTCCTCTTTCCCTCTCTTCTCCCTCAGGAATACCTATAAGTCTTATGTTACATTTCCTAATAGACTCAGATATTTCTCGGAGACTTTATTCATTTCTTTTTAGTTTTAGTTCTCTCTCGTCTTCCATCTGGAGCATATCTGTATTCCTGTCCTCTATAATGCTAATTCTTTCCTCCATATTGTCAGCTCTGTTCTTTAAAGATTCCAGATTCTCCTTTACTCCTCCATTGTGTTCTTGACCTCCATCAGTACTGATTGGTTTTTCTTTATGATTTCAATCTCTTTTGTGAAGAAACTCCTTATCTCATTGAATTGTTTGCCTGTGTTATCTTGTATTTCATTGAGTTTTTTTTATGGTAGCTGTTTTGAAATCTCTGTCATTTAGGTTACAGATTTCTGTGTCTTCAGGGTTGGTTTCTGGGTGCTTGTCATTTTCCTTCTGGTCTGGTGATTTCATGTACCTTTGCATTGTGGTTCCTGAATTCACTTTGTTTTCCTCATCCTGGAAATATCTGGTTGCAATTTCCACTGGCCCCACCATGTGGGGGTTAAGGGCTGTGTAATCTGAGACCCCTGTGCTCTGCCCCGGCTGCTCACTGTGATCAGCAGGCTGCTCAGTCTGGTCTGGTTGGCTGAGCTTCAGTGTCAGGCATGTGAGGAGGGGGGGTTCTCTCTTTCACCCACTGGGTCCCTGGCGTGGGGGGCTTCTCACTTGCCCTTCGTTATCTGCTCTCCTGGGGTGCTCAGATGTTGATGGCACCCCTGCAGCAGTTCTGAGTCCTCTGTGTGGGAGTTTCCCACTGGCTGAGAGAGCCTGAAGAGCTACAGTTTCCCTGCAGAGGGCCGCCCCTCCCCCCTCTCTGGGAGCCATGCGGACCCAGATCGCTGACCTGATGGGGAGGGAGAGGATATCTCCTTACCTCTCCCCACTTCCTCTGGTGGCCCCAGTACGTCCACTCTCAGATGTGAGGCAGTGTGGATCTCTCCGATCTTCCTTTTTGCTTCCTAGGGGTCTGTTGTTGGTCTGTGACTGTTCCTTTTGTTGTATGTTATTGGGGGAAGAGTTTACGGGAAAGCTCACTTCGCCATGATGCTGATGTCACTCAAAATATATACATTTTAATTGCAAAAAATTGACTGGTCTCATAGTGAAGTAGGCATATCTCCGTTCCCTGGTGTTACTACCTTGGTTATATTACATTACCTGGTAAAAGGGACTTTGAAGTTGTAATTAAGGTTACTAATCATCAGATTATGTTGTGGACCAAATGTTTGTGTCCCTCCACATATCATACATTGAAATTCTAACTCCCAATGGGTTGGTAATAGGAGGTGGGGCCTTTGGACATAATTTTGTCACATGATGAAGCCCTCGTGAATGGGATTACTGCTCTTATAAGAAGCTACAAGAGACAACTTGCTTTCTGCCTCTCTCACTGTCTAAGGGTATGAGAAATCAAGGGCCATCAGCAAACCAGGATCAGGTATCTCAACAGACACTGAATCTGCCAGGATCTTGATCTATGAATTTCCCAGCCTCTAGAAAGGTGAGAAATCAATGTTTGTTGTTTACCCAATCAGTCTGTGGTATTCTTGTTATAGCAGCCCTAACAGACTAGGATGAGAGATTGTCCTGGATTATCAAGGTAGGTCCAATGTAATCACATGAGGCTTTAAGAACAGAAATGAAATAGAATAGAAAGAAGGAAGAGATTCAAAACAGGAAGGGGATTCAGTTTGCTAATGGTGGCTTTTAAGATGGAGGGAGCCACATGAGAATCCTCTAAAGAAATGTATTCAGCCAACAACATGATTCAGCCTGGAAGCAATTCTGCCACAGGTCCAGTTAAGAGACAACAGCAGCAGACACCTTGACTTCAGCTTTCTGACCTGTCAATCTGTGAGAAAACAAATGTCTGTTGTTTTCAGCTGCTAAATTCATGGAAGTGTGTTTTAGCAGCAGTAGAAATCTAAAGACATAGAAACACATTTAGTGAAAAATATTTACACAATGAATTACTGCACAACTGATACCATTTTGAAATCTGGCAGTAACAATTTTCCTAAGGTTTAGGTGCATCCTAGTTTTTATGTAGTGTCAGTGTAAATCTGATATTTTACCTGCCATTGCAAGAAAATGAAATAAAAATCACTGTATAGGAAAAACTCAGTTTTTCCTTCTTCTGTGTAGAGAAGAACACAGTTCTCTACTGTGTGTTTCTTTCTTGTGAGTCTCCTTTCCTTTTACACAGAACACTTCAGTTCTGACACTTGTGATCACCAAATTTGTGGAGATTTTTCTGCACAACAAGCAATTCTCTGGACATCAGCAGGCTGTTGTGCAATTTAATTCAATTCTAACACCATCTTCCAGAAGATAGTGTCAAATCCCATGGGCTAACAGCTTAGTCCCAGAAACTGCTCCCACCCCAGTTCAAATGCCAATTACATGTAGTAATTGTCCACAAGTTACCCACTACTTCTGTCTTACTTGGCTACAAATCAAAGCCACCAGTGACTCCCTCCTTGGGTTTAATTAATTTGCTTAGAATGACTCACAGAATTCAGGGAAACATTTAGTCTTGCCAGTTTATTAAACGCTGTGTTAAAGGATACAAACAGCCAGATAAAGAGACACAAAGGGGAGGTCCGGGAGGGTCTCCAGAGTAGGAGCTTCTGTCCCTATGAAGTTGAGGTGCGTCACCCTCCTAGCGTGGATGTGTTCACCAACCTGGAAACTCTTTGAACACCATACTATTGGGATTTTTATAAAGGTTTCATCCTGTAGGCATGATCAATTGTTCACTCTGTTTTCAGCGTTTCTCCCTTTTCAGGAGAATGGGGAGGCTGGGGTGAAAATTCCAAGCTTCTAATCCTGGCTTGGTCTTTCTGGTGACCAGCCCTCAAACAGGTGCCATACCAGAGTCCACCAAGTGTCACTTTATTAGAACAAAAGAAACTCCTATCACCCAGGAAATTGCAAGTGTTTCAGGAGCCCTGTGTCAGGAACCAGGGTCAAAACCCAAATATTAGAACAAAAGACTCCTAACGCTCTTTTTTCTTGGTGGGGTTGTGAGGAAGGTTGGCCCTGAGCCAACATCTGTGCCAATCTTCCTCCTCTTTTCCTGTGTGGGATGCTGCCACAGCATGGTTCGATGAGAGGCATGTAGATCCACTTTAGGAATCTGAACCCATGAGCCCCGCGTCGCCAAAGTGAAGCACATAAACCTAACCACTACACCACTGAGTCAGCCCCTCCTAATGCTCTTATCACCCAGAAAATTACAAGGTCTTCAAGAGCCCTCTGTCAGGAACCAGGAGTAGAAACCAGTATATATTTTCTACTATATTTCAGGCACAGAAACACTCTATTAACATTTTTTCCTGTTTCAAATTTTCGCAGAAACATTGTCTAAATGGACTTACATTCCAATCAAACTGCTTTCCTTAATCAGTAATCTATGAAGGGGATATTTTACTGTTGGTGTAATTACATTTGTCCTATTCACTGAAATATGATAAATTATTTGATAGAGACCATTAACGAGTCATCTTTATTGAAGCAGACCTTCTATATAGATTTAAAGAGTCAATGCCCTCTGTCACAGACATCAAGGAATGTGGATCAGTGGTCATGTTGATTTGTGCACATGTGGAATATCTTGATGATCTGAGGCAGGGGAAGGCTGAACCACCATGATTGCATTCTCACTGTGGGTGCATATTTACTGCTATGGACTGAATAGTTGTGTCCTTCAAATTAATATGCTGAAGCTCTAATCCCCAATATGATGGAATTTGGAGGTGAGGCCTTTGGGAGGTGATCAGGTTTAGATGAGGTCATGAAAGTGGAGCTCTTAGGTGGGGATTAGTTCCCCTTACAAGAGACCAGAGGTCTCTCTTGTTGCCATTGAAGATACAGGATGATGGTAGCAGTCTGAAAACCAGGAAAACAACCCTCACCAGACATCAAACCTGCCACCAATCTAATCTTGGGTCCCCTAATGTCATGGTCATTGTACAATCTAACACAGTGCAACTATTACAATTAACAAATAAACATTAGACAGTCCATTTATTTTATTTTTTTATTTTTGACATGAAATATTTTTATTAAATTCATTTCTGAGTATTATTTAATACCTGTTGTGTTTGTTCTTTGACCCATCAATTACATAGGAGTGTATTGCTTAATTTCCAAGTATTAAATATTTTCATGTTTTTTTTTTAATTTTTTGTTTATTGCAGTAACATTGGTTTATAACATTGTAAAAATTTCAGTTGTACATCATTGTACTTCTATTTCTGCATAGATTACATCATGTTCACCACCAAAATACTAATTACAACCCATCACCACACACATGTACCGAATTATCCCTTTCACCCTCCTCCCTCCCCCCTTCCCCTCTGGTAACCACCAATCCAATCTCTGTCCCTATGTGTTTGTTTATTGTTGTTATTATCTACTACTTAATAAAGGAAATCATACGGTATTTGACCTTCTCCCTCTGACTTATTTCACTTTGCATTATACCCTCAATGTCCATCCACGTTGTCACAAATGGCTGGATTTCATCGTTTCTTATGGCTGAGTAGTATTCCATTGTGTATATATACCACATCTTCTTTAACCATTCGTCCCTTGATGGGCACTTAGGTAGCTTCCAAGTCTTGGCTATTGTGAATAACGCTGCAATGAACACAGGGGTGCATGTACCTTTACAAATTGGTGTTTTCAAGTTCTTTGGATAAATACCCAACAGTGGAATAGCTGGATCATATGGTAGTTCTATCCTTGATTTTTTGAAGAATCTCCATACTGTTTTCCATAGTGGCTGCACCAGTTTGCACTCCCACCAGCAGTGTATGAGAGTTCCCTTCTCTCCACATCCTGTCCAACACATGTTGTTTCCTGTCTTGTTAATTATAGCCATTCTGACGGGCGTGAGGTGATATCTCATTGTAGTTTTGATTTGCGTTTCCCTGATAGTGATTTTGAACATCTTTTCATGTGTCTGTTGGCCATCTGTATATCTTCTTTGGAGAAATGTCTGTTCAGGTCTTTTGCCCATTTTTTAATTGGGTTGGTGGTTTTTTTGTTGGTGAGATGCGTGAGTTCTTTATATATTTTGGAGATTAAGCCCTATCAGAAGTATGGTTTGCAAATAACTTCTCCCAATTGTTAGGTTGTCTTTTCATTTTGTTGATGGTTTCCTTTGCTGTGCAGAAGCTTTTTAGTTTGATGTAGTCCCATTTGTTTATTTTTTCTATTGTTTATCTTGCCCGGTCAGACGTGGTGTTTGAAAAGATGTTGCTAAGACCGATGTTGAAGAGCGTACTGCCTATGTTTTCTTCTAGAAGTTTCACAGTTTCAGGTCTTACATTCAAGTCTTTAATCCATTTAGAGTTAATTTTTGTGTATGGTGTAAGGTAAGGATCTACTTTCATTTTTTTGCATATGGCTATCCAGTTTTCCCAACACCATTTGTTGAAGAGATTTTCTTTTCCCCATTGTATGTTCTTAGCTCCTTTGTCAAAGATTAGCTGTCAATAGATGTGTGGGTTTATTTCTGGGCTTTCAATTCTATTCCATTGATCTGTGTGTCTGTTTTTGTGCCAGTACCATGCTGTTTTGGTTACTATAGCTTTATAGTATATTTTGAAATCAGGGAGTGTGATACCTCCAGCTTTGTTCTTTTTTCTCAGGATTCCTTTAGCTATTCGGGGCCTTTTGTTGTGCCATATAAATTTTAGGATTCTTTGTTCTATTTCTGTGAAAAATGTTGTTGGAACTTTGGTAGGGATTGCATTGAATCTATAGATGGCTTTAGGAAGTATGGACATCTTAACTATGTTAATTCTTCCAATGCAAGTGCACAGAATATCTTTCCATTTCTTTGTGTCTTCTTCGATTTCTTTCAGAAATGTTTTATAGATTTCGGTGTACAGATCTTTCACCTCTTTGGTTAAGTTTATTCCTAGGTATTTTATTCTTTTTGTTGCAATTGTAATGGGATGGTATTCTTAATTTCTCTTTCTGCTACTTCGTTGTTAGTGTACAGAAATGCAACTGATTTTTGTATGTTGATTTTGTATCCTGCAACTTTACCATATTCGTTTATTACTTCTAAAAGTTTTCTGGTGGATTCTTTAGAGTTTTCTATATATAAAATCATGTCATCTGCAAATAGTGACAGTTTCACTTCTTCCTTTCCAATTTTGATCCCTTTTATTTCTTTTTCTTGCCTGATTGCTCTGGCTAGGACTTCCAGTACTATGTTAAATAGGAGTGGTGAGAGTGGGCATCATTGTCTGGTTCCTGTTCTTAGAGGGATATCTTTCAGTTTTTCACCATTGAGGATGGTATTAGCTGTGGGTTTGTCATATATGGTCTTTATTATGTTGAGGTACTTTCCTTCTATACCCATCTTATTCAGAGTTTTTATCATAAATGGATGCTGTATCCTGTCAAATGCTTTCTCTGCATCTATTGAGATGATCATGTGATTTTTATTCTTCATTTTAGTAATGTGGTGTATCACGTTGATTGATTTGCGAATGTTAAACCATCCCTGCATCCCTGGAATAAATCCCACTTGATCATGGTGTATAATCTTTTTAACGTGTTGTTGTACGCGATTTGCTAGTATTTTGTTGAGGATTTTTGCATCGATGTTCATCAGTGATATTGGCCTGTAATTTTCTTTATTTGTGTTGTCCTTGTCTGGTTTTGGTATCAGGGTTGTCAGCTTCGTAGAATGAGTTAGGGAGCTTCCCCCCCTCCTCAATTTTTGGGAAGAGTTTGAGAAGGATAGGTATTAAGTCTTCTTTGAATGTTTGGTAGAATTCCCCAGGGAAGCCGTCTGGTCCTGGACTTTTATTTTTGGGGAGGTTTGTGATTACTGTTTTGATCTCCTTACTGGTGATTGGTCTATTCAAATTCTCTACTTCTTCTTGATCCAGTTTTGGAAGGTTGTATGATTCTAAGAATTTATCCATTTCTTCCAGATTGTCGAATTCGTTGGCATATAGCTTTTCATAGTATTCTCTTATAATCTTTTGTATTTCTGAAGTGTCTGTTGTAACCTCTCCTCTTTCATTTCTGATTTTACTTATTTGTGCCTTCTCTCTTTTTTTCTTGGTGAGTCTAGCTAAAGGTTTGTCAATTTTGTTGATCTTTTCAAAGAACCAGCTCTTGGTTTTATTAATTTTTTCTATTGTTTTTTTGGTCTCTATTTCATTTATTTCTGCTCTGATTTTTATTATTTCCCTTCTTCTACTGATTTTGGGCTTTGTTTGTTCTTCTTTTTCCAGTTCCTTTAGGTGCGTTGTTGGATTGTTTATTTGAGATTTTTCTTATTTGTTGAGATACACCTGTATCGCTATAAACTTCCCTCTTAGAACCGCTTTTACTGTATCCCATAAATTCTGGCATGTCGTATTTTCATTTTCATTTGTCTCCAGGTATTTTTTGATTTCTTCCTTAACCCACTCGTTGTTCAGTAGCATTTTGTTTAATCTCCACATATTTGTGGCTTTTCTGATTTTCTTCCTGTAGTTGATTTCTAGTTTCATACCATAGTGGTCAGAAAAGATGCTTCGTATTATTTCAATCTTCTTAAATTTATGGAGACTTGTTTTGTGGCCTAATATGTGATCAATCCTGGAGAATGTTCCATGTGCATTTGAAAAGAACATGTATTCTTCGGTTTTTGGATGGAATGCTCTGTATATATCTACCAGGTCCATCTGTTCTAGTGTGTCGTTTAAGGCCAATGTTTCCTTATTAATCTTCTGTTTGGATGATCTATCCGTTGGTGTAAGTGGAGTGTTAAAGTCCCCTACTATTATTGTGTTACTGGCTATTTCTCTTTTTATGTCTGTTAATATTTGCTTTATATATTTAGGTGCACCTACATTGGGTGTGTAGATATTTACAAGTGTTATATCCTCTTGTTGGATTGTTCCCTTGATTATTATGTAATGCCCTTCTTTGTCTCTTTTTACAGTTTTTGTTTTAAAGTCTATTTTGTCTGATATGAGTACTGCTACCCCAGCTTTCTTTTCATTGCCATTTGCGTGGAGTATCCTTTTCCATCCCTTCACTTTCAGTTTGTGAGTGTCTTTAGGTCTGAAGTCTGTCTCTTGTATGCAGCATATATATGGGTCTTGTCTTTTTATCCAGTCAGCCATGCTATGCCTTTTAATTGCAGCATTTAGTCCATTGACGTTTAAAGTAGCTATTGATAAGTGTGTACTTACTGCCATTTTTTAACTTTTTTTTTTTTCTCAGTGTTTTAGTAGTCCTTCTCTGTTCCTTTCTTCTTCTATACAGAATTGATGGTCACTTTAGTTTGACCTCTGTCTGAAAGCTGTACTCTTTAACTCCCCTCCTCCCTCTTTTTATGTTTTTGATATCATATCTAATCTCTTTTTTGTGCATTTGTATCCATTACCCTCTTATCATGGAAATAGATAATTTTTCCTATTTGTGGTCTTCTCTTTTCCCCTTAAATCAGTCCCTTTAACATTTCTTGTAGCACTGGTTTCTTGGTGACAAACTCCTTTAATTTTTGCTTGTCTGGGAAACTTTTGATCTCTCCTTCCATTTTGAATGATAACCTTGCTGGGTAGAGTATTCTTGGCTGTAAGTTTTTTCCTTTTAGCACTTTAAATATATCGTGCCACTCTCTTCTAGCCTGTGTGGTTTCTGCTGAGAAGCCAGCTGATAGCCTTATGGGGTTTCCTTTGTATGTAACTTGACTTTCTCTTGCTGCTTTTAGGATTCTCTCTTTATCTTTAATTCTGGACATTTTGATTATGATGTGTCTTGGTGTGGGCCTCTTTGGGTTTATCTTGTTTGGGGTTCTCTGCCCTTCCTGTACCTGGATGTCTGTTTCCTTCATTAGGTTAGGGAAGTTTTCATCTATTATTTCTTGAAATAGATTCTCTCCCTCATTGTCTCACTCTTCTCCTTCCGGGACACCTATAACACGGATGTTAGTGCACTTGATGTTGTCCCAGAGGTCGCTTAGACTGTCCTCATTCTTTTAAATTCTTTTCTTTTTTACCTGTTCAGCTTGGGTAATTTCCTCTAGTCTTTCGTCCAGCTCGCAGATCCATTCTTCTGTATCCTCTACTCTGCTTTTGAGTCCCTCTAGTGAATTTTTCATTTCCAGTATTGTATTCTGCATTTCTGATTGGTTCTTTTTTGTATCTTCCATTTCTTTGTTGACATTCTCATGAGTTCATCTATTCTTCTCCCCAGATCAGTGAGCATCCTTAACACTCTTAGTTTGAACTCTCTGTAGGGTAGGTTGCTCATTTCTGTTTCACTTAGTTCCTTTTCTGGGGTTTTGTCCTGTTCCCTTACTTGGAATGTATTCTTTTGCCTCCTCATTTTGCCTCTTTCCCTGTGCTTGTGTCTACGTATTAGGTAGGTGAGCTACGTCTCCTGCTCTTGGATAGGTGACCTTATGTAAGTGATGCCTTAGGAGGCTTCCAGTGTGCTTCCCTCAGTTCTCAATGTTCCAGGGTTGACCCCTATGTGGGCTACGTGTGTCCTTCTGTTGTGGCCTGTTTGCTCTCCCTGTAGGCGCCCAGGGAGGCTGAGCTATGCTCCTGGCCAGCTGTTATAATGCTCAGCTGCTTGTAGTTGTTGTGGGCCCTTCAGTCTCTTTATCAGGTGTGGGGAGCCCCAGCACAGTTGGCTGCAAGTTCTAATACCACATTTGTGTTGCAGTATTTCTTTTAAGTGAGTCGGCCTCTAGCGTGGCAGGTTGTTAGGCTTAGGGCCTTACAATTGCTGTAAGCCTCTAGCCTATTAGGTCTCTTGTCAGCTCTCTGAGGATTGCAGCTGGGTGGGGCTGGCCTCAGGCACAGGAGCACCCAATTGTTTCAGGCTTTGGAAGGTGTGGGAAACCTCCTATGTGGGTCTTTGAGAAGCACAAGTCTTCTGCTGCTGACAAGCCCTGCCACCCACAGGTCCACACACAGTCAACACAGTCCTGCCCCATGTGAGCGCCCCGACCTCCCCAAGCGGACCCAGTCTCTCCATGGCAGGAGCCCCACACACTCCGCCACCACCCCACACTCTCCACCTGCTCCTTGTGCACACCCTGCCCCGCTCAAGTCGGCTCAGTTGCCAGGCTGCAGAGAATCCAGTCACCAATCTATGCAGGCCCACAAGTTGCCTGAGGGCTTGTTGTTGGGTGGGGCCAGTCTCTAGGGTGTGCTGCCTGTCCTGGCTGAGCTGGATTAAATTGGTGCTCTAGCAGGTGGGGCAGACCCTGGGCTAGCAGGCCTCAGGGAGAACTCCAATGGCGTCTGTGTCAGCACGCTCACACCAGGCCACAACAATGGCCGCCGCCAATGTCCCAGTCCCTGGAGAGGTCTCACCCCTCACTGAGATGCACTCAGGGCCTATTAGGTGAGTCTCTTGTCACCAAAGCACTGTGCACCTTTCTTTCTGGTGATTTTAGGATGCTTTCTGAAACGGGTGAGTTTGCACGTGGGCCCTTTAAGAGCCAGTTTTAGTTTCTTTGTGAACCGGGTTTTCTGGGGATACTCCCCAATGCTTTAGTAGCAGGCAAAATCAGATATTATGCCGCTGGTCTCGATTGTGCTGGGTCCACAAAATGCCCACAGCGGGGGCCCTCCCGGCTCAGGGCCCCGGTCCTCCAGGGAGGGCTGCGTACCTGTGAGCTGCTCCCGGCGGCCGTGAAGCTGGTGGCTTGTGGAGGCAGCGTTTTTCCTCTCCAGAAGGGAGTCTCTGCCTCTTCCACCTCAGTTAGGATTGTCCGTTGTTGCAGGAGTTCCTCTTATCCAGTTTTCAGTTCTGTCTCGGGGTAATTTTTCCATGAGTAGTAGTAAATTGGCTGTGTCCGCGGGAGGAGGTGAGTTCCGAGTCTGCTTACGCCGCCATCTTCACTCCCTCATAGACAGTCCATTTAATAGAGTGTGTACACATACCCCCAGTGATACAACAATGTCTTCATAAATCTAGGATCCAGGCGTGGTACAAGGATTGCATTTGGTTGTCTGGACTCTTTAGTTTCTTTAATCTAGATCAGTTGCCACACCTTTGTCTTCAGTGATACTGACAATTTTGAAGAATGCACGCCCATTGTTTACAGAATGTCCTTCAGTGTGGATTTATCTCATTTTGTCCCTCACCCTTAGATTCAGGTACAACATTTGAGTAGAACTTCTACACACAGATGATGGTGGGACCTTCTTAGTGCATCACCTCAGAGGCATAGGTTATGAGTTTTTCTATTATTGGTGGAAGCTAGGACAGGCACCAGGCACAGGTGGCCCAGAGGCAGGGATGGCACATTCAGGCATGTGCGCAGAGGCTGTGAGGCCCTGTCTACTGCTGTTGGTGGCTGGGCCTGAGCCCTCAGGGTTGCTACATGGAAGTTTTGTCCTGAAAGCCACGTGCTTTGCTCCTGGCCACATGCCCCTTTCCCAGGCAACACTTGGGTCTGCGCCCAGACACCTGCCTGGCTGTGCCACTCACATCAACAAACTCTGCAACACAGAATGCCTCCTAAAGCACCTGTCTTTTCATTTTGTTGATGGTTTCCTTTGCTGTGCAGAAGCTTTTTAGTTTGACGTAGTCCCATTTGTTTATTTTTTCTATTACTTCTCTTGTCCAGTCAGACATGGTGCTTGAAAATACGTGCTAAGACCGATGTCAAAGAGCATACTGCCTATGTTTTCTTCTAGAAGTTGCGTAGTCTCAGGTCTTACATTCAAGTCTTTAGTCTATTTTGAGTTAATTTTTGTGTATGGGGTAAGGAAATGATCTACTTTCATTTTTTTGCCTGTGGCTGTCCAGTTTTCCCACCACCATTTGTTGAAGACACTTTTCCTTCTCCATTGTGTGCTCTTGGCTCCTTTGTCGAAGATTAGTTGTCCATAGATGTGTGGGTTTATTTCTGGGCTTTTGATTCTATTCCACTGAGAAAGATGACTTTTATTACTTATATTTTCTGAGAAGAAGGTCCCACATACCACGCAGGGACACAGGGAAAGTATCATGTTTTAATAAGGAGAAAGAAGCAGAAGAGGGGGGAAATCCTAGGCCAGAGCCTTTGTTGGGGTTTCCCAGGCAAAATCAGGACAGGACAGACAGCTTACAATTGGCTTGTATGAATAATTCCCATGGACCTTGGGGCACAGGGACTGTCTCTAATTGGTACTTGGTCCTGGGTTTATTTAGGGCAGTGGAAAAACAGGCTTGGAGTGTGAAAGTTGGATAAGGAGATGGTTAGGAGTGTGAGCTCCATATTGGTTAGGCTGCATACGAAAGGGATGCCTTTGTCAAGTCCTTTTCTCTTTCTAAAATTGGCTACTCATGAGAGAGGCAGTAACTCCCTAGTCATCAAGGTCACAAATGTCAGAGCTCTAAGAGTCTAGAAAATAAAGAAATACGGTAAATATAATAGGTGCTGTGAGGAAAGGATACCAAAAAGAGAAGTGCAGAGTCTACTAAAACAGAATTAGAACAACGAGTTTGTCAGAAAAAGCAAAACAAAACAAATCAGAGTTACTGTGTGTTTCTCTATTTCCTTTTCCGAATGAATTCACCTCTTTCTCCCTTTCCTGCATCTCTATTCCTAGACTGGCCTATTCAATTCCAGGTTTCCAGTGAAGCATTGGGAATGACACAAGAAGAAGAGAGGGAGAGCATATTGGGAAGTGAAATCTATGATTCTCTGAGATGGTTCCTTGGGTGTTGAATGAAGCCCTTATCAGTGTCCATTGCTCATAAGTTCTAGTCACTAACACATCCATTCATGGCCTCTCCCTGGGCCTGGAGCCACATCTGGAGCTGATCCTCCTCCCATGCATGCAGTTAATGCCTAAACTCCAGTTTCTTCCCTAGGATTGGGCTGTAGGGGTGGAAGAGATTTCCTCTACCCACTTTAGGTCCTTCTGGCTGGACTATGAACTAAATTGACACAAGAAAGAGTAACAGGAGAAAAATCAAACAAGGCTTTATAACATGTATACATGGGAGAGACTCAGGAAAACTGAGCGACTCAGCATTCTGGCTGAGGTTGTCATCTTAAATAGCATTTTCAGCTAAAGACAAAGGAAGATGTTGAGGGTAGTGGTTTGGGACTTAAAGGGGAGGAAAGCAATTCACATGCAAATGGAAAAGCAAATGTTTGGTAAACAGAACTTTGATAAGGATGGGCCTAGCAAGGACCTTCATAGTCTGCAGATACAGATTTATCCAGGCTGATGGCCTGTCAGATAAGAATTTTATCTTAAATTCTTTTAAGCAGTTAGGGGGAAGGCCAGAGTTTTTTTCACAGTCTTTTGTTCTTAAAATAATCAAACCAAGGCAAAGAGACTCATTTTGGGGTGGCAAATTCTGATCCCCCACAGGGCTAATGACTGTCTTGCTCTCCTGAGTTTCAGTGTCTCTACTGTTTATGAAGAAAGTTCTGATTTTAAGTGGATTTGGACTTTGTCAGAACCTGAAAATGGCTTGGCTTTTTGTTAAATAATTTCCAATGATTTCTTTCCTGAGGTGAAGTGACTAATACATATGCCTGGCCTTTTCTTGGAGTTGAAGCTTTGGAAGAGCTTGCTCTTTCCATTCCAAGGAATGGATTATATTGCCCACAATGTTTTCTGCTACATGTTTGTATGAGGAAGGTGGACTCTTCCACCTGGAATTAAAGATCCTAGTTCTGCATTCTTCCCTTAATATTCTCCTGATTTCAATTTTCTGGGATCATTTCCCCATGCAGTAGGGGTTAAACTCTTCTCCAGGATCTTTCGTGCCTCCATGTTTGGTGCAGAGGGATATAACTACACCTGGCTGTTCCCTCTACCTTCCAATAGGCTATATGGCATGAGGTAACTCATATAGTTCTACCACCACAGTCTGGAGATGGGGCAGGAGACAATAAAAGCCGAGTGTTATGAGGCAGGGGCATTGTAGTGGGACAACTTTGAAGCTGGCTATGGGGCTCTAACTCCAATTTTAGCTCCTACTCACCAGCCAGGTGAATTTTAAGGAATGACTTCCTTAGTACATTGCCAAGTATCATTCATATTTCAAGAGAGCATGTTGTGGTTCTGGAGCCAGTGTTGACCCTGATCCTCCTTTAACGTTTGAATGTTTTCCACTATGTCTTAGTGCTTTTCTTAATGTTGCTTGAGGACCAGGGGACTTCTCATGCTTAACTTTCTTCTTGACCTTCCAAAATTTGTGTCACCTCCGGCATTGATATTCATTAGTTGTGGCCTTTCATTTTCCTGTACAGCAAAAAAAATCTGTACTCTGCCCAACAGGTGGCACAATTCCTATATTCCAATGTTGTTTTTTTTTTTTACACAAACATCCATGAAATACAATTCAGAATCAAAGTTGGCCATGGTACTTACAAGAAGACGTGCACATACTTTGGAAACCCATGCAGTAATGTCTCCCAACAATATCAAACACTCCATCCTAGCTGTATTCCTTGTGCCTAATATTCTTTAAGTACACCACTTGGTCAACCACTCTGAATCATCTCATTCAGAGTCTAGGCCCAAATTCATTCTTGTCTCAAGCAGAATTCAGTTAAGACTACACTCATCAGGATACTTGGCATCAAAATGAGGCAAATCGGCTTTATTCACCACCACTATTCCCACATATGTCCCATAGTCATCAAGTTGATGAAATGCCAAGGCTCATAGGGTCTTTCTTAGAAAAACATGTGCCTTCTCTTTAGATTCTATATTGACTTTTAGAGAGTGATGAGTGAATAAACAACTGAATTGTGCAAAACATACAATTTACATTTTTCCGGTATGATTAGGAAATTTTGTTTTCCTTATCCATGCAAAGAAGAAGCTGGATACAGTGGAGTCACGGCTCATGAGCAGAAAGGGGGTGACAGTTGGAAAACACCCAGACATTAGGGAAACAGTTTCCACCAGCCACCTATTAGGCTTATAAATTAGAGAAATACAAAGGTTAAAGTTGGAGGAGAGGGTTTGAAAAGATACAAAGGTGATCAGGAGAATAAGGATGCTTTGGGTGGCTCTAGACTCTTGGGAGGATCTGGATGAAACATCTTTCCTGTGAATGTGTTGGACCCACTGCTTGTGCCTGTACAGGGTATAAATCGTGGAACAACTGGTCCAGATTATGATCACAGAAAATGAAACTTCAGGAAATACTATTAATGCTACATATATTGAGCCTGTGGTTATCTCAGGATCAATAGCAAAACAGTATCCAAAATCTCTTTTCTTTGTCATATTTTTCATGCTCCATTTGTTAGACACATACAATGCATACATAGGAAAAATTAAATTTACAAACATGAATAGGATCCAGCAGAGGGAAACTGAGAAGCCAATGTACCTTGGGACTTTGACTTTAAGATCCTTGCAATAGGAATTCATGGGGCTGATCATGATGGTCTGGAACACGCTCAAGAGGCATGTGGTGCCAATGGAAACAGTCCTACTAACTCTGTGAACATAGAAAAGAAGATCGCATCCAAAATCATTGACAAAATATTTCAGCCCAAAATCTTCCATTGTCTGAGAGACTCCTTTAGAGAGAATGATCAAAGTGTTGGATATAGTCAGGTGCTTGAGAATCAAATCTATGGCCTTCAACCAGCATTCTGTGTGAGAAAGGAAGAGGTAATGGTAAAGAAGAGAGAAATTGCCCAGAATTCCAACTATAGTCTGTGACAAGAAGATAATTGCTATTGTCATGTCTCTGTAGGCTATTCTGTCATTCAACATGTTTTCCTTTATATTATGGCAACAGTCATTCCTCTGAGCCAAAGGCTCATTGAAGATTTGGGTCACCAAGAGTAATTTGCATTGTGTGCTCCTGTTTGATTGCCAAGGCTTCACAAGTCAGAAAGAGGTGGAGAGAGAACCAATACATTTCAGGGAAAAGTCAGCACTAAGGATGAATTGTTTTAACCTGGGAAAGCAATGAGACGTGAGGGGAAACGGAAAGACAGTATAACACAACCTTTCCAGAATAAGCTGAAATTTGCTAGCCATATTGGAAAAAAGAAAAGTCTTAATCACGACCCACATCATAAAACCAATCAACACTGAATAGATTGCTGATCTAAATGTTAAAGATTTAATCTATTTTCATAAATAAACAAAACTATTTCTATGATCTTATAATAAGAAAATATATCCTAAACAATATAGAACGTATTAACCATATGGATCAAATGACTTCATATTATATTAAAATTAAGGCTGTTTTCATCAAAACAGACACACACACACAGAAAGAAATATAACTTGTATCCATCACAATGAACTCCTAAAGGCCATGCAATAGAATAAACAATGGGAAAATCTTTCCAACATAAACTTCTGTCAAGACAAATAATCAATAATCAATTTATAGATAAGAGAGATATCTAATGAACTAATGTGAGGACAAGCCCAGAAGTGTTCTCTTCCCCAGGGAAGAAAGAAATCAAGAGAAGTATGTTTTACAACATGGTTAGAAACTGTTTCAGGAAAAAAAACATACATCAAGCATAACAGGAATTCAATTCTTTTCCAAAAGTCATGAGATATTTTGCCACAATTTAGGACATACATAGCAAGTCAACATGACCGTGGTTCTCTGGGAAGAAAAACTTATCTTCAAAGAAATACTGATAGTGTCAGAGAAAGAAGACATTCATCCCTATCTTTAAAGAGTGCATTCTTTGCTTTGGGAAAATGTTTGAAACAGATGTACAGTGGCTGTTTGGTGGGCCATAAGTCAGGCTGCTCTGGGAAAAACAAGTTTTAAACCAAATCAGATTTAAACCAGAATGGCTTCCTCATATACCTCAATATGTGAAAACTTCTTAATATTCTTATTATTTTGTTATTTTTCCCCTTTTGATTGGAAATCTTTTGATAAAAAGTATTGATGATCAAGTTATTATCCCCTGGTGCCAGGGTCGATGCTGCCTGGCTTGGGTCCAACATGTCCCTCAGAGCTGGACATTTATTTTATTGATTTACCCAATTATCCACATGGTGGCAGGGGTCGGGGGGAAACCTGAGTTTAGTGAGCAGACATAGAGGTATATGCTGATAATGAAAGCATTCCTTAGGTCAGTAATTTTGCATTGTCTCACAAAGATTGTGCATGCACTTCAAAGAGATTTTGTAGTTATCACCATATAACATTTAACAACAGTAAAACAGATACAGTAGTAATTATAATAAAGTGTTTAGTTCAGAAGAATAAGTCTTAAGCATAATCTTGATCAGCAAAAGCGGCTCATTCAGAATTGTAAGAATGATCAACTATCTCGAGTTGTTGAGTAATCCTTGCTCTATCTTGCGTATCAGTCTTATAACATTTAGTAAAGAAAACTGTAATTAGCTTGATTATTATGCCTAATACAAGAATTCCAAGTAATGAAAATAAGAATTTTAATCTGAAACACAGAAGGGAACTCATATCTGAGTGGAGCCAACTAAACAAATTGAGACTTGGTGAGGGATCACTTTGGGCAGTCACCTGTTTTTTCATGTGTGTTAACAGAGATGACAGATTGGAAGATTCATCAGGTACAAAAACAACAGTCGGTTTGACCCATAGCACAAGTAGCATCGTGGGATGCAGTTAGAATATCTAAGTCCATTTTATTTTGCAGGACAGCCTTTCTCATTAAGGACATCTCAGTATTCAGTAAAGATATTCTTGTTGAGATATCATTGAAGACCTGCTGAGTAATTTTAGTGAGGACTTCTATATGTGACATGACATCTTCCAATCCTATGAGGGAACAAATATAACTGATAGGTGGTCATAGCAATGGAACACTGAACAAGTCTATCTGGGCTTAAGGAGAGAAAGATTGTCAACAGTTGTTAATTTAGGATAAATTCTTCCCTGCGTCCAAGGGAACCCCAGAGAATAGCATCCTAGCCATCAAGGTGGTAGCCAAGGCCAAAGATCTGTTCCACATAACCGTTGAGTTCCATTGGGTGCCACTTAATAAATCCTTGGCCTTCGAGAACAGTCTGTTCCTAACCTATCACTTTCTCTAAGAATGAAAGTATTTTGACGTGATTCCGGGAGTATCCATCCCATGTTTCAGGTACAGGGAGGTAAGTTTTGTTTAGAATGTTTATTCTCTTCCCAGGTGCTGATGTACCTCAAGACCCCTAACAAGGAGTAACCCAAACAAATCCATCCCAGATTTGTGTGAAACTGTCCATAGTTCTTGTTGTAGAATCCAATTTCTTTTGTTTAGTGGCAAATTGTTGGGATAAATGAACAGTTTGAGCAATAGAAAAGGAAGAACCATATCCTGTATCTTTAATAGTCTTGGCTATTGGCCGGGATTCAGGATAATAATTAGTAATATCACATGAACTGTGAACATTGGAACTAGTCTTCTCTGTCATAATTAATGGTTTTAGAGCTTTCCAAGTTGTACCTCAAAAGGGAGAAACACACTAAGGTAAATGAGAAGTACTAGAAGCGGGAAGTTGGCTCACATATCCAACAACTGGACTGATTATTATGTGAAGCAAAAGAATGTGTCCATTGTAAGAAGACATTGTCATTAGACGTCCACTCAGATGTGGACTGAATAAACAACCAAAGTATCAGATAAACGTTTAATGATATTCTGTTAGTTAATTAAAAGATTTTGTACTTAAGCTCTGATCTATTTTAGTCTAGAGGGGTAGAAACAAAGTATTATGGTTATAGGAATAATAATTCAAAGGTACCAAAAAGGCAATCTGAAACACAAGAAAGGTGACTAGCATAACGTAAAAATATTAAAATTGTTAAGATAGTCAAGAATATCATTCTTATACCAAATATAAATTGTATTCAGCTTAAGCATTACAGTGGTTTGAATGAGGAGGTATAAGGTTGGGAACACAGGCCTGGTCTGGGAACTTGGGACAGCTGTCTATAACAGATGTCAGCTGCTTCTCATCTTGGCTTGGTAGTACTTGGCTTAGGCAGTCAAAGTGTGGTGTCCATAACAGGGGTTGATATCCACTCAGGAGGAGGGTTCATTTTTAAATAAGAAATAGAGGCAAATAGACCCTGAGATATGGGTATATGACTCTGTGACCTCACCTACCCTGAGAACTGCAATTATCATTTCACTTGTGGCGACAATGGCAGTGCAGTCTTGAAGAGCTGATAATACTTATGAAAAACTGTTCCGTAGTCGCTAATTACCAAAACCAAATACAAGTTTTTGTGAGTATTTCCAAAGAGACTGTTGATGCATTTGGAGAGATTCTTACTCTTTTGTGATCTATGAGGGAGACAGGGTCTCATATGGGAAGAGCAGTAAATACTGTTGTCTGCCTCTTGAGGGACTGGCAGTGAGGTATGTGTGTCTCACAGGATTCCCTGAGAAGTTCTTCCACTAAAAATCAAGTTCTTTCTTAATCTTCAGACTCCTAAGAGTCATCATTATTAAACTATTCGCCAGATACCTGAACATAACAGAGTCCAAGAAGAACTTCTAATGAGATAAGAGTAAAAGAAAGGACATGTCAGTAGTTGACATTGGAAATCATTGGCCTTGTTTGTATAACTAAATGCAAATTAAACTGGAGATGATGATGTGGAAATTTCCCTGGATATTGTACTTCACCAATACTGACTCACTGGTCATAAGACGTGCAAACACAGAAATATCCATATAGGAAAGCATGATGTTTATAGCGTCCCTCAGAAATAAAAGTATCAGGATCAGATGGTTTAACAGACAGGTTCTAACACTCTTTTAAGTATCACAAAAGCTAATGCCACGTTCTCAATTTAAGATCATTGAGAGTTACCAGAGCTCTTTTCTCTTATCTTTGCTGAATTTTCATTAAGGAGCATTCATTGGTTACCCAATTAATGGAGACACATAAATTTAAAAGCCAAAATCACTCCTTTGGATTTTCCAACAGAAAAATTCATGGTTTGAACAAGGTCTTGTATCCATTCCCCCTGTGAGAGTTTTCACCTGAGGGAGCACAGTCTACTCAAAAACCACACACACTTTTGACACCAACTACAAGTTTGGGGGTTCTCAAAAGCACCCTAGTGTCAGTCATTTTCTAGATGGACTCACAGCACTCACTGAGACCAGTTCTATTCACTCTTATGGTTTATTACAGGGAAGGATACAAATTAATATCAGGCAGTGAAGACATGCATGAGGCAAAATCCCGGAAAACTACCAAAATCAGAGCTCCAATTGTCCTGTCTCGGTGCAGTGATGATGTGTTACTCTCCTGACATTGTAATTTGACAACTCATGGAGTAGTGACACCAGGGAAAATCACCCAAGCATTGGTGCCCAGAGTTTTTACTAGAGCTTGATTACACACAGTCTGGGTGGCTGACATTTATTCTCCAGCTATTGTGAAAGTCTGACTGATAGCTTTGGTCTCCAGCTCCTTCAGAGGCTGACCTGATCCGGCATAGCCCAAAGCCCCCATCACAAATCAGATTGTGAGACTGTCTGATGGCCAAGCCCACAAGCAAACAAAGACACTTGTATCAGGCATGATATTCCAAGTGTCTGGAGATCATCTTCCAGTAGCCGTGGAGGGCTAAGGCCAAACCACACTTTATGTAGGTTATTTCTTCTCTATGCATACCTTCTATTTCTAAGTCATGGAACGGAGCCACATGGTTGACAACACATACTCCAAGCACATAGTACATGCACACATACATTTACACCCTCAGACATACATAGAAGCACGGCATATCCACACTCACCTACTGAAACACACTCAAATATAGAACTACACAGTTATTCCCACATTGACACACACACTCATGCACATATATGACCCACATTCACATTATTCCACATTCACATTGCACACAGGAAAATGAGTGACACACTCCAACTCAGTTTCTTATAATCATTCACATAGTCACCAGGTGGGTTAGTATTTCAACCATGTGTTCATATGTGGAAAATTGTTCATCTGTCCTAGCCCAGAATGCCCGACAGACAGAAATGTTGGCCATTTATACTCATTCCAACATGACACAGACCACAAGGATAATAATTTAATTTCACAGCATTCAAAAGGTGCTGAGAGCTTTGGCTCTTGAGGTAAAGGATGTGTTGAGAATGTTGGAGTGTGTGGGGATGACTGGGAATGGGTGTGAAAGAGGAGAAAGGATGAGAGGGGACACAGGGGAAGGGAGTCTAAAGTAAGATGAGGGCACAAAGTGAATGGGAGCTTGGGGGGATAAAGTGTGTGGGAGGATAGAGGGTACTGAGGGAGTAAAATGCACATGGGGGTTAAAGGGTGCAGTATGGTTAAAGTGCACTGTGCAAAGAAGTGAAGGGTGTAGCACATGTTGGGCTCTGTGGG
Source organism: Ceratotherium simum simum (assembly GCF_057802395.1). NCBI lineage: Eukaryota > Metazoa > Chordata > Mammalia > Perissodactyla > Rhinocerotidae > Ceratotherium > Ceratotherium simum. Next base: position 8,737,897 of record NC_141932.1, read on the forward strand.
GATAAAGGGTACAGAGGGCATGGGAACAAAGAGGGTAATGGTATGTGGGGACAGTGGGCAGATGCGAGTCAAGGTCGGGGTGGGTAAAAGGTACAAAAGAGTTCCTGTCCACAAGGGGTTAAAAAACACAGTGGGAGAAAGCATATATGTTTGGTAAGATTTAAAGATTCCTTAGGTGGTGGGACACAACACGCTAATACTTGAATACAAGAAAGGCAGAACTCTGTTACTTAGACCTCCACCCCAGAGAAGGATGCCAGGCAGACCACACAGGGCTTCCAAGGGGGTAATGCATTCTGGAGCTGTAGGGGTAGCTTATATAGGGCAAGTGGGTGGAGTTAGCTAGGTTTCGCAGGCACTCTGTGAATTGGCTGATTTGGATAATTCCACTGGCTTTAGGGTGTAGAGGATGTCGCCTGTTTTTTGGTACCTGGACCTGGGGCAACATGGGTGTGTTCCTAGTAGCTCAATGTGTGAGAACCTAATTAGGGAAATGTTTTGGGGGTGGACTTAATCAGTTTCTCCAGTTGGGGAAGTGACCATGCTGTAGCAAAAGCCTCAAAATTGGGTCAAAAGAGCATTAAAAAAAATAAAAATAATACAAATATACTGCAATACATTGTTGGTGTATGGATGTCCTGCAAGTGAATGCTCCAAGGCAGAGACAGAGGGTGGGAAGTGTAGCTGGAGTCTTGCAGGGGGGTAATGGATGCAGGAAGACATCATGGTTTTAGAAGATGAATTCATCTGGGAGAAACTAGTCTTGAGGATGGCTAAAGCAGCAAGAAAAAGGGGAAATATGTGGGTATGAACTGGGGACAAGAGGAGCTAATGGCACTCAATATTTGAAGGCTGGGATTTTGAGGGAAAGGCCAATAGTACATGGAATTGGACTGAGTTCACTGGGATGGGGGCAAATATAGCTCAAGGGGGAAGGATGATGTGGAGGTGGTGGAAGGCACAGAGTGTTGGGCTGAGGTTCCTGGGAGTGAGGGGGAAGGAGAGGATAATGAGATGGAGTGCAAAGTAGGTGCAGGACAGAGCTGGCCTATGGAGGTGTAGAAGTCAGGTTGTAGTGGGAGGGCACAGGTGCAGGTCCAGGGATTGGAGAGTGATGGTGCTGGATCAAGGAATGGTTAAAGATCTAAATAGGAGTGGAATGGAGGTCATGGTCGATAGAGGCGGAGAGTGAGGCAGTATCAATTATAAGGGGATGGAGGTGGCAAGGGCACATTGGAAATCATTAATTCTTTCCTCCATTCAATAATTCCCTCATTTACATCGGACTCATAACGTACTCATGGATTGTTTCCCCATTCAGCCCACGATACAAAAATTTTGCTCATATAAAATATCTCTGCAAACCTTAAAATTTTTCATACTGTAGGACCTCAGGGAGAACTTTGAGGGAACAACACTCCACCACTATTTCTCTCTTATAATAGAATTGAAGGTAGAAGGTGTGACCACAGTGCGGTCTGGCAGGAGAGCTTGTTTACTGGTGCTGGGCATTCAGTGTTGGCGAGAGACCTGATCCCCTCCAAATACTTATGTCTTAAAGAATTTTTTTGACCCGAGACTGACTTGATGAAAGTCCCTTTATTTATTGTAGTATTTCTAAAATGTAACACCACCTTTCTATAAGACATAACACATAACAAAACAGAACTGAAATATTGTAAGTAATGTTTTTCCTTTGTATGAAACCATTCTAAGAGGTAACTTCTGGTAACAGTTTTGTTCATATTGATAACAATTAAACTATTTATTTTTCATTGCAAAATTTGACTGGTCTCATAGTGATGTAGGCAGATCTCCATTCCCTGGTGTTACTACCTTCGTTATATTACATTACATGGCAAAAGTGACTTTGAAGTTGTAATTATGGTTACTAATCATCAGTTAATGTTGTGGACCAAATGTTTGTGTCCCTCCAAAATTCTTACATTGAAATTCTAACCCCTAATGTGATGGTATTAGAAGATGGGGCTTTTGGAGGTAATTCTGTCACATGGTGGAGCCCTCATGAATGGGATTACTGCTCTTATAAGAAGCTACAGGAGAAAACTTGCTTTCTGTCTCTCTCACCACCTAAGGGTATGAGGAATAAAGGGCCATCAGCAAACCAGGATGACTTATCTCAAGAGACATGGAATCTGCCAGCACCTTGATCTATGAACTTCCCAGCTTCTAGAAAGGTGAGAAATCAATGTTTGTTGTTTACCTACTCAGTCTGATATTCTTGTTATAGCATCCCTAACAGACTCAGATAGGAGATTCTCCTGGATTATCAAAGTGGGTCCAATGCAATCACATGATCCTTTAAGAACAAAAGTCAAATAGAGTAGAAAGAAGGAAGAGATTCAAAACCCAAAGGGGATTCAATTTGCTAATGGTGGCTTTCAAGATGGAGGGAGCCTCATTCGAATCCTCTAAGGAAATGTATTCTGCCAACAACATGATTCAACCTGGAAGCAATTCTGCCCCAGGCTCCACTTAAGAGACTACAACAGTGGACAACTTGATATCAGCTTTCTGACCTGTTCATCTGTGAGAAAACAAATGTATATTGTTTTCAGGTGCTCAATTCATGGAAGTGTTTCAGCAAAAATAGAAATCTGCAGACATAGAAACACACTTAGTGAAAAATGTTTACACAATGAATTACTGCACAACTGATACCATTTTGATCTCTGGCAGTCACAATTTTCCGAAAGTTTAGATGTATCCTACTTTTTATGTAGTGTCAGCGTATATCTGATATTTTACCTGCACTTGCACAAAAATGAAAAAAATCACTGTATAGGAAAAACTCAGTTTTTTCTTCTTCTATGTAGAGAAGAACACAGTTCTCTACTCTGTGGTTCTTTCCTGTGAGTCTCCTTTACTTTTACACAGAACACTTCAGTGTGACACTTTTGGTCACCAAATGTGTGGAGATTTTTCCCCACATCTGGCCATCAGCAGGCTGTTGTGCAATTTAATTCAATTCTAACACTATCTTCCCGAAGATAGTGTCAAATCTCATGGGCTAAGAAACTGCTCCCACCCCACTTCAGATGCCAATTACATGTAGTAATTGTCCACAAGTTACCCACAACTTCTGTCTTACTTGGCTAAAAATCAAAGGTATCAGTGACTCCCTCCTTGGGTTCAATTAATTTGCGTAGAACGACTCACAGACTTCAGGGAAATATTTAAGCTTGCCAGTTTATTAAACACTGTGTTAAAGGATACAAACAGCCAGGTGAAGAGACACAAAAGGGAGGTCTGGGAGGGTCTCCAGAGTAGGGGCTTCAGTCCCTGTGGAGTTGGGTTGCGTCACCCTCCTGGCATGGATGTGTTCACCAACCTGGAAACTCTTTGAACACCACACTATTGGGATTTTTATAAAGGTTTCATCCTGTAGGCATGATCAATTGTTAACTCTGTTTTCAGCTTTTCTCCCTTTTCAGGAGAATGGGGAGGCTGGGGTGAAAATTCCAAGCTTCTAATCCTGGCTTGGTCTTTCTTGTGACCAGTCCTCATCCCCAGGCCATTCATGAGTCCACCAAGAGTCACTTTATAAGAAGAAAAGAAACCCCTATCACCCAGGAAATTACAAGTTTCAGAAGCCCTGTGGCAGGAACCAGGGCTTATAAACCCAAATATTAGAACAAAAGACTCTCCTAATGCTCTTTTTTTCTTGGTGGGGGTGTGAGGAAGATTGGCCCTGAGCCAGCATCTGTGCCAATCTTCCTCCACTTTTCGTGTGTGGGATGCTGCCACAGCATGGCTCGATGAGCGGCGTGTAAGTCTACTTCAGGAATCTGAACCTGCAAACCCCGGGCCGCCAAAGTGAAGCACACAAACCTAATCACTACACCACCGAGTCAGCCCCTCCTAATGCTCTTATCACCAAGAAAATTACAAGGTCTTCAAGAGCCCTCTGTCAGGAACCAGGAGTAGAGACCAGTATATATTTTCTACTATATTTCAGTCACACAAACAGTCTATTAACATATTTTTTCCTGTTTCAAAGTTTTGCAGAAACGTTGTCATACTGGACTTATATTCCAATCAAACTGCTGTCCTCAATCAGGAATCTATGAAGGGGATATTTTATTGTTGGTATAAATAGATTTAGCCTGTTCACTGAAATATGACAAATTATTTGATAGAGATCATTAATGAGTCATCTTTATTGAGGCAGTCCCTCTATACACATTTAAAGAGTGAATGCCCTCTGCCACAGACATTAAGGAATGTGGATCAGTGGTCATGTTGATTTGTGCATATGTGGAATATCTTGATGGCCTGAGGTAGAGGAAGGCTGAACCACTGTGATTGCATTCTCACTTCTCACTGTGGGTGCATATTTACTGCTATGGACTGAATACTTGTGTCCTTCAAATTCATATGCTGAAGCTCTAATCCCCAATATGATGGAATTTTGAGGTGAGGCCTTTGGGAGGTGATCAGGTGTAGATGAGGTCATGAGAGGCCTTTGAGAGGTGATCAGGTGTAGATGAGGTTATGAGAGTGGAGCTCTTAGGTGGGGATTAGTGTCCCCTTACAAGAGACGAGAGTTCTCTCTCTTTGCCATTAAGATACAGGATGATGGTAGCAGTCTGAAAACCAGGAAAACGACCCTCAGCAGACACCGAACTTGCCACCAGTCTAATCTTGGATCCCCTAATATGAGGGTCATTCTACAATATAACACAGTACAACTGTTACAATTAACAAATAAACATTAGACAGTCCATTTAATAGACAGTCTGTGTACAGACACCCCCAGTGATACAACAATGTCTTCATAAATCTAGGATCTAGGCGTGGTACAAGGATTGCATTTGGGTGTCTGACTTTTTAGTTTCTTTAATCTAGATCAGTTACCATAACTTTGTCTTCAGTGATACTGACAATGTTGAAGAATGCACACCCATTGTTTACAGAATGTCCTTCACTGTGGATTTATCTCATTTTGTCCCTCACCCTTAGACTCAGGTACAACATTTGAGTAGAACTGCTACACACAGATGATGGTGGTACCTTCTTAGTGCATCACCTCAGAGGCACAGGTTATGAGTTTTTCTATTATCGGTGGAAGCTAGGACAGGCACCAGGCACAGGTGGCCCAGAGGCAGGGATGACACATTCAGGCATGTGCGCAGAAGCTGTGAGGCCCTATCTACTGCTGTTGGTGGCTGGGCCTGAGCCCTCAGGGTTGCTACATGGAAGTTTTGTCCTGAAAGCCACGTGCTTTGCTCCTGGCCACATGCCCCTTTCCCAGGCAACACTTGGGTCTGCGCCCAGACACCTGCCTGGCTGTGCCACTCACATCAACAAACTCTGCAACACAGAATGCCTCCTAAAGCGCCTGTTCCATTACAAGTCCTGTCTCCCCAAACCCTATGTGTTGCCAAAGTTCTCATGTTACATTCTGTCCCCTCCCAGCCTAGAATCAGCAGCGGTAACCTGGTCTCTCCACCAACCTGGGACCCTGAACCACTCACCGAGAATCCTAATGCTACCCAAGTGCAGATTGCAGCACTTTTTTTCTTGGGCCCCACCTCAGCAGGAAGTCTATTGGATTTCTGGGATTGTACAGAATGGGACGGTAGAACTATCTTGTTGCAAATGTGTTATTTTTCAATAAATGGAAGTATGACTCTGAAGGTGATTCAGAGAACAGCAAGGCTGCATCTGCCTCATGGGCTAGGCTTTGGGTACAGGGCTGCGGCCCAGGATGTTGGGGGTATCACTATTGCTCCAAGGGAACAAAAGATAGGGCTGCCACCCCTGTGGGCCCAGAGGACAAACATCCAGCCAAAGAGGATAATAGATGAGACTTAAAGTGCAATGGCATTTGCCCTGTAGGGGTAGACCTGCTTGGAAACCATGACTTCTTTCTTCTTTCAATTTCTCTTTTTGGAATGGGAATGAATATTTTATGCCTTTCTGACAGTAGTATTTTAGAAGCAGACAAATTGTCTGATTTCACTGGTTCACAGCTGGAGAGGGATTTTGTCAGAGGATGAATCATATCTCGAGTCTAACCCACACTCGATTTAGATAATATTTAGATGAGATTTGGGCCTTATAGTTGATGCTAGAATAGGTTAAGCCTTTTGGATTCTGGGATCAGGGCAATTGTATTTTGTATGTGAGAAGCACATGAATTTGGAGAATTCAGAGTGCTGGGAGTTAAGGGGTCAATGGTCCTCACCATGAATTTATATGTTGAATCCGAATTTATATGTTGAACCCCAGTATTTCAGAAAGTGTTTGTATTTGGAGATAGGGCCTTTAAGAAGGTGAATAAATTAAAATTAGGCCAATAGGGTTAGTTTTATCCAATATGATTGGTGTTTTTATAGTAAGCAAAAAGTTGGACACAGAGAGATACTAGACCTGTGTGGGCACAGAGGAAAGACCATGAAGGACATAGCGAGAAGATGGGCATCTGCAAGCCAAGGGGAGAGACCTCAGAAGAAACCAAACCTGTCCACACCTTCATCTTGGACTTCTAGTCACCAGAAATGTGAGGAAATAAATTTTGGTGTTTAAGCCAAGGAATCTGTTCTATTTTGTTACAGCAGCTGTAGCAAACTAATACAAGAGGTAAGGATCTGCCTATTCAATCCTGGGACCTTCAAGGGTTACTCTTAATCTCTTCTTTCTATGGGGTCCCAGGTCCCCAGTCTCTGAGGATGTCAGATTTGGGAGCTTGAGCCTTCAGATAGCTGAGTCCTTGGAAGGAGGTTGTAGGAAGAGAGCAGGTCCTGGGACACTTCTCCTAAAATATAGTGTCCCATCTATGAGAATAAAAGGATAATGGAGGCAGCAAAGGGTTTTCTCCGCTACAGGGTCTGTTGAGATGTAGTGAGAGGACTATTGGTTGGTTTTGGAAACAGAAGTTTCTGGTCCTGAGTTTGGACATATTGGCAACCTGGCTAATTCTCAGAATCTTCTGGTTAGATGGCATGTTGCCTGCATTCCTCACAGGTGTATTGTGAGTCCCATGGGCCATTCTGCCTGTGAAAGCACTTGATAAATAGAAAACACTTCACATGTGTGAGCCTTTATATTATGGTCTTAGACTTTTCGACCTTGTATTCTAGTTCCTGAATGCTTTTAGAATCTAAAACTACTAGTCTTTCCCCGCAAAGGGCATTCTCCTCACCTTCCTGTAAAATCCCTGTGCTTTTGTATTTACCACATCTAAACCAGTCTGCTATTTGTTGTCATGGAGAGTGTTTTGTGACTGTGTCTTAATTTATAAAAGTGACTGAGTGACAACACAGAGCGACTAATGCTGCTGAAAGATGACTTTTTTTTCCTGCTCTTGCTACTTCTTTTTTTTTAATTAAAAAAAATTTTTTTTATTGTGGTAACATTGGTTTATAACACTGTGTAAATTTCAGGTGTACATCATTATACAACTATTTCTGCATGGATTACATCATATTCTCATGTTTACCACCCAAATACTAATTACAATCCATCACCACACACATGTGCCTAATTATCCCTTTCGCCATCCATCCTCCCCGCTTCCCCTCTCGTAATCACCAATCCAGTCTCTGTCTCTATGTGTTTGTTTGTTGTTGTTATTCTCTACTACTTAATGAGTGAGATCATATGGTATTTGCCCTTCTCCCTCTGACTTATTTCACTTTGCATAATACGCTCACTGTCCATCCATGTTGTCACAAATGGCTGGACTTCATCATTTCTTATGGCTGAGTAGTATTCCATTGTGTATATACACCACATCTTCTTTATCCATTCGTCCCTTGATGGACACTTGGCTGCTTCCAAGTCTTGGCTATTGTGAATGATGCTGCAATGAACACAGGGGCGCATGTATCTTTACGCATTGGTGTTTTCATGTTCTTTGGATAGATACCCAGCAGTGGAATAGCTGGACTGTATGGTAGCTCTATCTGTAATTTCTTGAGGAACCTCCATGCTGTTTTCCGTAGTGGCTGCACCAGTTTGCACTCCCACCAGCAGTGTATGAGAATTCCCTTCTCTCCACGTCCTCTCCAACACTTGTTGTGTCCTGTCTTGTTAATTATAGCCATTCTGACGGGCATGAGGTGATATCTCATTGTAGTTTTGATTTGCATTTCCCTGATAGTTAATGATGTTGAACATCTTTTCATGTGCCTGTTGGCCATCTGTATATCTTCTTTGGAGAAATGTCTGTTCGGGTCTTTAGCCAATTTTTTAATTGGGTTGTTAGTTTTTTTGTTGTTGAGATGCATGAGTTCTTTATATATTTTGGAGATTAAGCCCTTATCAGATGTATGGTTTGCAAATATCTTCTCCCAATTGTTAGGGTGTCTTTTCATTTTGTTGATGGTTTCCTTTGCTGTGCAGAAGATTTTAGTTTGATGTAGTCCCATTTGTTTATTGTTTCTCTTGTCCGGTCAGACATGGGGCTTGAAAATATGTTACTAAGACCGATGTCAAAGAGCATATTGCCTATGCTTTCTTCTAGAAGTTTCATAGTTTCAGGTCTTACATTCAAGTCTTTAATCCATTTTGAGTTAATTTTTGCGTATGGGGTAAGGAAATGGTCTACTTTCATTTTTTTGCATGTGGCTGTCCAGTTTCCCCAACACCATTTGTTGAAGAGACGTTCCTGTCTTCATTTTATGCTCTTGGCTCCTTTGTTGAAGATTAGCTGTCCATAGATGTGTGGGTTTATTTCTGGGCTTTCGATTCTATTCCATTGAGAAAGATGACTTTTATTACTTATATTTTCTGAGAAGAAGGTCCCATATACCATGCAGGGACACAGGGAAAGTATCATGTATTAATAAGGAGAAAGAAGCAGGAGAGGAGGCAAAGCCTAGGCCAGAGCCTTTGTTGGGGTTTCCTGGGGAAAGTCGAGACAGGACAGACAGCTTACAATTGGCTGGTATGAATAATTCCCATGGACCTTGGGGCACAGAAACTGTCTCTAATTGATAGTTGATCCTGGGTTGTTTTAGGGCAGTGAAAAAACAGGCTTGGAGTGTGAAAATTGGATAAGGAGATGGTTAGGAGTGTGAGCTCCATATTGGTTAGGCTGCATACGAAAGGGATGCCTTTGTCAAGTCCTTTTCTCTTTCTAAAATTGGCTACTCATGAGAGAGGCAGTAACTCCCTAGTCATCAAGGTCACAAATGTCAGATCTCTAAGAGTCTAGAAAATAAAGAAATACGGTAAATATAATAGGTCCTGTGATGAAAGGATACCAAAAAGAGAGGTGCGGAGTCTACTAAAACAGAATTAGAACAAAGAGTTGGTCAGAAAAAGCAAAACAAACCAAATCAGAGTTACTGTGGGTCTCTCTATTTCCTTTTCAGAATGACTTTACCTCTTCTTCTCTTTGCTGCATCTCTGTTCCTAGATTGGCCTAATCAACTCCAGGTTTCCTGTGAAGCCTTGGGGATGACACAAGAAGGAGAGAGAGAGAACGTATTTGGAAGTTAAATCTCTGACTGTCTGAGGTGGTTCTCTGGGTGTTGAATGAAGCCCTTATCAGTGTCCATTGTTCATAACTTCTAGTCACTAACACGTACATTCACGGCCTCTCTCTGGGCCTGGAGCCACTCCTAGAGCTGATCCTCCTCCCATGCATGCAGTTTATGCCTAAACTCCAGTTTCTTCTCTAGGATTGGGCTGTAGGGGTGGAAGAGATTTCCTCTACCCAATTTAGGTCCATCTGGCTGGGCTATGAATTAAATTGACATGAAAAAGAGTAACAGGATTAAAATCAAACAAGGCTTTATAACATGTATACATGGTAGAGACTCAGGAAAACTGAGCAACTCAGCGTTCTGGCTGAGGTTGTTATCTTAAATAGCATTTTCAGCTAAAGACAAAGGAAGATGTTGAGGGTAGTGGTTTGGGACTTCAAAGAGGAGGAAGGCAATTCACATGGAAATGGAAAAGCAAATGTTTGGTAAACAGAACTTTGATAAGGATGGGCTTAGCAAGGACCCTCACAGTCTGCAGATACACAGAGTTATTCATGCTGATGGCCTGTACTGGACAAAGGCCTGTTATCTTTAATTCTTTTAGACAGCTAGGGGGAAGGCCAAAGTTTCTTCCACAGTCTTTTCTTCTTAAAAATAATCAAGCCAAGGCAAAGAGACACATTTTGGGGTGGCCAATTCTGATCCTCCACAGGGCTAATGACTGTCTTGCTCTCCTGAGTTTCAGTGTCTCTACTGTTCATGAGGAAAGTTCTGATTTTAAGTGGATTTGGACTTTGTCAGAGTCTGACACTGGCTTGGCTTTTTGTAAAATAATTTCCTGTGATTTCTTTCCTGAGGTGAAGTGACTGATACATATGCCTACCCTTTCTTCTAGTTTAAGTTTCAAAAGAGCTTGCCCTTTCCATTCCAAGGAATGGATTATCTTGCTCACAATGTTTTCTGCTACATGTTTGCATGACGCAGGTGGATTCTTCCATCTGGAATGGGAGATCCTAGTTCTGCATTCTTCCCTTAATATTCTCCTGATTTCAATTTTCTAGGATCATCTGTCTGTGCAGTAGGGGTTAAACTCTTCTCCAGGATCTTTCGTGCCTCCATATTTGGGGCAGAGGGATATAACTACACCTGGCTGTTCCCTCTACCCTCCAATAGGCTATATAGCATGTGGTAACTCGTATATTTCTACCACCACAATCTGGATATGGGGCAGGAGACAATAAAAGCCAAGTGTTATGAGGCAGGGGCGTTGTAGTGGGACAACTTTGAAGCTGGCTCTGGGGCTTTAACTCCATTTTTAGCTCCTACTCACCAGCCAGGTGAATTTTAAGGAATGACTTCCTTAGTACATTGCCAAGTAGCATTCATAGAGCAAGAGAGCATGTTGTGGTTACCAGATCCATTGTTGACCCTGATCCTCCTGTAACTTTTGAAGGTTTTCCACTATGTCTCAGTACTTCTCTCTCTTTTTTTTTTTTTTTTTGAGGAAGATCAGCCCTGAGCTAACATCTGTGCTAATTCTCCTCTTTTTGCTGAGGAAGACTGGATCTGAGCTAACATCTATTGCCAATCCTCCTCCTTTTTTTTTTCCCCCAAAGCCCCAGTGGATAGTTGTATGTCATAGCTGCACATTCTTCCAGTTGCTGTACGTGGGATGCGGCCTCAGCATGGCTGGAGAAGCGGTGCGTCGGTGCGCGCCTGGGATCCGAACTGGGGCCGCCAGTAGCGGAGCGCGTGCACTTAACCGCTAAGCCACGGGTCCGGCCCTCAGTACTTCTCTTAATGTTTCTTGAGGAACACGGGACCTCTCAGGCTTAACTTTCTTCTCGAACTTCCAAAATTTGTGTCACCTCGGGCAATGATATTCATTAGCTGTGGCCTTTCATTTTCCTGTACAGCAAAAAAATCTGTTCTCTGCCCAAAAGGTGACACAATTCCTATATTCCAATGTTCTTTTTTTTTTTTTTTTTTTACACAAACTTCTATGAAATACAATTCAGAATAAAAGCTGGCCGTGCTACTTACAAGAAGACATGCATATACTTTGGAAACCCATGGAGTAATGTCTCGCAATAATATCCAACACTCAATCCTAGCTTTGTTCATTGTGCCTAATATTCTTTAAGTACACCACTTGGTCAACCACTCTGAATCATCTCATTCAGAGGCTAGGCCCAAATTCATTCTTGTCTCAAGCAGAATTCAGTTAAGACTACACTCATCATGATACTTGTCATCAAAATGAGGCAAATCTGCTTTATTCACCACCACTATTCCAACATATGTCCCATAGTCAAGAAGCTGATGAAATGACAAGACACATAGGGTCTTTCTTAGAAAAACACGTGCCTTCTCTCTAGATTCTATATTGCCTTTTTGAGCGTGATGAGTGAATAAAGAACTGAATTGTGCAAAGCATACAATTTACATTTTTCCAGTAAGACTAGGAAATTTTGTTTTCCTTATCCACGCAGAGAAGAGGCTGGATACAGTACAGTCACGGCTCATGAGCAGAAAGGGGCTCACAGTTGGAAAACACCCAGATATTAGGGAAGCAGTTTTCACCAGCCACCTATTAGGCTTATAAATTAGAGAAATACAAAGGTTAAAGATGGAGGAGAGGGTTTGAAAAGATACAAAGGTGATCAGGAGAATAAGGATGCTTTGGGTGGCTCTAGACTCAGGGGAGGATCTGTGGGAAATGTTTTTCCTGTGAATGTGTTGGACCCGCTGCTTGTGCCTGTACAGGGTAAAAATCATGGAACCACTGGCCCAAATTATGATCACAGAAAATGAAACTTCAGGAAATACTATTAATGCTACATATATTGAACCTGTGGTTATCTCAGGATCTATAGCAAAACAGTATCCAAAATCTCTTTTCTTTGTCATATTTTTCATGCTCCATTTGTTAGACACATACAGTGCATACATAGGGAAAGTTAAATTTACAAACATGAACAGGATCCAGCAGAGGGAAATTGATAAGCCAATGTACCTTGGGACTTTGACTTTAAGATCCTTGCAATAGGAATTCATGGGGCTGATCATGATGGTCTGGAACACACTCAAGAGGCATGTGGTGCCAATGGAAACAGTCCTGCCAACTCTGTCAACATACAAAAGAAGATCGCATCCAAAATCATTGACAAAATATTTCAGCCCAAAATCTTCCATTGTCTGAGAGACTCCTTTAGAGAGAATGATCAAAGTGTTGGATATAGTCAGGTGCTTGAGAATCAAATCTGTGGCCTTCAACCTGCATCCCGTGTGGTAAAGGAAGAGATAATGGTAAAGAAGAGAGAAATTGCCCAGAATTCCAACTATAGTCTGTGCCAAGAAGATAATTGCTATTGTCATGTCCCTGTAGGCTATTCTGTCATTCAACACATTTTCCTTTATATTATGGCAACAGTCATTCCTCTGAGCCAAAAGCCTTATTGAAGTTTTTGGTCATCTGGAGCAACTTGCATTGTGTGCTCCTGTTTGATTGCCAAGGCTTCACAAGACAGGAAGAGATGGAGAGAGAACCAGTATATTTCAGGGAAAAGTCAGCACTCAGGATGAAGTGGTTTTAACCTGAGAAAGCAATGAGAAGTGAGAGCAAATGGAAAGAAAGTATAACACAACGTTTCCAGAATAAGCTGAAATTTGCTAGCCATATTGGAAAAAAGAAAAGTCTTAATCACGACCCACATCATAAAACCAGTCAACACTGGTTTTTGATCTAAATGTTAAAGATTTAATCTATTTTCATAAATAAACAAAACTATTTCTATGATCTCATAATAAGAAAATATGTCCTAAACAACATAGAATGTATTAACCATATGGATCAAATGACTTCATATTATATTAAAATTAAGGCTCTTTCTCATCAAAACAGACACACACACACACACACAGAAAGAAATATAACTTGTATCCATCACAACGAACTCCTAAAGACCATGCAATAGAATAAACAATGGGAAAATCTTTCCAACATAAACTTCTGTCAAGACAAATAATCAATAATCAATTTATAGATAAGAGAGATATCTAATGAACTAATGTGAAGACAAGCCCAGAAGTGTTCTCTTCCCCAGGGAAGAAAGAAATCAAGAGAAGTATGTTTTACAACATGGTTAGAAACTGTTTCAGGAAAAAAAACATACATCAAGCATAACAGGAATTCAATTCTTTTCCAAAAGTCATGAGATATTTTGCTACAATTTAGGACATACATAGCAAGTCAACATGACCGTAGTTCTCTGGGAAGACAAACTTATCTTCAAAGAAATACTGATAGTGTCAGAGAAAGAAGACATTCATCCCTATCTTTAAAGAGTGCATTCTTTGCTTTGGGAAAATGTTTGAAACAGATGTACAGTGGCTGTTTGGTGGGCCATAAGTCAGGCTGCTCTGGGAAAAACAAGTTTTATACCAAATCAGATTTAAACCAGAATGGCTTCCTCATATACCTCAATATATGAAAACTTCTTAATATTCTTATTATTTTGTTATTTTTCCCCTTTTGATTGGGAATCTTTTGATAAAAAGTATTGATGATCAAGTTATTATCCCCTCGTGCCAGGGTCGATGCGGCCTGGCTTGGGTCCAACATGTCCCTCAGAGCTGGACATTTATTTTATTGATTTACCCAATTATCCACATGGTGGCGTGGTGGGGAAGCTGAGTTTAGTGAGCAGACATAGAGGTATATGCTGATATTGGAAGCATTCCTTAGGTCATTAATTTTGGATTGTCTCACAAACATTGTGCATGCACTTCAAAGAGATTTTGTAGTCATCACCATATGACAGTGAACAACGATAAAACAGATATAGTAGTAATTATAATAAAGTGTTTAGTTCAGAAGAATAAGTCTTAAGCATAATCTTGATCAGAAAAAGCGGCTCATTCAGAATTGTAAGAATGATCAACCATCTCAAGTTGTTGAGTAATCCTTGCTCTATCTTGCATATCAGTCGTGTAACATTGAGTAAAGAAAACTGTAATTAGCTTGAATATTATGCCTAATACAAGAATTCCAAGAAGTAACAAAAATAAGAATTGTAATCTGGATCACAGAAGGGAAGGAATATCTGAGTGGAGCCAACTAAACAAATTGAGACTTGGTGAGGGATCGCTTTGGGCAGTCACCTGTTTTTTCATGTGTGTTTTTTTTTTTAATAATTTTATTTTTTTTTCCCCCAAAATCCCAGTTGATAGTTGTATGTCATAGCTGCACTAGACATAGTTGTATGTCTAGTTGCTGTATGTGGGATGCGGCCTCAGCATGGCCTGAGAAGCGGTGCGTCGGTGTGCACCCGGGATCCGAACCCGGGCCACCAGTAGCGGGGCGTGCGCACTTAACCGCTAAGCCACGGGGCCAGCCCTTTCATGTGTTTTAACTGAGACGACAGATTGGAAGATTCATCAGGTACAAAAACAACGTTCAGTTTGAATTATAGCACAAGTAGCATCTTGGGATGCAGTTAGAATATCTAAGTCCATTTTATTTTGAAGGACAGCCTTTATCATTAAGGACATCTCAGTATTCAGTAAAGATATTCTTGTTGAGATATCATTAAAGATCTGCTGAGTAAATTTAGTGAGGACTTCTATATGTGACATGACCTCTTCCAATCCTATGAGGGAAGAAATATAACTGATAGGCGGTCATAGCAATGGAACACTGAACAAGTCTATCTGGGCTTAAGGAGAGAAAGATTGTCAACAGTTGTTAATTTAGGATAAATTCTTCCCTGCATCCAAGGGAACCCCAGGGAACAGCATCCTAGCCATCAAGGTGGTAGCCAAGGCCAAAGATCTGTTCCACATAACCGTTGAGTTCCATTGGGTGCCACTTAATAAATCCTTGGCCTTCGAGAACAGTCTGTTCCTAACCTATCACTTTCTTTAAGAATGAAAATATGTTGACGTGATTCAGGGAGTATCCATCCCGTGTTTCAGGTACAGGGAGGTAAGTTTTGTTTAGAATGTTTATTCTCTTCCCAGGTGCTGATGTACCTCAAGACCCCTAACAAGGAGTAACCCAAACAAATCCATCCCAGATTTGTGTGAAACCGTTTGTAGTTCTTGTTGTAGAATCCAATTTCTTTTGTTTAGTGGCAAATTGTTGGGATAAATGAATAGTTTGAGCAATAGAAAAGGAAGAACCATGTCCTCTACCATTAATAGTCTTGGCTATTGGCCAGGATTCAGGATAATAATTAGTAATATCACATGAACTGTGAACATTGGAACTAGACTTCTCTGTCATAATTAATTGTTTTAGAGCTTTCCAAGTTGTACCTCAAAAGGGAGAAACACACTAAGGTAAATGAGAAGTACTAGAAACAGGAAGTTGGCTCACATATCCAACAACTGGACTGATTATTATGTGAAGCAACAGAATGAGTCCATTGCAAGAAGACATTGTCATTAGACGTCCACTCAGATGTGGACTGAATAAACAACCAAAGTATCAGATAAACGTTTAATGATATTCTGTTAGTTAATTAAAAGATTTTGTACTTAAGCTCTGATCTATTTTAGTCTAGAGGGGTAGAAAGAAAGTACTATGGTACAGGAATAATAATTCAAAGGTACCAAAATGGCTATCTAAAACACAAGAAAGGTGACTAGCATAACGTAAAAATATTAAAATTGTTAAGATAGTCAAGAAGATCATTCTTATAGCAAATATAAATTGTATTCAGCTTAAGCATTACAATGGTTTAAATGAGGAGGTATAAGGTTGGGAACACAGGCCTGGTCTGGGAACTTGGGACAGCTGTCTATAACAGATGTCAACTGCTTCCCATCCTGGCTTGGTAGTACTTGGCTTAGTCAGTCAAAGTGTGGTGTCTGTAACAGGAGTTGATATCCACTCAGGAGGAGGGTTCATTTTTAAATAAGAAATGTGAATTCATGAGTTTATGCCTTTTAATTTTGCAATGCATGGATTGGTTAAAAGTACCTGGAATGGTCTTTTCCAGTGAGGCCGTAGAGTCTTGAATTTGGTGTCTCTTCCAATAAACAAAATCTTCAGGTCGTAGTCCATGATCCTTAAGGTCTTCGTCTCCTGGGAGGTCACTGTGAAAGAATCTGTGACCATTTTTTAATTTATTTTTAGTGTCTCAATAAGACCTTGACAATATTGCAAGATATCTCCCTGAGCAAAGTTGTTTCATGTATCTCCTCACCTAATTGTGGAGGCCATCCTGTTATTATTTCAAAAGGAGACAGCCAATGTTTACCAAAGTGTGTAGATCTGAGATTGAGGATCACTAGTGGAAGAGCTTTTGGTTATGAGAAAGTAAATGTTTATGAAAGTTTTGCCAGTTGAGTTTTCATTGTGCCATTAGTTTTTCCTGCCAATCCTGAGGATTGGGAATGGTAAGTGCAGTGAAAGTGCTGCACTATTGGCAAAAAGTCACAAATAGATTTAACTTTTTGTCCAGTGAAATGAGTTCCCCAGTAACTGTGTAACTGCAAAGAATTCCCCAAACAGAGATTATTCTTTTTAGTAACAATTTCCTTACTGTTAGAGCTGTTGCTCTTCTGCAAGGGAAAACCTCAACTCATGTGAAAACACACAAATCATTACTAAGATTTATTTACATCCTTGAGATAGTGACATTTGAATGAAGTCCAATTGCCATACCTCAAAGGGTCCCTTTGGAAGGGGAAAGTGGCCTAGTGACCCGTGAAGTGTTTTTTGGGGATTATATTTAGGACAAATAGTACAATGACCTTAGGTTTTATGAGCCACTGTGGGAGCAAGTCTCCAAAAATATTATTTCCCCACAATTTCATCTTTTCAAGTGCCTGATGAATT
Organism: Ceratotherium simum simum; assembly: GCF_057802395.1. Taxonomy (NCBI): domain Eukaryota; kingdom Metazoa; phylum Chordata; class Mammalia; order Perissodactyla; family Rhinocerotidae; genus Ceratotherium; species Ceratotherium simum. Next base: position 8,755,201 of record NC_141932.1, read on the forward strand.
AGTTGATATACATGCTGGAGCAGTGGCAATTGTGGCCAGTAGGCACTATGGGCTTTTTATTGGGCCCAAACCACATTTGTATGGTTGGGTCAACATTCCCTCTCTTTGTTATCATATTTGTTTCTCTTCTTCTTTGGCAGTTTCTCAAGACTGAGACAGAAATCTTTCCCTGGGCAGCATGGTTAACAGAGAGAAGTGGGAGTTCTTGAGGCTGAACAGCATAAGTTTTTAAAGCTGCCTGCTTAGCAGCTACACCAGCAAGTTGATTTCTTTTGGGTTCTATAGTGTCACATTCTGAATGCCCCAGTATTTTATTAATTGCCTTTGTTTTGGTAGTGGTATAGCATTTAATAATTTTACAACCTGTTTTCCATTTTTGTAGGTTGCCCTGAGTATTTTATAAACCCCCAATATTTCCATAGCATTGCAAAATCGTATATACTCCAAAAGCATAATGGCTGTCAGTATAAACATTTGCAACCTAGTCTTTAGCCAATTGACAAGCTCAAGTTAAAGCAATTAATTCATCTTGCCGTGTTGACTTTTTTTCTGGTAAATAAGAGCTCTCAGTTATGTCCAGGACATTATTGCATTTCCAGCCCAGTAATGTCTTCGCTAATCCTTTAGGTAAGACTCATCAGTAAACCAAATTACATCAACATTTATCAATAGAAGTTTCTTGTAGATCACTCCTAGGAGCAAAAAGGTAATCTATTATTAAAATGCAATCATAGTCATTGTCTTCCTCTGGTGCTGAAAGCAAAGTACAGGGTTAAGATTATTATATCAGGATACGGTAGTATCAGGTGTAGAAAGCAGCAAAACTTCATAAGTGGTTATTTGGATTACCTAGTAATCTGAGTGTGGTGAGAATTTAGAAAAGATGCAACCGAGTGTGAGACATAAATAACTAAAGGAGACCCCATCACCATCTCTTCAGTGGCCTTACATAAGAGAGCTGTTGCTGAAATAGCTCTGACACAGGGTAGAAGTCATTTTGCTACTAAATTGAATTGCTGACTATAATATCCTATAGGCCAATGTTGATTACCATGTTTTGGGTAAAATACCTAAAGTATTTCTTTTATTTTCCTTCAAAAATAGGAAAAATGGCAAGCTCTAATTAGGGTGTCCTAAAGCTGGTGCCTGAGCCAAGATGGACTTTAAGGTGTTTACTGCTTTCTCTCCTTTTGGTGTCCATGCAATCAGGTCAGGGTGGTTGGACTTAAGTAATTCATGTATAGTTGAGCAGTATGTGAAAAGTTAGGCACACAAGTCCTGTAATATCCACTTAGTTCTAGAAATTCCCTCAATTTTTTTTTGTTTTGTTTAGGGAAAGAAACGCCAAACTTCTTACAATCCGTTCAAAATCAGTTACTCGTTGATCTTTAGATGTTAGTTGCTCTAGATATTTCAGAATAGGCCAACAAAATTGGAGTTTATCTTTGGATACTTTATGTCCCTTAGATGCAAGTTGTTGTAGCAGATAGACTGTGTCTTTTTGTGAGTCTAATTCAGTTTTTGAGCATAAGAGCAAGTCATCAACACATTGAATTAAGACAGAGTTGCTATGAAAATCTACGTTAGCTAAATCAGCCTTGACTATTCGAGAAAAGTAAAAGTATCTTCCTACATAAAGGCAAAGAGATATTCACTGTCTTTCTACTGGAATACTTAAGAAGGTGCTGCATACATCAAATACAGAAAAATAGCAGCTGTTAGTTGGAATGGCTGAGAGCAGAGTGTGTGGATTTGGGACCACAGAATGTCGAGGAATCACAGTCTTATTTAATAGCTCTCAGATCTTGAGGAAATCTCCAGCCTTTTTCATTTGGCTTTCTTATAGCTCAATAGGTGTATTACAAGGACTGGTACAAGGAATTATAAGTTCCTTCTCAAGAAATCCCTGAAACAGCTGTCTTATGCCATTTCTTGCCTCTGATTTAAGTGAATATTGCCAAATACTAGGTAGAGGCTTAGGGCTGTCAACAATCACTTTGATACGTTTATCCTATGTAATGTTTCCAGTATCTGAAGAAGATGATGACCACAGAGATTTAGGCACATGCAACAAGAGGTCATCAACTTTTTCTTGGTCTATTTGAATGCTTGATTTTATAATTGTCAATTGTTGAGTAATTAACATTTGGTCAGCGTCCAAATTTTCTAAATCTGGAAGCATTTAACCCATTTTTAAAAAGCCAGTATGGGCATTGTATGCTTCTAGGAGGTCTCGTCCAATCAAAGGAATTGGAGCGCATTTTATCAAGAGAAACACGTGTTTCCCTGTGATGGTTCTTAATTAAATGGTTATCAGCTCTGATTTAAAGACTGGCCTTGGTAATTCAGAAACCCCTATCATGTGAGTTGATTGCTAGTCTGAGGGAGAGGGCAGTTAAAAAGGGTTAGGGTTAAGAATAGATAATATAGCTTCGGTACCAACATCGGCTTTTGCATTTTCGCCTCTGATATTTGTTTCAATTTCCCCCCTAAGTTACTAGTGAAGACGAATGGAAATGCCCTCTCATAATTCTCGAAGCATCCATCTTTTTTTTTAACTTTGCATGTTCTAAATCCCATTTAAGCTTGCAGTATCACATTTCATTGTAGTTTCAAATGACCAGACTTTTTGTAATAGAAACAAGTGTGGTCACTTTGCTTCTGGTCTGGGTTGGAAAGAGATGTCTTATTTAGGCCACTAAGTTGTTGCAGTTGTACACTCATAACCTTAGTGGCTCTCTCTTTTTCTTTCTTTTCTAAAATTTTGGAGAGTTTATCTGCAAAAGTGACAAGTGCACTAGTATGTAATGTGGCCCAATCCAATTCATGTCTTTTGATTAGCCTTGCTAATTCCTCACCTAATCCTTCCAGAAAGATGGAATGTAAATTTGGATCATTTTGATGATGCAGATAATTCTCAGGAGCCATCCCAGAGGAAGGTTTGAAGGTGTTTTCAAATATATCAAAATAATCAAAAATAGTTTCTCTGGGCTTCTCTTTATATTGATGGACCTTGGTCCACTCTATTTTCTTAGGAGATATCCTGGGAATGGCTTGGTAGAAGTTGAAAGTAATTTCCTAGCACTTTTTTTGGTCAGCAAGCTCATGTTTATGAAAATCTTCCATGGGTGCTTTTCAATTTGCCTCCTTTAGCCAATCTTTAGCTTTACTTTTGGAGAATAGAATATGTACAAGCTGATATAAATCTGAGTATCTTCCTTCATATGTTTTAAGAGTTAGGTTAAATTCCTCAGCAAAAGACTCAAGGATCTTCTAAACCGTCTGAGAAGTCCTTAGTTAAATTCTTAAGTTCAATTCTAGTCCAGGAGTATATACAAGTGCAGGCTCACCTCTTCTAATAGCTCTCTTTAAAGGGAGCCACAATGACCTTAGGATTTCCAGTATTTGTTTCCTGAGATTTACTTTCATTATTAGTTCCCTGGGATTTACTTATTGTTTCCTCTAGAAGTAGAGGAGGAGGAGGAAGCAAAGTAACGAGTCAGGCAGGGAAGTTCCGAAAGGAAAGGATATAAAGTTGCCAAAAAAGGACGTGTAGGAGGAGGTGCTTAAGGAGAAGTAAGAGGTGGAGGGGGAAGTGGTGAGCTCTGAGGTGCTGAAAGGAGCAGCAGAGGTGGTGGAGGAGGTGAAGGAGGTGGGGCGGCCTCTGAATTCTCCTTTCTCTAATTTAGCCACAGTCTCTAGCAATTTTTGATTAGTTTCCTGTAAATATGTCATTTTATTATCACCGCATTTTAAAGCTTCTACATACCAATTACCATATGCTTCTTATTCTATTGGTTTAATTTTATAGCCTGCTCTTTCCACTTTTGTGTGCAAGTCAGCTAGTTGGATAGGTTGAATGTTCCCCATTTGGGCCTTTTTAAGATTAAAGTTATCTTTAGTTAAACCTTCCTATTTTATTAAGTACTTGAAAGTGTTGGCTCCATACGTATTGTACATGAAGCCAGTGGAGTTCCAGTGGGTGGCTGTCCATCTGGGAGTTGGCTGGCTTTAGAAGCATAATTTCCCATTTTCTTTTAGTTTCATTTTACTGTAAAGTCTGAACAATTTCTAAGGACAGTATAGTGTGTCAGAAGTGTGCTGCCTGTGAGAGCCACTTCTTAAAAGGCGCGAACACTGTCTTACTGGCTTGGCTTCTCCCACCAGTAAACTAAAAAAACTACCATAGTGGGCAGAGTGCTGGATGACAAATCCTGAAGTGTGTGTCTGTGGATGAGCCTTGAATTATTTAAAGTGAAAGATCATGATGGAATTCCCTATGGGACCACTGTACGTCATGAGGGTCATCCTCAGACACTTCCACTAGGTTATCAGCTGCCTGAGAACACCTTATGCCTGGAAGGAGCTGGTGTCCTTTCTCTTCATAGCTGAATGAATTCAGTCTCTCCTTTTACTATATAACAGTTTGTTCAGACTTCATAAGCACAATTCCTTTCCAATTAAAGCCAAAATAAAAGAACAGCCAAAACGCAATTCACTCCTAAATTCCCCCTAAGACCTCTAACCTAGGAAACATCCCCCTAGCTTCTGCTTTCCTAGGTGGCCAGTAGGCCACTGTAGCTTCCTCTTACCTAGGATGTGGACTGGTATTCTCTGAAGACACCTACTCTTAAGAAATGAAATAGCTCAAATAAGTAGCAGGACCATCAACTGAAGCAAGGAGGTCTAGATTTCAAGAGAACTCACCGAGGTCCCTGAAGAGTACCGTCAAGCTGGAGGGGCTCACTGGCCTCTGCTGGTGCCAAGCACTGGCTCAAAGTAAATTCCAGGTGGTCTCAGGTGGGTTTCTCTGAAATCCTGTTGACTATGCCAGAAAATGTCAATGCAAATAATAAAAAACTAATCTATAGATAAGAGAGAGATTCAAAGAGCTACTGTGATGATTAGCCTGGAAGTGTTGTGTTCCCCAGGGAAGAAAGCGTTCTGGAAAACGTGGTTTACAACATGGTTATATACTATTTCAGAACAAAGAACATACATCAAGCATGAAAGGAATATAATTTTTTTCCCAAAAATCACAGGGATATGTTTTGCCAGTTTAGTACATGCACAGCAGGTCAACTTGACCTTGGTTCTCTGGGAACAAAAGCTTATCTTCAAAGAAGTGCTGGTATTAGCATCACAGAAAGGGATGCTTTCTTTAAAGATGCCTATTTTTAAAGAGTGCTTTCTTTGCTTTGGGAAAATGTTTGAGACAGATGTACAATGCATGTTTGGTGGGCCATAAATAAAGCTGTTCTGGGAAAAACAAGTTTTAGGCAGAATCAGATGTAAACCAGAATGGCTTCCCTATATACCTCAATATGTGTAAATTTCTTCTTATTATTACTGTTTTAGTCACTTCAATACTGCTTATTCAATGAATAATACATGTGTAAAAATATTGGGGTGTCTTAAGTAATCAGAAAAATTCAAATATAACACTACTTGGTATCAACAAACCCTACCTGGTAATCTAAAATGAAAATGACAGAAATACTAAGTTTTGCCAAGAATGTAAGTAAACCAAGAATCTCATACACTGCTGGTGGATGTGAAAATTGGTACAAACATTTTGGAAAACTGTGTGGTAGATCTACTTTAGCTGGCCAAGTGAAATCCTATGTTCCAACAATGCCACTCCTATGAATTCACTCAACAGAAATTTGTGCAGGTATCACCAGAGACTGCTTACAGAATTCATATACTAGCACTATTTCTTACTCAAAATAGCCCCAAATGCAAAACTACTCACTTGCCCCTTAACAGTAGAATGAATCAATTACTGGTTTGGTATTCATACAATGATGGCCTATATAGTAATGCTAATGAATGCCAACAATGATACGAAACAATGCAGATAAAATCACAAAAATCATATGGAGTGGAAAAAGGGCCATTATTAAAAGTTCTGTGCTTTATTATTTCAATTTATATAAAATACTAAACAGGCAAAGGTGATCTAATCTTTCAGTGTTAGACAGTAGTAAACTCATTTCCAACAATTGCATTCCTACAAATATATCCAACAAAACTATACCCTGGGGAATAATGACTTTGACAGGGTACCATAGAGTTTCAGGGGACTGACATCCCTGTGTTTCTTTTTTTTTCTTTTTATTTGCTGAGGAAGATTCTCCCTGAGCTGACCTCCACTGCAATCTTTCTCTTTTTGTGTGTGAGTTGCCACCACAGCATGACCACCTACAGACGAGTGGTGTAGGTCCATGCCTGGGAACCAAACCCAGGCTACTAAAGAGGAGCACACCCAACTTAAGCACTAGGCCACAAGGACTGGCCCAACATTGTGCTTCTTGTTCTAAGCATTGTGTACAGAGGTGTGGTCATTGTGAAATTCCACCGTGCTCTGCATTTATAACCTGTGTTTGTCTTTAATTTTTAAAAATACGTACATGCCCTCAAAATAATTGGAAGTTGGTGGGGAAAAGTCATTCTTTTGAATGTCTGTGGCCTGCTGATTGTGTCTGTACAGGATGAAACTTATAGATCAACAGGCCCAGATTATGAGCCCAACAAGGAAACATCAAGGAATAATAACAATGATGTTTAAAGTGAATTTGTGATTTTGTCATGAAATTCAGAAGAGTGGTGTCCTAATCCTTGTTCTTTGTGATGATTTTTGCTCTGATTGGCAATCATATACTTAGGTACAATGATATTTACCAGCATATACAGGGTCCAGCAGAGGAAAATGGAAATCACAACATCCTTGGGAAATTTACTTTAACTTCCATCCACCTGGAGTTCATGGCGTTGATCACAACGGTGGGAGACTCATAAGAGGCAGGTGGTGCCAATGGACATACCCTGCTGGCTCTGTGAGGACAGAAAACAATTTGCATTCAAAAGTCACTGAAGAAATGTTTCAACTAAAGCTGCCATTGTCTTAGGGACATCATTAAAGGGAAGGACTTCCAAATATAGTCTGAGATAAGTAGACCATTCTTATTGCCAAATCCCTGGAGGCCATTCTGCCAGTTCCCAGTGACTGATATTTGTCTTCAGAGCCTGAGGATCCTGCACTGGAACATGTGGTGGGGACTACATGTATCGTATCAACTGAAATCCAGTACACTCTCTGAGAAATATTTACTTAAGTTTTGTTTTGTTAAGAGGCTTCCCAGAGTAGAACGTGAATCTTTCAGTAGCACTTACAATGTATGAATCACTGCTGTACTGCCATACATATGGTGGCTTCTTTGATTTTCCTAACTGCATGATGTAGGCACTGGCATTATTTTCATTGTAAAGGTAAGGAGTCTTAGGTACAGAGAGATTAAATTATCTGTCTAAATTCATATGCTATCTGGGGGCCAAGTGGAAATATGAACTTGGCTATGCTTGTTGCCAAGACAGTACCCTAACCCCTGTGTTACACTAAAAAACCATGTTAGTAATGTCTTCAAATATCCAGACCTATATTTCATTTTATACTTTTCCATTTTATTTCATATCGTTTTTATTTTATTTTATAATTTTGGTTATAAAAAGTTTCCATTTTAGTTTAACAATTTTTTCTCTAGGACAAAATTAAATATGATAAGTTTTACAAGTCATAATAAAGTGTAGATGCAATAATTACAAGCCACAATCCTCAAGGAAACTTCCCTAGGTCCATATTAGATTTAACAAAGGCAAGATTTGCTCAATATTTGTTTGGAAGCAGCAAGACACCTTTGCACCCATGCCAGAAACAAAACACAATGGCATCTATCAAATGAATTATTGAATGATATTACATTTTCCCCTAAACCATGAGGCATGAAATATTAATATGTGACAAGACAGTGTAGCATAGAGACTAACTTATTAAGATTTTTTTTTCAAATGCTTAGGTATTTATTAAACCTATGTTGAGTGAAATTATTCAGCAATAAGGCAAGATTTGTGAAAGATATGAAAATACAAGAGACATGTCAAGTGGAATCTGTAGAATACGGACTCTTGGGCATCATAACTTGAAAATATAAGGAAATGAGTTGTGAGCTTGGGATTGATGCTGAAATATTATTAAACCAGAGAAAATATGACAACATACATTTGGTCCTGACAACTGTTGTCTGAAACCCATAATGTTACTTTTCCCTTAAATGCTGCCTCCCTAACTTCAAGAGGGAAAGCAATCCTGCCATAGTCATTGGATGTTTTCAGTAGAGACACAATGACAGTCTCAAGTAAGTTATATACTCATATAGTCAGAGACAGATAAAAAACTTTTTTCATTCCAGAAAAAATTCATATGTATGGTTTTTGTAGAGAATTAGAAAAATTGTGACAGTTCTATCCTACTCCGTATTATAAGCATGAAGGCATTATAAGCACAGGTCTAATAAAACTGAAAATTTAATCTAAGTTTCATCTAATGTAATAGGAACAGCAGACTGATTTCATAAGTACAGTCCTTAAGCCCCTTCAAAATGATTCTTCATAATCGTTGGGATTATTCATAAATAATCATCCTTAGTGACTATTTCATTAAGTTACATTAGAAGGCATCAGGTATTGGTATAGGGTCTAGAATCCTCATCTCTCCTCACAGGCTCAGTTCATTCTTAAGGAATTATTCTGCCTTCCTGGATAGCTTTGCCACTGGACCTGTTTATACCCCCAGAAACCCTTTTCCAGACGTTGGATTACTTCCTCAGATTTCCCTCCTTAAAGACTCTGCTCTCAGGCTGATATAGAAAATGCTCACCTGATTCCTTTTGTTGCCATGAGGGTTGGCTCGGTGTGATGGTCGTGATGCGCTGTCCATGTGTGGGAGGGAGGCAAATAGACCCTGAGATATGGGTATATGACTCTGTGACCTCACCTCCCCTGAGAACTGCAATTATCATTTCACTTGTGGCGACAATGGCAGTGCAGTCTTGAAGAGCTGAAAATACTTCTGAAAAACTTTTCTGTAGTCGCTAATTACCAAAACCAATTACAAGTTTTTGTGAGTATTTCCAAAGAGACTGTTGATGCATTTGGAGAGATTCTTACTCTTTTGTGATCTATGAGGGAGACAGGGTCTCATATGGGAAGAGCAGTAAATACTGTTGTCTGCCTCTTGAGGGACTGGCAGTGAGGTATGTGTGTCTCACAGGATTCCCTGAGAAGTTCTTCCACTAAAAAAATCAAGTTCTTTCTTAATCTTCAGACTCCTAAGAGGCATCATTATTAAAGTATTCACCAGATACCGGAACATAACAGTGTCCAGGAAGAATTTCTAATGAGATAAGAGTAAAAGAAAGAACATGTCAGTAGTTGACATTGGAAATCATTGGCCTTGTTTGTATAACTAAATGCAAATTAAACTGGAGATGATATGGCAATTTCCCTGGATATTGTACTTCACCAATACTGACTCAATGGTCATAAGACGTGCAAACACAGAAATATCCATATAAGAAAGCATGGTGTGGGCCGGCTCTGTGGCTTAGCGGTTAAGTGCGCGCGCTCTGATGCTGGCGGCCCGGGTTCGGATCCTGGGCGCGCCCCAAGGCACCACTTCTCCGTCCAGCGCGAGGCCGAGTCCCACGTACAGCAACTAGAAGGATGTGAACCTATGACATACAACTATCTGCTGGGGCTTTGGGGGGAAAAAATTGAATAAATAAAATCTTTAAAAAAAAAAAAAAAAAAAAAAAGAAAGCATGGTGTTTATAGCGTCCCTCAGAAATAAAAGTATCAGGATCAGATAGTTTAACAGATAGGTTCTAACATTATGTTAAGTATCACAAAAGTTAGTTCCACGTTCTCAATTTAAGATCATTGAGAGTTACCAGAGCTTTTTTCTCCTATCTTTGCTGAATTTTCATTAAGGAGCATTCATTGGTTACCCAAATAATTAAGACACATAAATTTAAAAGCCAAAATCACTCCTTTGGATTTTCCAACAGACAAATTCACAGTTTGAACAAGGTCCTGTATCCATTCCCCCGTGACAGTTTTCAGTCCACCTGAGGGAGCATAGTCTACTCAAAAACCCCACACACTTTTGACACCAACTACAAGTTTGGGGGTTTTCAAAAGCACCCTAGTGTCAGTCATTTTCTAGATGGACTCACAGCACTCACTGAGACCAGTTCTATTCACTGTTATGGTTTATTACAGGGAAGGATACAAATTAATATCAGGCAGTGAAGACATGCATGAGGCAAAATCCCGGAAAACTACCAAAAGCAGAACTCCAAGTGTCCTGTCCTGGTGCAGTGATGATGTGTTACTTTCCTGACATTGTAATTTGACAACTCATGGAGTACTGACACCAGGGAAAATCACCCAAGCATTGGTGCCCAGAGTTTTTACTAGAGTTTGATTACACACAGTCTGGGTGGCTGACATTTATTCTCCAGCTGTTGTGAAAGTCTGACTGATAGCTTTGGTCTCCAGCTCCTTCAGAGGCTGACCTGATCTGGCATAGCCCAAATCCCCCATCACAAATCACATTGTGAGACTGTCTGATGGCCAAGCCCACAAGCAAACAAAGACACTTGTATCAGGCATGATATTCCAAGTGTCTGGAGATCATCTTCCAGTAGCTGTGGAGGGCTAAGGCCAGACTACACTTTGTGTAGGTTATTTCTTCTCTGTGCATACCTTCTATTTCCAAGTCATGGAATGGAGCCATATGGTGACAACACATACTCCAAGCACATAGTACATGCACACATACATTTACACACTCAGCATAGCATATCCACACTCACCTACTGAAACACACTCAAATATAGAACTACACAGTTATTCCCACATTGACACACACACTCATGCACATATATGACCCACATTCACATTATTCCACACTTACATCGCACACATGCAAATGAGTGACACACTCTAACTCAGTGTCATATAATCATTCACATAATCACCAGGTTTGTTAGTATTTCAACCATGTGTTCATATGTGGAAAATTGTTCATCTGTCCTAGCCCAGAATGCCAGACAGACAGAAATGTTGGCCATTTATACTCATTCCAACATGACACAGACCACAAGGATAATAATTTAATTGCACAGCGTTCAAAAGGTGCTGAGAGCTTTGGCTCTTGAGGTAAAGGATGTGTTGAGAACGTTGGAGTGTGTGGGGATGACTTGGAATGGGTGTGAAAGAGGAGAAGGGATAAGAGGGGACACAGGGGAAGGGAGTCTAAAGTCAGATGAGGGCACAGAGTGAATGGGAGCTTGGGGGGATAAAGTGTGTGGGAGGATAGAGGGTACTGAGGGAGTAAAATGCACATGGGGGTTAAAGGGTGCAGTATGGTTAAAGTGCACTGTGCAAAGAAGTGAAGGGTGTAGCACATGTTGGGCTCTGTGGGGATAAAGGGTACAGAGGGCATGGGAACAAAGAGGGTAATGGTATGTGGGGACAGTGGGCAGATGCGAGTCAAGGTCGGGGTGGGTAAAAGGTACAAAAGAGTTCCTGTCCACAAGGGGTTAAAAAACACAGTGGGAGAAAGCATATATGTTTGGTAAGATTTAAAGATTCCTTAGGTGGTGGGACACAACACGCTAATACTTGAATACAAGAAAGGCAGAACTCTGTTACTTAGACCTCCACCCCAGAGAAGGATGCCAGGCAGACCACACAGGGCTTCCAAGGGGGTAATGCATTCTGGAGCTGTAGGGGTAGCTTATATAGGGCAAGTGGGTGGAGTTAGCTAGGTTTCGCAGGCACTCTGTGAATTGGCTGATTTGGATAATTCCACTGGCTTTAGGGTGTAGAGGATGTCGCCTGTTTTTTGGTACCTGGACCTGGGGCAACATGGGTGTGTCCCTAGTAGCTCAATGTGTGAGAACCTAATTAGGGAAATGTTTTGGGGGTGGACTTAATCAGTTTCTCCAGTTGGGGAAGTGACCACGCTGTAGCAAAAGCCTCAAAATTGGGTCAAAAGAGCATTAAAAAAATAAAAATAAAACAAATATATTGCAATACATTGTTGGTGTATGGATGTCCTGCGAGTAAATGCTCCAAGGCAGAGACAGAGGGTGGGAAGGGTAGCTGGAGTCTTGCAGGGGGGTAATGGGTGCAGGAAGACATCATGGTTTTAGAAGATGAAGTCATCTGGGAGAAACCAGTCTTGAGGATGGCTAAAGCAGCAAGAAAAAGGGCAAATATGTGGGTATGAACTGGGGAGAAGAGGAGCTAATGGCACTCAATATTTGAAGGCTGGGATTTTGAGGGAAAGGCCAATAGTACATGGAATTGGACTGAGTTCACTGGGATGGGGGCAAATATAGCTCAAGGGGGAAGGATGATGTGGAGGTGGTGGAAGGCACAGAGTGTTGGGCTGAGGTTCCTGGGAGTGAGGGGGAAGGAGAGGATAATGAGATGGAGTGCAAAGTAGGGGCAGGACAGAGCTGGCCTATGGAGGTGTAGAAGTCAGGTCGTAGTGGGAGGGCACAGGTGCAGGTGCAGGGATTGGAGAGTGATGGTGCTGGATCAAGGAATGGTTAAAGATCTAAATAGGGGTGGAATGGAGGTCATGGTCGATAGAGGCGGAGAGTGAGGCAGTATCAATTATAAGGGGATGGAGGTGGCAAGGGCACATTGGAAATCATTAATTCTTTCCTCCATTCAATAACACCCTCATTTACATCGGACCCACAACTTACTCATGGATTGTTTCCCTATTCTGCCCATGATGCAAAAATTTTCCTCATATAAAATATCTCCGCAAACCTTAAAATTTTTCATACTGTAGGACCTCAGGGAGAACTTTGAGGGAACAACACTCCACCACTATTTCTCTCTTATAATAGAATTGAAGGTAGAAGGTGTGACCACAGTGCGGTCTGGCAGGAGAGCTTGTTTACTGGTGCTGGGCATTCAGTGTTGGCAAGAGACCTGACCCCCTCCAAATACTTATGTCTTAAAGAACTTTTTTGACCTGAGACTGACTTGATGAAAGTCCCTTTATTTATTGTAGTATTTCTAAAATGTAACACCATCTTTCTATAAGACATAACACATAACAAAACAGAACTGAAATATTGTAAGTAATGTTTTTCCTTTGTATGAAACCATTCTAAGAGGTGACTTCTGGTAATAGTTTTGCTCATATTGATAACAATTAAATTATTCATTTTTCATTGCAAAATTTGACTGGTCTCCTAGTGAAGTAGGCAGAACTCCATTCCCTGGTGTTACTACCTTGGTTATACTACATTACATGGCAAAAGGGACTTTGAAGTTGTAATTATGGTTCTAATCATCAGATTATGTTGTTGACCAAATGTTTGTGTCCCTCCAAAATTCATACATTGAAATTCTAACCTCTAATGTGATGGTATTAGAAGATGGGGCCTTTGGAGGTAATTCTGTCACATGGTGGAGCCCTCATGAATGGGATTACTGCTCTTATAAGAAGCTACAGGAGAAAACTTGCTTTCTGTCTCTCTCACCACCTAAGGGTATGAGGAATTAAGGGCCATCAGCAAACCAGGATGACATCTCAAGAGACATTGAATCTGCCAGCACCTTGATCTACGAACATCCCAGCCTCTAGAAAGGTGAGAAATCAATGTTTGTTGTTTACCCACTCAGTCTGTGATAATCTTGTTATAGCAGCCCTAATGGACTCAGATAGGAGATTCTTCTGGATCATCAAAGTGGGTCCAATGCAATCACATGATCCTTTAAGAACAAAAGTCAAATAGAGTAGAAAGAAGGAAGAGATTCAAAACCCAAAGGGGATTCAATTTGCTAATGGTGGCTTTCAAGGTGGAGGGAGCCACATGGGAATCCTCTAAGGAGATGTATTCTGCCAATGACATGATTCAGCCTGGAAGCAATTCTGCCCCAGGCTCCACTTAAGAGACTACAACAGTGGACAACTTGATATCAGCTTTCTGACCTGTCGATCTGTGAGAAAACAATGTGTGTTGTTTTCAGGTGCTCAATTCATGGAAGTGTGTTTCAGCAACAATAGAAATCTGAAGACATAGAAACACACTTAGTGAAAAATATTTACACAATGAATTACTGCACAACTGATACCATTTTGATCTCTGGCAGTAACAATTTTCCAAAAGTTTATATGTATCCTACTTTTTATGTAGTGTCAGCGTATATCTGATATTTTACCTGCAATTGCACAAAAATGAAAAAAAATCACTGTATAGGAAAAACTCAGTTTTTTCTTCTTCTATGTAGAGAAGAACACAGTTCTCTACTGTATGGTTCTTTCCTGTGAGTCTCCTTTACTTTTACACAGAACACTTCAGTTCTGACACTTTTGGTCACCAAATGTGTGGAGATTGTTCCCCACAACAAGAAATTCTCTGGACATCAGCAAGGTGTCGTGGAATTTAATCCAATTCTAACACTGTCTTCCCGAAAATAGTGTCAAATCCCACTGGTTAAGGGCTTAGTCCCAGAAACTGCTCCCACCCCACTTCAGATGCCAATTACATGTGGTAGGTCCAGAAGTTACCCAAAACTTGTGTCTGACTTGGCTACAGATCAAAGGTTCCAGTGACCTCCTCTTTGTGTTCATTTAATTTGCTAGAGTGGCTCACAGAATTCAGGGAAACACTTAGGCTTACCAGTTTATTAATGGCTTTTATGGAGGATACAGATGAAGAGACACGAAGAGGAAGACTGGGACGGTCTCCAGAGTAAGAGCTTCTGTCCCCGTGGAGTTGTGGTGTATCACTGTCCTTGTGTGGATGTGTTCACCAACCTGGAAACTCTCTGAACACCATAATACTGGGATTTTATGAAGGTTTCATCATTTAGGCATGAGCTGTCACTACCTCTGTTTTTAGCTCTTCTCCCTTTTCAAGAAAAAGAGGTGACTGGTCTGAAAATTCTAAGCTTCTAATCATGGCTGGGTCTTTCTGGTGACCACCCCTCATCTAGATACCATTCAAGAGCCCACTAAGAGTCACTTTATTAGAACAAAAGACACTCCTAATTTCCCAGGAAATTAGAAGTGTTTCAGGAGCCCTCTATCTGGAACTAGGGTCAAAAACTAAATACTAAAACAAAGGATGCTCCTAATGCTCTTATCACTCAGAATAATACAAGATGTTCAAGAGCCCGCTGTCAGGAACCAGGAGCAGATTCCAATATATATTTTCCATTATCTCTCAATCACACAAACACTCTATTAACATACTCTTTCCTGGTTCAAGTTGGTTGCATAAAAATAGTCATACTGAACTTATATTCTAATCAAACTGCTTCCACAATCAGTGATCCATGAAGGGGATATTTGATCGTTGGCAGACATAGATCTATCTTATTCACTGAAATACCACAAATTATTCCCTGGAGATCATTATTGAATCATCTTTATTGAAACACCCCCTCTATCTACATTTAAAGAGTGAATGCCCTTCGTCACAGACATCACGGAGTGTGGATCAGTGATCATGGTGATATGTGCACATGTGGTATATATTTATGGTCTGAGGTAGGGGATTGCCACACCATCATGATTGCATTCTCACTGTGGGTGCATATTTACTACTATGGACAGAATAGTTGTGTCCCTCAAATTCATATGTTGAAGCTCTAATCCCCAATATGATGGAATTTGGAGGTGGGGCCTTTGGGAGTTCATTAAGTTTATCTGAAGTCATGAGAGTGGAGCTGGGATTGGGATTAGTGTCCTTAGAAGAGAGTAGCACTCTCTCTCCCTGCCATGTGAAGGGACAGCATGATGGTGGCTGTCTGGAAACCAGGAAGAGAAACCCTCACCAGACATCAAACTTGCTGGCAATTTGATCTTGGATCCCCTAATGTTGGGGTCATTCTACTATGTAACACAATACACCTATCACAATTAAAAAATCAACACTAGACAGTCCATTTAATAGAAGGTCCATGTACAGATACCTTCAGTGATACAATGATATCTTCATAAATCTAGGATCCAGGCATGGTCCAGGGATTGCATTTGGTTGTCTGGACTCTTTAGTTTCTTTAACCTGTATCAGTTGCCACTCGTTTGTCTTCAGTGATACTGACAATTTTGATGAATGCACACCCATTGTTTGCAGAGTATTCTTCAGTGTGGATTTCTCTCTTTTTGTCCCTTGTCCTTAGAATCAGGTACAACCTTTGAGAAGAACTTCTACACAGATGATGGTGAGACCTTCTTAGCTCATGACCTCAGAGACACAGGTTAGGAGTATTTTCTATTATTGGTGGGAGGCTAGGACAGGCATCCGACATGGGTGGCCAGTGACAGGTTCCCTCCTCTGGGCACCCTGGGTGACCTCGGGAACCCAGGGCAGAGGCAGGGACTCGACCGGCACCTTGCGGGCCACGAGGGGATCTACCTACCAAGCTAGGGGGAGCTTACCCGTGGAAATTCAAGAAAGAGTTTGGAATGAGGGTCCGGACCCAAGTAGTGTGGTGCAACCCGGTCAGCAGACTCAGCAGGGGGTGGGAGAGCTGGAGGATCGAGGATCAGCTGTGTCACTCAAGGTCAACTCCAGGCCGGAGGACCGAGGAGCAGTTGCATCACTCAAGGTCAACTCCAGGAGTCTGCCTCCCAGAGCCTTGGTGTGCTTGGGGTTTTATTGAGTACAGAAGCTTTCGGGGAGAGAGGGGGAGGAAGGAGTAGGGGAGGAGTCCATGCAGCCGTGTGAAGTCTTATTCTACGGTCAGCTAGGTGTTCGGTCTTCGTCTGCAGTCAGCTAGGTGTTAAGTCTTCTTTTGGGGTCAGCTAGGTGTTTAGTCTTCATCTGCGGTCAGCTAGGCGTTAAGTCTTCTTTGCTCTAATATGCGCTCTAGCAAAGCAAGCAATATCATGCCCACAAAGTCAGGTCTCTCAGGGTCCTAAAGGGCAAGGAGAATGTCCAAGACCTCTCTAACTTGATCCCGGAGCTCCGGTTCCATAGCTGGTAGTCCTTGGTTCTTGCGCCATCCATTCATGATGCCTTTACAGCCAGGGGCAGGGATGGCACATTCAGGCATCTGCACACAGGCTTCAAGTCCCCGTCTCCTCCTCTTAGTGGCTGGAACTTAGGACTTGGGATGTCTACATGGAAGTTTTGTCCTGAAAGCCATGTGCTATTCTCCTGGCCATGTGCCCGTCTCCCAGGCAACACTGGGGCTTGGTCCCAGGCAGCTGCCTGCTGTGCTGCCCACATAAACAAATGCTGCAACACAGAATCCCTCCTAACAGCACCTATTCTATTACAGATTCCGTCTCCTCAAATCCACACCTGTGCCCAAAGATCTCATGGCAGATTCTGTCCCCTCCCAGCCTAGAAACAGCAGCAGCAACCTGTTCCCTCCACCAATCTGGACCCCTTAACCACTTGCCCAGAATCTTGAAGCTACCTAAGTCCAGATTTTAGCCTTACCTGAACCAGGATCCATAGCACAAACCTGTCCTCCTGCTAACATGTGCTATCCCCTGGATGAATTGAGGTTCTCCCTAAATTCTGCCTAGTTCTTCCAGCCAAATCCTCATGCATGTACACACACAGAGTATCTGGGGCATCACCTAATATACCTGAATGCAAGGCCTCCTAAAATCTAGATGTCCTCGTGGGCAGCAACAGGGTCTTGGGACTTGACTTTGAATAGAAACGAATAAGCTAAGGCACCAGCAGTACTTATTCCAAAATGGTCCCCCACAGATGACACTAGGACTCCCACCTCACGTGGGTGATCTGACGTGTAACTGTGAACACAGATCTCAGTTGCACACAGAATCTGCACCTGGTACACAGTACTCTACCTCTTTGGGGTCTGGAGGCTCTAAAAGAACATCATCATCCCCTATTTCTTCAAAAGTATCAGCCAAATTGTGCAATCCACAGCTCTAACCCTGTCTCTAACCCTGTCCTGAGGCCTGTAACTGCTGCAGAGAAAGTAAGCAGCCACCTTATCTGCAACCAAATGTGCATGTGTGCAAAGGCACCCATGTCCCAACCCGCCTGTTCTGATGCCTCTCCCATCTGGCTAGCATCACTAAATGCTCATGCTTGTGCAGAGGTCACCTATGAATGCTGCATTTCTCCTAGAATCTGTCCCTGCCACTGCAAAGCCTGCATCTTGTTTGGGGCCCTCAGAGCTTCGATGGAGCAGCCTTCTCACTCTCCACGGGAATCACCCATCCAGGTTCCATTCCTTCACCACCATATGCTAAACACTGGAACCGGTATTTCTGGTGAGATGTCAGGTGTGCTGTGCTTGCTTTCTCTGGCTTAGTGCTACTGAAAGAGGGATGGGGTGCTATTGAGGCAGGGTTCTGGGGAAAGAAGCGTCAGCACCACCAGGGATTGTGTGAAAAATGCATATTCATGGGCCCCACCTCAGAAGGAAGGCTGTTGGGTATTTGGGATTGTACAGAATGGGATGATAGAACTTACTGGCTGTAAACATGTGTTATTCCTCAAGTAAAGGGAAGTATGTCCTTGAAGGTGATTTGGAGAACAGCAGGGCTGCCTCTGCGACCTGGGCCAGGCTTTGGGTACAGGGTCTTGCTCAGGATGTTGGGGGCATCACTGATGCTCCAATGGGCCCAGAAGGCAGGGCTGCCATCCTTGTGGGCCTAGCGGACAAACATCCAGCCAAAGAGGTTTCCTGTACAGCAAAAAAATCTGTTCTCGACCCAAAGGTAAAACTACCCCTATGTTCCACTGTTCCTTTTTTTTACACAGATATCTATGACCTGCAATTCAGAATAAAAGCTGCCAATGCTACTTACTAGAAGACATGCACATACATTGGAAAGCCACAGAGTATTGTCTTCCAACAATATCCAACACTCATTTCCTAACTGTATTCACTCTGCCTGATATTCCCGCAAGTACAACACTTGATCAACCACTCTGAATCATTTCATTCAGAGGCTAGACCCAAATTCATTCAATTTGCCCCAAGTAGAATTTGATTAAAACTACACTCATCAGGATATTAGTCCTCAAAATGATGCAAAGCTGCTGTATTCACCAGGACTATTCCCACATATGTCTCATATTCAACTAGCTAATGCAATGCCAATACCCATAGGTTCTTCCTTAGAAAGACACGTAGCATCTCCTTAGATTCTATATTGACTTTTCCAGTGTGTGAGTGAATAAACAACTGAACGTTGCACAAAAACATACGATTTATATTTTATGATGATATTAGTAAATTTTGTATTCCTTATCCACACAAAGCAGAGCTTGGATACAGTTGAGTCACGGCTCATGAGCAGAAAGGGGCTGACAGCAGGAAAACACTCAGAAATTAGGGGAGCAATGTTCACCAACCACCAACTAGGATTATAAATTAGAAACCAAAACAATTCCTCATATACCTCAATAGGTGAAAACTTCTTTTTATTATCTTCATTAGTTTCCCACTTCTGATTGATAAACCTTTGATAGAAAGCATTGATGGTCAAGTTATTGTCCCTCAGTGCCAGGGTGGTTGCTTCCTGCCTGGGTCCGTCATGTCTCCTGGAGGTTGGCTTTTGTTTTATTGATTTGCCCAGTTATGCACATGGGGGAAAATAGCTGAGCTTAGTGAGTAGACATAGAGGTATATGCTGATAGGGGAAAAATTCCTTAGGTCAATAATTTTGGATTGTCACACAAACATTGTTCATGTGCTTAAACAAGGTTTTCTAATCATCACTTATAACAGTAAACAACTCTAGAGTAGGTGTAGTAGTAATGATAATGAATTGTTTAGTTCAGAAGAATAAGTCTTAAGCATAATCCTTCTCAGGAAAAGAGACTCATTCAGAGTTATAAGAATGATCGACCATCTCAAGCTGTTGAGTAATCATTACTCTATCTTGCATATCAGTCTTATAATATTGAGTAAAGAAAACTTTAATTAGCTTGAATACTATGACTAATACAAGAATTCCAAGAAGTAACAAAAATAAGAATTGTAATCTGGATCAATGAAGGGAACTAATATTTGAAGGGACCCAACTAAACAAATCGAGACTTGGTGAGGGATCACCTCGGGCATTCACTTGTTTTCTCATTTGTTTAACAGATATGACACATTGGAAGATTCATCAGCTATAAAAACAACATTCATTTTGAATTATAGCACAACTACCACCTTGGGATGCAGTTAGAATATCTAAGGCCATTCTATTTTGAAGGACAGGCTTTCTCCTTAAAGACAACTCAGTATTCAATAAGCTATACCTGTTTGGCTATCGTTAAAGACCTGTTGACTAAATTTATTCAGGACTTCTATATGCAACATGACATCTAATCCTATGGAGGGAACAAATATAGTCGCCAGATGGTCATACCAGTGGAGCACTGAATGAGACCATCCTGCTTTAAGGAGAGAAAGATTAGCAACAGTTGTTACATTAGAATGAATTCTTCCCTGTATCCAAGGGAAATCCTGGGAGCAGTGTCCAGCCATGGAAGTGGTAGCCAAGGCCAAAGATCTGTTCCATGTAACTACTGAGTTCCATTAGGTGCCACCTAACAAATGCTTGGCCTTCAAGACCAGTCTGTTTCAAGCCAATCACTTTCTTTAAGAATGATGGTATTTTGACATGATTCTCCAGTATCCATCCCATGTTTTCAAGAACAGTCAGGTAAGTTTTGTTTGGAACATATATTCTGTTCTAAGCATGAAGATACTGATATAGTTAAGGACTCACAACTAGGAGTGAGCCAAACAAATCCATCCTAGGTTTGTGTGAAACCTCTCATAGTTCTTGCTGTAGAATCCAAATTCTTTTGTTTAGTGGCAAATTGTTGAGATAATTGAATAAGTTGAGCAACAGAAAAGGAATAACCATGTCCTATGCCATTAATAATATTGACCAGGTTTTAGGATCATAGTTAGTACATCACATGAACTGTAAACATTGGAGCTAGACTTGTCTGTCATAATTAATTGTTTTAGAGCTTTCCAGTCTGTGCCTTAAAAGGGAAAACCCCACAAAGATATCCCAGATGTACTAGAAAGGGGAAGGTGGCCAACATAGTCAATAACTGGACTGATTATTAAGTGAAGCAAAGGAATGAGCCTTTGTAAGAAGATATTGCCAGTAGAAGTCCATTCAAATTGTGGGCTGAATAAACAACTATAGTATCAAAAAAACCTTAAATGACATTCTGCTAGTTAAATAAAAAATTTTGTACTTAAGCTGTGATCTGTTCTAGTTTAGAGGGGTAGAAAGATAGCATTAGGCTTACAGAACTAGTAATTAAAGGTACCAATAAGGCAAATTAAAACACAAGAAAGGTGACTAGTGTCATGTAAAAGTATGAAAATTGCTAATATAGTCAAGAATATGATTACTAACACAATTATAAATGGTTTATAGCTTAAGCATTACCAGAGTTTAAAGGGGAGATAGAAGGTTGGCAATACAGGCCTGGTCTGGGAACTTGGGACAGCTGGCTACAACAGCTGTCAGCTTCTTCTCATCCTGGTTTGGTAGTACTTGTCTTAGTCAGTTGAAGCTGGGTGTCAGTAGCAGGAGTTGAAATCTACTCACAAGGAAGGGTCTTATTTAAAGAAGAAATGTGAATTAATGAGTTTATGCCTCTTAATTTTGCAGTGCATGGATTGGTTAAAAGTACCCGGTATGGTTCTTTCCAACAAGGTTGCCAAGAGTCTTTAATTTGGTGTGTCTTTGAATAAACAAAATCTCCAGGTTGTAGTCAGTGATCCTTTAGGTCTTCATTTCATTGGAGCTCACTGTGAAAATAACCTGCTACCAATTTTTCATTTCTTTTTAGTGTCTGAATAAGACCTTGACAGTAATGAAATATATCTCCTTTGAGCAAATTGGTTCATACATTCTTTCGTCTAATTGCATAGGCTGTCCTGTTAATATTTTGAAAGGTGACAACTGATGTTTACCAAACTGTATAGACCTAAGATTGAGGAGCACTAGTGCAAGAGCTTTTGGCCATGAGAGATTAAATGCTTCTGAAAGTTTTGTCAATTGAGTATTGACTGTGCCATTAGTTCTTTCTACCAATCCTGAGGATTCGGGATGATAAACACACTGAAAGTGTTTCATTATTGGCCAAATGTCACAAATGGTTTATTTATTTGTTGGGTGAAATGAGTTCCCCATCACTGTGTAACTCCATAGAATTCCCCAAACTAGAATTATTTTCCATAGTTACAAATTAATCTGTTGTTAAAACTGTTGCTCTTTTTCAAGGGAAACCCTCAACCCAAGGTGAAAACACACAAATCATACTAACATATATTTATTTCCTTAAGATGGTGACATTTGAACAAAGTCCAATTGTCATACATCAAAGGGCCCCTTAGAAAGGGGAAAGTGGCCTTGTGACCCATGAAGTGTTTTTCTGGGATTATATTAGGACATATAGCACAATGAGCATAGGCTTTATGAGCCACTGTGTGAGAAAATTTCCAACAATATTGTTTCCCCCACAAAATCATCTTTTCGGGTGCTCGGTAAGTTAATTGATGTATGTGCTAGAGCAGTGGCAGTCGTGGCCAATAGGCACTATTGGCTTTTTATTGGGCCTAAGACACATTTGTGTGGTAGGGGCAAAAATTCTCTCTTTTTGTTGCCATATTTGTTTCTCCTCTTCTGTGGCAATTTCTTGAGTCTGTAGAAGGAACTCTTTCACTGGGTTACCAGGGTTAACAGAGAGCAGTGGGCATTTTGGAGGCTGAACAGGGTAGGTTTTTAATGCTGTCTTCTAAGCAGCTACATAAGCAGGTTTCTTTTAGGTTCCAAAGTGTCAGATTTGGAATGGCCAGGTATTGTAATAACTGCCACTTGTTTTGGTAGTGGCATCGCATTTAATAATTCTGCAACCTGTTTTTCATTTTCATTATAGGTTGCCCTGAAGACGTTAAAAACCCCTGATGTTTTCATAGCATTCCAAAATCAGATGGCACTCCAAAAGCATAATGGCTGTCAGTATAAATATACGCAACCCAGAGTTTAACAATTGACAAGCTCAAGGTAATGCAATTAGTTCAGCTTGCTGTGCTGACTTTATTTCTGGTAAGTAAGAGCTCTCACTGATGTCCAGGACGTTACTGCATTTCCAGCCCAGGAATGTCTTTGTCTATTCTTTAAGACCCATTTGTAAACCAAATTAGGTCATAATTATCATGTGAAGTTTCTTGTAGATCATTCCTAGGAGGAAGAAGGTAATCTGTTAATAAAATGCAGTCGTGGTCATTTTCCTCCTTTGGTGCTGGAAGCGAAGAGCAGGATTAAGATTATTATATCAGGCTAAGGTAATATTAGCTGTAGAAAGCAACAGAACTTCATAAGAGGTTAATTGGCTTACAGAGTAATGCTGAGTGTGATGAGAATTTAGAAGAGATTCAACTGACTAGCATATAAATAGTTAAAGGAGACCGCATCATCATTTCTTCAGTGGCCTTGCATGAGAGGGCTGTTGCTGAAATAGCTCTTGTACAAGACGCAAGTCCTTTTGCTGCTAAATCTAATTGCTGACTATACTATCAGGTCAATGTTGATTACCATGTTTTTGAGTAAAACACCTAAAGTATTTCTTTTATCTTCCTTCAAAAAGAGAAAAACTGGCAAGCTGTAATTAGGGTGTCCTAAAGCTGGTGCCTGAGCCAAGATAGACTTTAAGGTATTTACTGCTTTCTCTCCTTTTGGCACCATTCAATCAGGTCAGGCTGGTTGGACTCAAGTAATGCATATATAGGTTGAGCAATAAGTGAAAAGTTAGGCACCCAGTTCCAGCAATATCTAGTTAATCCTAGAAATCTCCTCAATTGTTTTTTGTTTTAAGGAGAGAAAAAGTCAAAATTTCTCTAATCCTTTCAGAATCCGTTAACAGTCTATGTTTAGATTTTAGGTGCACTAGATATTTCACAATAGGCAAAAAAATTGGAGTTTACCTTTGAATACTTTATGTCCCTCAGATGCCAGTTGTTGCTGCAGATAGATTGTGTCCTTTTGAGAGACTAATACTGTTTTTGATCATAAGAGTAATCATCTACACATTGAAATAAGGTAGAGTTGCTAGAGGAATCTACAATAGCTAAATCAGCCTTGAGTACCTGAGAAAAGTAAAAGTATCTTCCTACACAAAGTCAAAGGGATATTGACCGCCTCTTTCTACTGGAATGCTAAAGAAGGTACTGCATAAATCAATTACTGAAAAATAGCAGCTGTTAGTTGGAATTGCTGTGAGCAGAGTGTGTGGATTTGGCAACACAGAATGTTGAGGAATCACAATCTTATTTGTAGCCTCACATCTTGAACAAACCTCCAGCTTTTTCCACTTGGTGTTCTTGTTTGTAGATAGGTGTATTACAAGGACTGGTACAAGGAATTATAAGTCCCTTCTCAAGAAAGTTATGAACAAGAGGTCTTATTGCATTTAATGCCTCTGGTTGAAGTAGATATTGCCAAATATTGGGTAGAGGCATAGAGTTGTCAACAGTCACTTCAATAGTAGTAGACTGTATAATGTTTCCAATATCTGAAGAAGATGATGACCACGGTTCTTTAGGCACATACAATAAGAGGTCATCAAATTTTTCTTGGTCTATTTGAATCATGGATTATATAATCATCAATTTTCCAGTAATTAAAATTTGGTCAGCATCCAAAATTTCTAAATCTAGAAGCATTTCACCCTTTTGCAAAAAGGTATTGTGAGCGTTGTATGCTTCTAGGAGGTCTCATCCAATCAAATGAATTGAAGCACACTCTACCAGCAGAAACACGTGTTTCCCTGTGATGGTTCCTAATTAAAATGTTATTGGCTCTGATTTAAAGACTTGCATTGGTAATTGAGTAATTCAGTAATACCAATTCTGAATTGGTAATTCAGAAACTCCTACGATTTGAATTGATCATTTACTCTGAGAGAGAGGGCAATGAACAAGACTAAGAACAGATAATGTAGCCTGGGTATCAACAAGGGTCTTTGAATTTTCCCCTCTGATAGTTCTTTCAATTTCCCTTAAGGTATTAGTGAGGAGGAGGGGAAATGCCCTTTTATAATTCTTGAAGTGTCCCTCATTTTTTAAACTTTGCCATGTTCTAAATTCCATTTAAGCCTGCAGCAATCTCATGTCACTGCAGACTGAAATGGCCAGGATGTTGTAATAGAAACAAGTGTCATCATTTTGCTTCTGGTCAGGGTTTGCAAAAGATGTCTTAATCAGGCCACTAAGCTGTTGTAGTCTTACACTCATAACCTTAGTGGTTCTCTTTTTCTTTCTTTTCTACAGTTTTAGAGAGCTTATCTGCAATAGTGACAAGTGCACTAGTGTGTAATCCAATTCATATCTTTTGATTAGGCTGGCTAATTCTTCAACTAATCCTTCCAGAACGATGGAATTTAAAATTAGATCATTAAGAAGATGCAGAAAATTCTTAGGCGCCATCCTAGAGTATTGTTTGATAGCTTTTTCAAATCTTTCAAAAAAATCAAAAATAGTTTCTCCGGGTATCTCTTTACATTGTTGGCCCAATCTATTTTCTCAGGTAAATCCTGGGAATGGCTTGGTACAAGTTGAGAGCAATTTCCTTGCACTTTTGAAAGTCAGCAACCTCATGTTAACGAAAATCTTCTATGGGTGCTTTCCAATTTGCCTCCTTAGCCAATCCTTACCTTTACTTTTGGAGACTAGCAAATGCACAAATTGATATAAATCTGAGTTCCTTGTTCACATATTTTAACAGTTAGGTCAAATTCCCAAGCAAACTTAAAGGACCTTGTAAAGGCCTGGGTAGTCCTTATTTAAATTCTCAAGTTCAGTTCTAGGTCAAGGAGTATACACAAGTGCAGGCTCACTTCTCCCAATAGGTCTTTCCTTATAGCGAGGTGCAATGACCTCAGGATTTTCCATATTTGTTTCCTGAGATTTACTTTCAGTATTAGTTCCCTGGCATTTGCTTATTGTTTCCTTTAGGAGAAGAGGTGAAGGAGGAGGCAAAGTAGACAAGTCAGGGCATGAGAATTCAGAAAAGAGAGGATACAAAGCTTCCAATGAAGGAGGTGGGGGTGACGGTGCTGAATGAAAAGTAAGAGGTGGAGGGGGAAATGCTGAGCTCTGAGGTGCTGAAAGCAGCAGCAGAGGTGGTGGAGGAGGTGAAGGAGGTGGGACAGCCTCTGAATTTTTCTCTTTCTCTAATTGAGCCACAGTCTCTACCAATTTTTGATTAATTTCCTGTAAATATGTCATTTTATTATTACCACAATTTGAAGCTTCTAAATACCAATTATAATGTGCTTCCCATTCTATTTGTTTAGTTTTATAGCTTGCTCTTTCCAATTGAGTATGCAGGTAAACTAACTTTGAATTCGTTTGAATTTCCGCATTTTGGCCATTTAAGACTCAATTCAGCTTTAGTTAAACCTTCCCATTTTGTTAAGTATTTGTGAGTATTGATCCATTCATATTGTACATGAAGCCAAGGAAGTTCCATTGGGTGGCTCTCTGTTCAGGAGTTGGCTGGCTTTAGAAGCAGTTTCCCATTTTCTTTTAGTTTCATTTTATTATGAAGTCTGAACCGTTTCTAAGGACAGTGTAGTGTGTCAGAAGTGTACTGCTTGTGAGTGCCACTTCCTGAAAGGCTCTGAACATTCTCTTATGTGACTGGGTTTCTCCTGCTGGTAATATTAACCTACCATGGGGGCTCAGAGTGCTGGATGACCAATCCTTATGTATATGTCTCCAGAAGGGCCTTTAATTATTTAAAGTGAATGATCACGTTGGAATTCCCTATGGGGCTACTGCATGTCAGGAGGGTCAATCTCAGACAACTCCATTAGGTTCTCAGTCACCTGACAATGCCTTATGGCTGGAAGGAGCTGGTGTTACTTCTCTTCAGAGCTGAAGGAATTCAGTGTCTCATTTTACTATCCAGCAGCTTGTTCAGAATTTATAAGCACAATTCCTTTCTAATAAAAGCAAAGAAATAAGACAACCAAAACCCGATTCACTCCAAACTTAACTCTAGACCTCCTTGCCTAGGAAATTTTCCCCTAGGTTCCTCTTGCCTGGAAAATGTCTCCTTAGGTTTTTCTTGCCTTGGATATGTCCCCCTCCTTCCTCCTGCCTAGGAAATGTCCCACTAGGTTCCTCTTACCTAGGATATGTGCTGGTGCTCCCTTGACACCTAGCCTAAAGACCTGAAATAGCTCAAATAAATCTCAAGACTGTCAACTGAAGTAAGGAGGTCTGGATTTCAGGAGAACTCACTGAGGTCCCTGAAGAGTGCAGTGAAGCCAGAGGGGCTCACTGGTCTGTGCTGCTACCAAGCGCTCGTTCAAAGTATATTCTAGATGTTCTCAGGTGGGCTTCTCTAATCCTGCTGACTACGCCAGAAAATGTCAATGCAAATAATCAATAACCAATCCATAGATAAGAGAGATATTTAATGAGCTATTTTGAGGACTAACCTGCAAGTGTTCTCTTCCCCAGGGAAGAAAGCACTCCAGAGAAGTGTGGCTTACAGCATGGTTGTATACTGTTTCAGAACAGAGAACATACAAGCATGACAGGAACAATTTCTTTTCCAAAGTCTCAAGGAGATGTTTTTGTCAGTTTAGTACCTACACAGCAGGTCAATTTGACCCTGGTTCTCTGGAAAGAAAAGCTTATCTTCAATGTGTTACTGGTCTTAGCATCACAGAAAGGGAGACATTGATCCCTACCTTTAAAGAGTGCATTCTTTGCTTTGGGAAAATATTTGAAGCAGATGTACAATGCATGTTTGATGGGCCATAATTCAGGTTGCTCTGGATAAAACAAGTTTTAGGCTGAATCAGATTTAAACCAGAATGACTTCCCCGTATACTTCATTATGTGAAAATTGTTATTATTCTTATTACTTTTGTCACCTCAATAAGAGTTTATTCAATGGATAATACATGTGTAAAATATATTCAATGTCCACAATAATGAGAAAACTTTAAAGATAACACTACCTGGTATCATCAAACATCACCCAGAAATCTAAAAGGAAAATGACAGAAATACCAAGTTTTGTCAAGAATGTGAATAACCCAAGAATCTCATACACCACTGTTGGGTGTTACAATTGATACAAACATTTGGAAAACTGTGTGGTAGTATCTACTTTAGCTGACCAAATGTAATCCTGTGTTCCAACAATTCTACTCCTATGAATATAGTCAACAGAAATTTGTACAGGTATCACCAAAAACTACTTACAGAATTTATATACTAGCACTACTTATTACTCAAAATAGCCACAAACACAAAACTACCCAATTAAGCATTAACAGTAGAATGAATCAATTTATCATTTGATATTCATACAATGGAGTCCTGCATAGTAATGCTAATGAATGCCAACAATAATATGCAATGATATGGATAAATTTGCAAAAATCATATGGAATGGAAAAAGAACCATCAGTAAATCTTTCAAGCTTTATGATTCCCATTTATATAAAATACCAAACAGCAAAAATAATCTAATCTTTCAATTGTTAGATAGTAGTAAACTTATTTCCAACAATTCCAGTCCTACAAATATATCTAACATAACTATACAAATGGGAATAATGACTTAGACAGGGCACAAGAGGGTTTCAGGGGACTGACAACATTCTGTTTCCTGATCTAGGCATTGTGTACAGAGATGTGGTCATTTGTGAAATTCTACTGAGCTGTGCACTAATAACCTGTGTATGTGTCTTTAATAAAGAAAAATACATGCCCCCACTAAAAAAACTATTGAAGCTTGATTGGGGATGATTTGTTCCTGTGAGTGTGTGAGACCTGCTGATTGTGACTGTAAACAATGAAACTTGTCTATCTACAGGCCCAGATTATGAAGAACCTAACAATAAAACATCAGGGAATAATAACAGTGCTGCATAGAGTGTGTTTGTGATTTTGTCATGAAATTCAGCAGAGTAGTATCCTAAATCTTTGTTTTTTGTCAAGATGTGTTGCTATATTTGGCGTGGTATACCTAGGATAAATGATATTTACCAGTATAATCAGTGTCCAGCAGAAGAAAATGAAAATCCCAATGTCCATGGGAGATTTACTTTAAGTTCCACCCACCTGGTGTTCCTGTGGTTCACTGCAATGGCAGGAGATGCATAAGAGGCAGGTGGTGCCACTGGACACACCCTGCCAGCTCTGTGAGGACAGAAAAAAAATTTGCATTAAAAAAACTGAGGAAAAGTTTCATCTAAAGCTGCCATTGTCTTAGGGACACCTTTAAAGGGAATGACACCCAGCTACAGTCTGAGATAAGAAGAGCATTCTTAGTGCCGAATCCCTGGAGGCCATTCTGCCAGTTCCCAGTGACTGAAATTTGTCTTTAGAGCCTGAGGATCCTGAACTGGAACACGTGATATGGACTACATGTATCATATCAACTGAAATCCAGTATACTCGCAGAGAAATTCTACTTAACGTTTTGTTTGGTAAGAGGCTTCCCAGAGTGTAATGTGAGTTTTTCAGTATCACTTACAATATATGAATCACTGCTGTACTGCCATATACATGATAGTTTCTTTGATTTTCCTTACTGCATGATGTGGGCATTCACATTATTTTCATTGTAAATATAAGGGGCCTTTGGCACAGAAAGGTCAAACGATCTGTCTAAATTCATTTGCTGCTTGGGGGTTGAGTGGAGATATGAACTTGGCTATGCTTGATGCCAAGACAGTACCCTAACCCCTGTGATACACTGACAAACCATGTTAGCTTTGTCTACAAATAATCCAGACCTATATTTAATTTTTATTTTTCCATTTTGTTTCACATTGTTTTTATTTTATTTTATAATTTTGGTTTTAAAAAGTTTCCATTTTTGTTTAACAGTGTTTTCTCTAGGTGAAATCAAATATGAATAAAGTTTTAGAGATCATAATAAAGTGTAGATGCAATAATTAACAGGCTAATCCAAAAGGAAACTTCCCTATATCCACATTAGATTTAACGAATGCAAGATTCACTCAATATTAGTTTGGCAGCAGAAGGCCTCATTTGCAATCGTGTCAGGAACAAAAGCACAAAGGCATCTATCAAATGAATTATTGAACAATATTACCTTGTTCCCTAAACTATGATGCATGAAATACTAACATGTGAAATGACAGTGTAGGATAAACACTAAGTTATTAAGAATTTTGGATTAAATGCTTAGGTGTTTATAAATACCAAGGTTAAGTGCAATCACTAGCAACAAGGCAAGGTTTGTGAAAGATATGAAATAGAAGAGTCACACAAAGCGGAATCTGTAGAATATGGACTCTTGTGCATCATAAGTTGGAAACATAAGGAAATGAGTTGTGAGCATGGAATAGATGTTGAAACATTATTAAACCAGAGAAAATAAGACAAGATACATTTGGTCCTGACAACTGTTTTCTGAAACCTATAAAGTTAGTTTTCCCTTAAATGTTGCTTTTCTAACTTCAAGAGGGAAAGTGATCCTGCTGTAGTCATTGGATGTTTTCAGTAGAGACACAAACTGTCTCCAGCAAGTTATACACTCCTATACTCAGAGATAGATAAAAAATATTTTTTATTCCAGAAAAAATTCATGTGTATTGTTTCTGTAGAGAATTAGAAAAATTGTAACAGTTCTATGCTACTCTGTATTATAAGCATGAAGATATTATAGGCACACCTCAAATAATACTGAAAATTTAATCTATGATTCCTCTAACATAATGTGACCAGTAGAATGATTTCATAACTACAGTCTTAAGCAGCTTAAAAATGATTGTTCATTATCGGTGGGATTATTCATCAATAATCACCCTTGGTGAGAATTTCTTTAAATTGCATTAGAGGCCATCGGGGATTTGTGTAGGGTCTAGCATCCTCATCTTTCTTTAAAGGCTCAGCTCATACATAAGGAATTATTCTGCCTCCCATCTAGCTTTGACATTGGATCTGTTTCTACCCCCAGAAACCCATTTCCAGGCATGAACACATACTTAGACTTCCTTCCTAACAGACTCTGCTCTCAGGCTGATATAGAAACTACTCACCTGACTCCTTTCTGTTTCCAGGACAGTTGGCTCAGTGTGATGGTCATGGCAGGCAGTTCATGTGTGGGAGGGAGGCAGGCAGACCCTGAGATTTAAGTTTGTGACTCTATGACGTCACCTCCCCTGAGAACTGCAATTATCATTTCACCTGTGGTGGCAGTGGGAGAGCACTGTTGAGGAGGTGATAATACTTCTGAAAAATTTTTTTCAAGTTGCTAATTGCCAAAACCAATTACAAGTTATTTTGAGTATCTCCAAAGAGATTGTTGACACATTTGGAGAGACTCTTACTCTTTTGTGATCCTTGATGGAGACAGAGTTTCATATGGAAGGAGTAGTAAATACTGATGTCTGCCTCCTGAGGGACTGGCAGCGATGTATGTGTGTCTCATAGGATTCCCTGATTCTCTGAGAAGTCCTTCCACTAAAAATCATGTTCATTCTTAATCTTCAGACTCATAAGCTGTATTGTTATTTAAGTATTCAGCAGATACCTGGACAGAGTCCAGGAAGAATTTTTAATGAGGTAAGAGTAAAAGAAGAATATGTCAATAGTTGACATTACAAATCATTGGCCTAGGTTGTTTCACTAAGTGCAAATTAAATTGGAGATGATGATACAGAAATTTCCCAGGATATTGTACTGAACCAGTATTGACCCTATGGTGATATGAAGTGCAAACAGAGAAATATCCACAGAAGAAAGCATGATGTTTCTAAAATATCCCTCAGAAGTAAAAGCATCTGGATTAGATGGTTTAACAGATAGTTTGTACCATTCTTTTAAGTATCGAATAATCCGAGGCTACTTTCTCAATTCGACAGCGTTGAATGGTTACTAGAGCACTTTCCACTTATCTTTGCTCGATTTCCTTTAAAGAGCATTCATTGGTTATGCTGTTAATGAAGACATAAATTTAAGAGCCAAAAACACTCCTTTGGTTTTTCTGACAGACAAACCCACAATTTGAAAAATGCCTCCTATCCATTCCCTGGGTGAGAATTTTCAGTAGAATTGAGAAGCTAGTGGCAACAACATCCACCCCAGATGACACTCACTTTTGACGCCAATTACAAGTTTGGAGGTTCCCCAAATCACCCTTAGTTTCAATCCTTCTCTAGAAGGACTCACAGAACTCACTGAGAGCAGTTCACCTTGATGTTTTGCTTTGTTATGGGGAAAGCATCAAAATCAGACAAGGAGGAGATGCATGACACAGAATCCAGTAAAAGTACTAAAAGCAGAGCTCCAGTGACCTGCTCTGGTGCAATGATGATGTGTTACTGTCCTGGCATTGATATTTCACAACTCTGGAGTGTTGCTAGCAGGAGAGTTCACCCAAGCCTTGGTTCTGAGAGTTTTAACTGGAGCCTGATCACATACGGTCTGGCTGGCTGACATTTACTGTCCAGTTGTTGTGAAGGTGAGGCTAATCCTTTTTGTCTCCAGCTCCGTCAGAGGCTGACCGGATCCTGCATGGCCCAAAGATCTCATCATAAATCACATCGTGAGACTATCTGGCAGCCACTCCCCCAAGCAAATAAAGACACTCGAAACAAGCATGACATTCCAAGGGTCTGGTGATCACCTTCCAGTAGCTGTGGGCAAAGGCCAGACCACACTTTGGGTAGGTTATTTCTTCTCTACACACACCTTCTATTTCCAAGACGTGGAATGGAGCCATACGATGGACAACACAAACTCCAAGCACATAGTACGTGCACACATACATTTACATACAGACAAACATGCCAGCACAGAATATCCACACTCACATACTCAAACACACTCAAATATACAAACTACACAGTCATTCCCCTATTGACGCACTCAGTCACACACTCACACTCATGCACACATGACATGACTCATTCACATTCTTACACTCTCACAATGCACACATACAAATGACACACTTCAACTCACTGTCATATAGTCATTCATATAGTCACCAGGTGGGTTAGTATTTCAATCTTGTGTTTATAGTGGGAAAATCGTGCATCTATCCTAGCCAAGGAATGCCAGAAAAAGTGCAGAAATGTCAGCCTTTTCTACTCATTCCAACCTGACACAGCCCACAAGGATAACATTTTAAAGGCACAGCATTCAAAGGGTGAAGAGAGGTTTGCCTCTTGAGGTGTGGGGTGTGCTGAGACAGTTGGAGTGAGCGGATATGACTGGGAAAGGGTATGATAGAGAGGGAGGGATGAGAGGGGGCACAGGGAAAGGGGGTCCAGGGTAAGATGAGGGCACAGAGAGAATGGGGACTTGGGGAGATAAAGAGTGCAGGAGAAGAGAGGGTACTGAGGGGGAAAATACACATGGGGATTAAACGGTGAAGTGTATCTAAAGTGTGCGGCGGGATTTAAGGGTACACAAAGGTAAGTGTGCAAGGAAGTGATGAGTCTAGCACATATTGGGCTCTAGTGATCAGAGGTACAGAGGTCGTGGGAACAAAGGACGTAATGGGATGTGGTTACTGAGGCCAGATGTGAGTCAAGGGCCTGGGTGTAAAAGACACAAAAGAGTTTGTGTCCACAAGGGGTTAAAGAACAAGCAGGAGGAGGCATATATGTTTTGTAAGATTGAAAGATTCTTTTGATGGTGGGACACAACACACCAACACTTGAATACAAGAAAGACAGAACTCTATTACTAAAGCTCCACACCAGAAAAGGACATCAGGGAGATCACACGGAGGTTACAACAGGGAGGAGGTAATGCAGTCTGGAGTTGTAAGAGTAGCTTATGCATGGCAAGTGGGGTGGGGTGAGATAGGGCCCACAGGCACTCTGTGAATTGGCTAATTTGAATAATTTCATGGGCTCTGAGGTGTAGGAGTTATCTCCATTTTTCTGGTACCTGGACTCAGTGCAATTTGGGTGTGTTGCTAGTTGCCCAGTGTGTGAGAACCCAATTAGGGAAATGTTTTGTGTGTGGAATTAATCAGCTTCACAAGATGGGGAAGTGACTACCTTGTAACAAGGTCCTCGAAAGTGGGTTAAGAGAGCATTAAAAAATCAAAACAAAGCAAATATATTGCAGTACATTGCTTGTGTATGGATGTCCTGTCAGTAGTTAGTGCTCCAAGGCAGAGACAGAGAGTGGGAAGAGGAGCTGGAGACTTGTAGAGGGGAACGGGCACAGGAAGACAAAAAGGTTTTAGGTGATGAAGTCAGCTGAGGAGGGACTGGGGTGCCAGGGCTAAAAGACCCAGAGAAAGGCCAAATAAGTGGGTGTGAATTGGCGACAATGGGATTTGAAGGCTGGGATTTTGAGGGAGAGGCCAAGAGGACATGGGAATTGGGCTGAGTTCACTGGGATTGGGGCAAATATAGTTCAAGGGGTAAGGAGGAAGTGGAGGTGATGGAAGGTGAAGAGTGTTGGTCTGAGGTCCCTAGGTGAGGGGTAAAGAGATGACAAAGGGATGGAATTGAAAGTGGGTGCAGGACAGAGGTGGCCTATGGAGGTTTAGAAGTCCAGTGGAGGTGGGAGAGGACAGGTGCAGGTTCAGGGATTGGAGAGTGATGGTGCTGGATCAAGGAATGGTTAAGAACTAAATAGGGGTGGAATGGAGGTCATGGTTGATAGGGGCGGAGAGAGAAGCAGTATCAATTATGAGGGGATGGAGGTGGCAAGGGCATGTGTTTGTGTCCCTCCAAAATCATTAATCCATTCCTCCATTCGATAATGCCCTCATTCACATTAGACTCACAACTTTCTCATGGGTTGCTTCTCCATTCAGCCCATGATGCACAAATCTTGCTCATATAAAATATCCCTGCAAATCTTTAAATTTTACATACTGTAGGACCTCAGTGAAAATTTTGAGTGAACAATACTCCGCCATTATTTCTCTCTTCTAATGGAATTTCAGGTAGAAGGTGTGCCACAGGGTGTCTGGCAGGAGAGCTTGTTCACTGGCATTGTGCCTTCAGTGTTGGCAAGAGACCTGACCCCCTCCAAATACTTATGTCTTAAAGAACTTTTTTGACCCGAGACTGACTTGATGAAAGTGCCTTTATTTATTGTAGTATTTCTAATAATATTAACACCTGCTTTCTATAAGAAATGAAACATAACAAAACAGAACTGAAATATTGTAAGTAATGTTTTTCCTTTGTATGAAACCATTCTAAGAGGTAACCTCTGGTAATAGCATTATTCGTATGACTACAATTAAAATATTTTTTTAATTGCAAAAAATTGACTGGTCTCATAGTGAAGTAGGCAGATCTCCATTCCCTGCTGTTACTACCTTAGTTATATTACATTACATGGCAAAAGGGACTTTGAAGTTGTAATTAAGCTTACTACTCATCAGATTATGTTGTGGACCAAATGTTTGTGTCCCTCCAAAATTCATACATTCAAATTCTAACCTTAGAATCAAGTACGACATCTGAGTAGAACTTCTACACACAGATGATGTTGGTACCTCCTTAGTACATAACATGAGAGGCACAGGTTATGATTATTTTTTATTATTGGTGAGGCTGGGACAGGCACCAGGCATGGGTGGCCCAGGGGCAGGGATGGCACATTCAGGTATGTGCACAAAGGCTGTCAGGCCATGTGTCCTCCTGTTATTGGCTGAACCTTAGAACTCTGGATTTCTATGTGTTGGTTTTGTCCTGAAAGCCATGTGCCTTTCTCCTGACCACATGCCAGGGAAAGCATCACCTTTTGTTCAGGAGGAAGAAACAGGAGAGAGGGGACAGCCTAGGTCAGGGCCTTTATTCGGGTTTTCTGGGGAGAGACGGGACAGGACAAACCGCTTACAATTGGATAGTATGAATATTTCCCATGGGCCTTGGGGCATAGTGGCTTTCCCTAAATGTCCGATACTTGGTCCTGGGTTGATTTAGGGAGTTGATTTATTGGCTTGGTGTGTGAGAGTTGGACAAGATGGTGAATGGAGGTGTGGGCTCTATACGGTTAGTCTGAATATGAAAGGGACGCCCTTGTTAAGTCCTTTTCTCTTACTAAAATTGGCTTGTCTTGGGCCAGGCAGTATCTCCCTAGTCATCAATTCACAAATGTCAATGCACCAAGAAAACAGAAAATAAGGAAATATAGTAAATGTAATTGGTTCTGTGATGAATGGATACCACACAGAGAAGTGCAGAGTCTAATCAAACACAATTAAAACAGAGAGTTTGTCTGAAAACAAGAAATAGAGTTACTGTGGGACCCTCTTTCTCTTTTTCCTGCATCTCTATTTGAAGACTGGCCTATGTAATTTCCCTGGCCAGTGAAGCTTTGCGGGTGATATGAGGAGGAGAGAAAGAGATCGTATAGGGAAGGGAAATCTCTGGCTCTCTGAGGTGGCTTTTTGAATGTTGAATGTAGGACTCATCACTGTCCATTGTTCATAGAATGAGGGAGGCTTCCAGTCACTATCACACCCAGGCCTGGCCTCTCTCTGGGCCTGGAGCCACTCCTTGGGCTGATCCTCCTCTCATGTGTACAGTTCATACCTACACTCCAGCTTCTTCCCTAGGATTGGGCCAATGATTGTCTTGCTCTCCTGAGTTTCAGTGTTTCTGCTGTTCATGAAGAAAGTTCTGGTTTTAATTGGATTTGGAATATGTCAGAGGCTGACCCTGACTTGGACTTTTGTAAAGGAATTGGCAGCTTTTCTTCCCTGGGGTGAAGTGACTGATACATATGTCTGACTATTTCTTGGAGTTTAAGCTTTGGAAGACCTTGCCCTTTCCATGGCAGGGATGGATTATCTTGCTCACAGAGTTCCCTACTATACATTTGAACGAGACAAGAGGACTCTTCTCTCTGGAATAGGAGATCCTATTTCTGCATTCTGCCCTTAATATTCACCTGATTTCAATTTTCTAGGATAATCTCTCCCTTCAGTTGTCATTGAATTCCTATCCTGGATCTTTGTAACCTGTATTTTTGGGGTACAGTGATCCAAGGACACCTGGCCATTCCGTTTACTCTTCTTTTGTCTATGGAGCACCTTGTAGCTACTATATTTCTACCAGCGCAGTCTGGAGATGTGACAGTGAGACATTAAAAGCCAATGTTTATGAGGCTGAGACATCTTAGTGGAAAATCTTTTAAGCTGGCTCTGGGGCTTTACCTCCAATTTTAGCTTCCACTCACCAGCAAGATGTATTTTAAGGAATGACTTCCCTAGTACACAAGCAACCAGCATTCATGGTGTAAGAGAGCACGGTGTGGTTACTGAAGCCTTTGTTGACTCTGATCCTCATTTAACTTTTGAATGTTTTCCACTATGTCTCAGGACTTGTCTTAATGTTTATTGATAACCAGGGAAGTTCTCAGGCTTAAGTTTCTTCTTGAGTCTTCAAAATTTTTCTCACCTTGAGCATTGATATTCCTTAGTTGGAGTCTCTCATTTTCCTGTACAGCAAAAAAATATGTTCTCTGCCCACAAGGTGACACTATCCCTATATTCCAATCTTCTTTTTTTTTTTTTTTTACACAAATACCTATGAACAACAATTCGAAATAAGAGATGCCCATGCTACTTACAAGACATGCACATATATTGGAAACCCATGGAGTATTGTCTTCCACCAATATCCAACTCTCATTTCCTAACTGGATGCACTCTGCCTAACATTGCCTTAAGTACACCACTTGATCAACCACTCTGATTCATCTCATTAAGAGGCTAAGCCCAAATTCATTCAATTTGTCTCAAGCAGAATTTGATTAAGACTGCTCTCATCAGGACACTAGTCATCAAAATGAGACAAAACTGCTTTACTTCCCATCACTATGCCCACATATGTCCCATATTCAACCAGCTGCTGAAACGCCAATACCCAGAAGAGTCTGTCTTAGAAAGACATACAGCTTCTTCTTAGATTCTACATTGACTTTGGAGCGTGTGAAGAAATAAACAACTGAACAGTGTGAAAAACCATACAGTTTACATTTTTCTGATAAGATTAGGAAATATTTTATTCCTTAACCACACAAGGCAGAGCCTGGATACACTGGAGTCAGGGCTTATGAGCAGAAAGGGGCTGACAGTGGGAAAACAGGCAGAAGTTAGGGAAGCTGTGTTCACCAACCACCAATTGGGATGATTAATTAGAGCAATACAAAGGCTGAAAATGGAGGAGAGGGTTTGAAAAGATAGAAAAGTACTCACCACAACAAGGATGTGTTGGGTGGCTCTGGACTCAGGAGATGATCTGGGGAAAACATTTTTCTTGTGAAGGTATTGGACCTGCTGCTTGTGCTTGTACAGGGTGAAAATCATGGAACCACTGCTCCAGATTATGATCACAGAAAATAAAACTTCAGGGAAGACAATTAATGCTACATAGATTGAGCCTGTGATT
This sequence comes from Ceratotherium simum simum, assembly GCF_057802395.1. Taxonomy (NCBI): domain Eukaryota; kingdom Metazoa; phylum Chordata; class Mammalia; order Perissodactyla; family Rhinocerotidae; genus Ceratotherium; species Ceratotherium simum. The sequence goes on from NC_141932.1 coordinate 8,793,480, forward strand.
TTCTTATGATCATTAGCAAACCAGGATCCCAAATCTCTTTTCCTTGTGATGTTTTCCATGCTCCATTTGCTAGACACATACAATGCATACATAGGAAAAATTAAATTTACAAACATGTACAGGATCCAGCAGAGGGAAATTGAGAAGCCAATGTACTTTGGGGCTTTGACCTTAAGATCCTTCCAACAGGAGTTCATGGGGCTGATCATGATTATCTGGTACACACTCAGGAAGCAAGTGCTGCCAATGGATACACCCCTGCTCACTCTGTAAACATACAAAAGAAGACTGCATGCCAAATTGTTGAATAAATGTTGCAACCCAAAATCTGCCATTGTCTGGGAGAGTCCTTTAGAGAGAATGATCAAGGAGTTGGCTATAGTGAGGTGCTTGAGAATCAAATCTGTGGCCCTCAATCTGCATTCATTGTGGTAAAGGAAGTAGTAATGGTAAAGAAGAGAGAAATTGCCCAGAATTCCAACTATAGTCTGTGACAAGAAGATAATTGCTATTGTCAAGTCCCTGGAGGCTATTCTGCCATTCAAAACATTTTCCCCTAAATTATAGCAACAGTCATTCCTCAGAGTCAAAAGGATCATTGAAGATTTTTGACACCAACAGAAAGCTGCATTGTGTCCTTCTGTTCGAATGCCAAGACTTCACAGGCAGGAAGAGATGGCGAGATAACCAGTATATTTCTTAGAAAAGTCAGCACTAAGGATGAGGTGATGTTAACCTGGGGGAATTAATGAGAAGTGAGAGCAAATGGAAAGACAGAATAATACAGTATTTTCAGAATAAGGTGAATTTTACTACTTATAATGGAAAAAAGAGAAACCTCAAGCACTACCCACATCATAAAACCAGTCATCTCTGAATAACTTGCTGATTGAAATTTTAAAGATGTAATGTATTTTTATACACAAAGTAAAAAACATTTCTATGATCACAGAATAAGGAAATATATCCTAAACAACACAGAACATAGTAACCATATGGATGAAATGACTTCAGATTATGTTGAAATTAATGGCAGGTTCTCATCAAACCTCACACGTGCACACACAAACATACACACACACACAGAGAAAGAAATGTGACTTGTAACCATTACAAGGAACTTCTAAAGACCACACAATAGAATAATCAATGGGAAAAATCACCCCAACAGAAACATCTGTGGGTGCACATAACCAACTTATGGATAAGGGAGATATTTAATGAGCTAATGTGAGCACTAGCCCAGAAGTGTTCTCTTCCCCATGGAAGAAACTACTTCAGAAGCATGGTTTATAGCATGGTTATATGCTGTTTCAGAACAAAAAACATATATCAAGCATAACAGGAAGACAACATTTTTTTCGTGTCAGAAGGTTATACTTTGCCACAATTTAGCACATACACAACAGGTCAACTTGACCTTGGTTCTCTGGGAAGAAAAGCTTATCTTCAAAGAAGTACTGATATTAATGTCAGAGTAGGGAGTCATTCGTCACTATCTTTAAAGAGTGCGTTGTTTGCCTCAGCAAAATGTTTGAAGCAGACACAGAATGGATATTTGGTGGGCCATAAGCCAGGCTGCTCCAGGAAAAACAAATTTTAGACCAAATCAGATTTAAACTAAAATGGTTCCTCATATACCTCAATATGTGAAAACTTATTATTATTTTTAGTGTTTTCATTTGTTTCCCACTTTCGATTGATAATATTTTGATAGAAAGCATTTGTGGTCAAGTTATTGTCCCTCGGTGCCAAGGTGGTTGCTTCCTGCCTGGGTCCGTCATGTCCCTCAGAGGTTGGATTTTATTTTATTGATTTGCCCAGTTATCCACAAGGGGGAAAATAGCTGAGCTTAGTGAGCAGACATAGAGGTATAAGCTGATAGGGGAACCATTCCTAAGGTCAATAATTTTGGATTGTCACACAAACATTGTAGATGTGCTTAAACTACATTTTGTAACCATCGTTTATAACAGTTAAGAACATTGAGTAGATATAGTAGTAATTATAGCAAATTGTTTAGTTCAGAAGAGTAAGTCTTAAGCATAATCCTTATCAGAAAAGGAGCCTTATTCAGAATTATAAGGATGATCGACTATCTCAAGTTTTTGAGAGATCATTGCTCTATCTTGCATATCAGTCTTATAACATTGAGTAAAGAAAAGTGTAACAATCTTGAATATTATGACTAATACAAGAATTCCAAGAAGCATCAAAAATTCAAATTGTAATCTGGATCCCAGAAGGGAAATAATATTTGAAGGGACCCAACTAAACAATTTGTGACTTGGTGAGGGGTCACTTAGGGCATTCACCTGTTTTTTTGTGTGTTTTACCAGAGATAATACATTGGAAGCTTCATCAGGTATAAAAACAATATTTACTTTGAATTATTGTGCATGTACTACCTTGGGATGCAGTTAGAATATCTAAAGCCTACTTTGAAGGACAGAGTCTCTCATTAAGGACACCTTAATATTTAGTAAAGCTATTGCTGTTTGGCTATTGTTAAGGACAAGTTGAGTAAATTTTGTAAGGACATCTATATGTAACATGACATCTTATAATCCTACGGAGGGAACAAATATAGTTGCTAGGTGGGCATACCAACAGAACACTGAATGAGTCGATCTGGCCTTACAGAGAGAAGATTGGCAACAGCTGTTAATTTAGGAAAAATTCTTCCCTGCATCCAATGGAACCCTAGGGAGCAGCGTCCTAGCCATCCAGTTGGTAGCCAAGGACAAAGATCTGTTCCATAGAACCATTGAGTTCCATTGGGTGCCACCTAACAAAGGCTTGGTCTTTGAGACCTGTCTGTTTCAAACAAATCACTTTCTTTAAGAATAATGGTATTTTGACATGATTCTTGGAGTATCCATCCCATGGTTTGGATATAGTTAGGTAAGTTTTGTTTGGAACATTTTTTTCTGTTCCCAGCATAAAGGTGCTGACATACTTAAAGACCCTTAGCTAGGACTGAGCCAAATAATTCCACCTGAGATTTGTGTGAAACCTCACATAGTTCTTGTCATAGAATCCATTTTCTTTTGTTTAGTGGCAAATTGTTGGGATGATTGAATAGTTTGAGCAACTGAAAAGGAAGAACTATATCCTGTACCATTAATAGTATTGGCTATTGGTCAGATTTCAGAATCATAATTGGTAATATCGCATGAACTGTGAACATTGGAACTAGAACTGTCTGTCATAACTAATTATTTTAGAGCTTTCCCATCTGTATCTTGAAAGGGAGAAACCTACCAAGGTAACCAAAATGTACTAGAAAGGGAAAGTTGACCCACATATGCAACAACTACACTGATTACTACGTGAAGCAAAGAATGAACCCATGGTAGAAGACATTGCCATTAGAGGTTCATTCAGATGAGGACTGAATAAACAACCAAAGTATCAGAAAAAACTTAAATGACATTCTGATAGTTAAATAAAAGATTTTGTACTTAAGCTGTGATCTATTTTAGTCTAGAAGGTTAGAAAGAAAGCATTGGAGTTACAGGATAATAATTTAAGTGTAACAAAAAGACAATCTAAAAAACTAGAAAGGTGACTGGTGTCACGTAAAAGCATTAAAATTGCTAATGTAGTCAAGAATATGATTATTATAGTAATTATTAATGGTATATAGATTAAACATTAGAAAGGTTTAAATGAGGAGATATAAAATTGGCAATACAGGCCTGGTCCAGGATCATGAGACAGCTGTCTACAATAGATGTCAACTTCTTTTCATCCTGGTTTGGTAGTATTTGTCTTAGTCAGTAGAAGTAGGGTGTCAGTAACAGGAGTTGAAATCCACTCAGGAGGAGGGTTCTTTTTTAAATAAGAAATGTGAATTCATGAGTTTATATCTTTTAATTTTGCAGTGCATGGATTGGTTAAAAGTGCCTGGTATGATCCATTCCAACAAGACTGCAAACCATCTTTATTTGGTGTCTCTTCCAATAAACAAGATCTCCAGCTTGCCATCCAGTATCCTTAAGGTCTTCATCTCCTGGGAGCTTTCTGTGGAAAGAATCCTCTACCAATTTTTCATTTCTTTTTAGTGTCTCAATAAGACCTCGAGAATAATGAAAAATATCTCCTTTGAGCAAAGTTGGTTCATACATTCCTTCATCTAGTTGCGTAAGCCATCTTGTTATTATTTCAAAAGGAGACCCCCAGTGTTTACCAAAGGGTATAGATCTAAGATTGAGGAGTGCTAGTGGAAGAACTTTTAGTCATGAGAAATTAAATGCTTCTGAAAGTTTTGCCAATTGAGTATTGACTGTGCCATTAGTTCTTTCTACCAATCCTGAGGATTGGGGATGATAAGCACAGTGAAAATGCTGCATTATTGGCCAAATGACACAAACAGGTTTAATTATTTGCCTGCTAAAATGAGCTTCCCAGTCACTGTCTAATGCCATAGAATTCTCCAAACCGGAATTATTCCTTCTAGTTGCAACTTACCTAATGTTAAGGCTGCTGCTCTTCTGCAAGGGAAAGCCTCAATCCAATGTAAAAACAAACAAATCATTACTAAGATATATTTATACCTTTGAGATGGTGACATTTGAACAAGGTCAAATTGCCATACCCCAAAGGGTCCTTTAGGAAGGGGAAAGTGGCCTTGTGACTTGTGAAGTTTATTTCTAGGATTATATTTAGGACGTAGAGTACAATGAGCATAGGCTTTATGAGCCACTGTGGGAGAAAGTTTCCAAAAATATTTTTTCCCCACAAACTCATCTTTTCAGGTGCTCAATGAGCTTATTTATGTATGTGCTGGAGCAGTGGCAATTGTGCTCCAATAGGCACTATGGGTTTTTTATTAGGCCCAAGCAGCATTTGTGTGGTGGGTTCAAAAATTCCCCCTTTTGGTGCCATATTAGTTTCTCTTTCTCTGTGGCAATTTCTTGAGGCTGTAGAAGGAAATTTTTCACTGGGTTTCTAGGGTTTACAGACAGCCACAGGCATTCTTGAGGCTGAACATGATAAGTTTTTAAAGCTGCCTGCTTAGAAGCTATATTAGCAAGTTGATTTCCTTTAGGTTTCAAAGTGTCAGATTTGGAATGTCCTGGTATTTTAATAATTGACAATTGTTTTAGTAGTGGTGTAGCATTTAAAAACTCTGCAACCTGTTTTCCATTTTTGTAGGTAGCCCTGAAGACATTAAAAATCCCCAATGTTTTCATAGCATTCTAATATTGTATGCCACTTCCAAAGCATAACGACTATCAGTATAAATATTTGCAACCCAGTCTTTAGCCAATTGACAAGCTCAAGTTAACACAATTAATTCAGCTTGCTGGGCTGACTTTCTTTTCTGGTAAATAAGAGCTCTCATTTGTGTCCAGACTGTTACTGCATTTCTAGCCCAGTAATGTCTTTGCTTATTCTTTAGGTAAGACCCATCTGTAAACCAAATTAGATTAGCATTATCAATAGAAGTTTCTTGTAGATCATTCCTAGGAACAAGAAGGTAATCTATTACAAGAAGGCAGTCATGGTTGTTTTCCTCCTGTGGTGCTGGAAGCAAAGTACAGGGTTAAATTTATTACATCTAGCTAAGGTAATATTAGCTGTAGAAAGCAGCAGAACTACGTAAGAGGTTAATCAGCTTACAGAGTAATACTGAATGTGATGAGAATTTAAAAGAGATTAACTGTGTGTAGAATACAAATAGTTAAAGGAGACCCCATCACCAGCTCTTCAGTGGCCTTGCATAAGAGAGCTGTTGCTGAAATAGCTCTCACACAGGGTAGAAGTCTTCTTGCTACTAAATTGAATTGCTGCCTATAATATCCTATAGGTTAATGTTGATTACCATGTTTTTGAGTAAAACACCTAAAGTATTTTATCTTCGTGCACAAAGAGGAAAAATGACAAGCTGTAATTAGGGTGTCCTAAAGCTGGTGCCTGAGCCAAGACAGATTTTAAGGTATTTACTGCTTCCTCTCCTTTTGGCATCCATTCAATCACCTCACCCTGGTTGTACTTTAGCAATGCACATAGAGGTTGACCAATAAATGAAAAGTTTGTCATCCAGTTCCGGCAGTACCCAGTTAGTCCTAGAAATCCCTTCAATTGTTTTTTGTTTTAGGGAAAAAAAAGCCAAAATTCCTCCAATCCTTTCAGAATCAATTGATTGTCTATCTTTGGATATTAGGTACCCTATATATTTCAGAATAGGCAAACAAAATTGGAGTTTGTCTTTGGATATTTTATGTCTCTTAGATGCCAGTTGTTGTAAGAGACAGATTCCATAATTTTGAGAGTCTAATTCAGTTTTTGAGCTTAAGAGCAAGTCACATACACATTGAATTAAAGTAAGATCACTAGGAAAATCTACATAAGCTAAATCGGCCTTGAGTATTTGAAAAAGTAAAAGTATCTTCCTACATAAAGGCAAAGAGATATTGACTATATCTTTCTACTGGAATGCTAAAGAAGTCACTGCATGAATTAACTGTTGAAGAATAGCAGCTTTTATTTGGGATGACTGACAGCAAAGTGTGTGGATTTGGGACCACATTTGTTGAGGAATCACAATCTCATTTATAACTCTCAGATCTTGAATAAATCTTCAGCCTTTTCCACTTGGCTACTTGTTGGTAGACAGGTGTATTACAATGACTGGTATAAGAAATTATATGTCCCTTCTCAAGAAATCTCTGAAGAAGAGGTCTTATTCCACTTTATGCCTCTGGGTTAAGTGGATATTGCCAAATACTAGGTAGAGGTTTAGAGTTGTCAACAGTCACTTTAATAGGTGTATCCTATATAAAGTTTCCAATATGTGAAGAAGATGATGACCACAGTTCTTTAGGTACATGCAATAACAGGTCATCAAGTTTTTCTTGGTCTATTGGAATCACTGATTTTATAACCATCAATTTTTCAGTAATTAAAATTTGATAAGCATCCAAATTTTCTAAATCTAGAAGCACTTTTTCCCCCTTTTGCAAAAAGGAAATATGAGCATTTTATGCTTCTGTGAAGTCCTACCCAATCAAATGAATTGGAGCATACTTTACCTGGAGAAACACGTGTTTCTCTGTGATGGTTCCTAATTAAAATGTTATCAGCTCTGATTTAAAGACTTGCATCATAAATCAGAAACCCCTACTATTTGAATTGATTGTTTACTCCAAGGGAGAGGGCAGCAAACAAAGGTAGGGTTAAGAATAGATAATGTAGCCTTGGTATCAAAAAGCAACTTTGAATTTTCCCCTCTGATAGTTCTTTCAATTTACCCTACATTATTAGTGAGGAGGAGGGGAAATGCCCTCTCCTATCCTCGAAGCTTCCTTCTTCCTTTTTAACTTTGCCATGTTCTAAATCCAATTTAAGCTTGTGACAATGACATGTCACTGCAGCTTGAAATGACCAGGCTTTTTGTACTAGAAACAAGTGTGGTCATTTCACCTTTGGCCAGGGTTTGAAAAAGATGACTTAATCAGGCAAGTAAGCTGTTCCAGTTGTACACTCAGAACCTTAGTGGCTCTCTCTTTTTCTTTCTCTTGTAAAGTTTTAGAGCTTATCTGCAATGGTGACAAGTACACTAGTGTGTAATGTGTGCCAATCCAATTCATGTCTTTTGATTAGCCTTGCTAATTCCTCAACTAATCCTCCCAGAAAGATGGAATTTAAAATTGGATCATTTTGATGATGCATAAAACTCTCAAGAGCCATCTGAGAGTAATGTTAGAAAGTTTTTTCAAGTTGTTCAAAATAATCAGAAATAGTTTCCCAGGGGCTCTGTTTACATTGATGGACTTTGGTTCAATCTTTTTTTCTGAGGAAAAACCCTGGGAATGGCTTGGTACCTGTTAAGAGTAATTTCTGTGCACTTCTGAAGTTCAGCAAACTTGTGTTTATGAAAATCTTCCACGGGTGTTCTCCAGTTTGCCTCCTTTAGCCAATTCTTAGCTTACTTTCAGGTATTAGCAAATGCACAAGCTTATGTAAATGTGAGTATCCTGTTTTAACATCCATATGTTTTAACAGTTAGGTCAAATTCCTGAGGAAACCCTAAAGGACCTTGTAAAGGATCTGGGAAGTCCTTAGTTAAATCCTTAAGTACAGTATCAGCCCAGGGAGTATATCCAAGTGCAGGCTCACCTCTCCCAATAGATTTCTCTTTATAGGGAGATGCAATGACTTTAGGACTTCCAGTATTTGTTTCCTGAGATTTACTTTCAGTATTAGTTTCTTGGGGTTTACTTATTGTTTCCTCTAGGAGTAGAGGTGGAGGAGGAGGCAAAGTACACATGGCAGGGCGTGGAAATTCAGAAAGGAGAGGATATAATGTTGCCAATAAAGGAGCTGGGTGTGGAAGTGCTCAAGGGGAAGAAAGAGGTAGAGGGGAAAGTGAGCTCTGAGGTGCTGATGGCATCAGTGGAGATGCTGGAGGATGCAAAGGAGGTGGGACAGCCTCTGAATTTTTGTCTTTCTCTGAGTTAGCCACAGTCTCTACCTATTTTTTATTAGTTTCCTCTAAAGATGTCATTTTATCAGTACCACACAATGAAGCCTCTAAATATCAATTGTAATATGCTTCCCATTCTATTTGTTTAGTTTTATAGCCTGCTTTTTCCAATTGTGTGTGCAAGTAAACTAATTTTGATATTTTGAATGTTCCCCATTTTGGCCATTTAAGACTCAAGTCATCTTTAGTTAAACCTTCCCATTTTGTTAAGTACTTACAAGTGTTGACTCCATTCATATTGTACATGAAGCCAGTGGAGTTCGATTGGGTGGCTGTCCGTCTAGGAGTTGGCTGGCTTTAGAAGCACAATTTCCCATTTTCTTCTAGTTTCATTTTATATTGAAGCCTGAACAATTTCTAAGGACAGTGTAGTGTGTCAGAATTGTACTGCTTGTGAGTGCCACTTCCTGAAAGGTTCTGAACATTCTATTACATGTCTGGGTTTCTCCCGCCAGTAATATAAAACTGCCATGGGGGCTCAGAGTAATGGATAACCAATCCTTATGTGCAGCTCTCCAGAGGAGCCTTGAATTATTTAAAGTGAATAATCATGATGGAATTCTCTATGGGTCAACTGCAGGTCATGTGTGTCAAACTCAGATACTTCCACTAGGTTCTCAGTCACCTGAGAATGCTTTACAGCTGTACAGAGCTGGTGTCCCTTCTCTTCAGAGCTGAACACATTCAGTCTCTCATTTTACTATCCAACAGTTTTTTCATACTTTACAAGCACTATTCCTTTCTAATAAAAGCAAAATTAAAAGGTCAGCTAAAACCCACTTCACTCCAAACTTCCCCTTAAGCCTCCTTGTCTAGGAAATTTTTCCCTAGTTTCATCTTGCCTAGAAAATGTCTGCCTAGCTTCCTCTTGACTGGGATACATCCTGCTAGGTTCCTTTTACCTAGGATATGTACTGGTATTCCCTTAAGACACCTAGTCTTAAGACCTGAAATAGCTCGAATAAATATCAGGACTATCAAGTTAAGGAAGGAGGTCTACATTTCAGGAGAGCTCACTGAGGCCCCTGAAGAGTGCAGTGAAGCCAGAGGGGCTCACTGGTCTGTGCTGCTACCAGGCCCTCATCAGAGTAAATTCCAGCTAGTCTCAAGTAGGCTTCTCTGAAATCCTGTCAACTACACAATGATATGTTTATGCATATAAACAATAACCAATCCATAGATAGAAGAGATGTTTAATGAGCTATTGTGAGGACTCGCCTGGAAGTGTTGTCTTCCCCAGGGAAGAAAGCACTCCAGAGAAATGTGGTGTACAGAATGGTTACATACTATGTCAGAACAAACATCATACTACAAGCATGATTGGAATACACAGTTTTCCAAGTCACAAGATGTTTTGCCACAGTTTAGCACATAAGCAGCCAGTCAACTTGACCTTGGTTCTCTGGGAAGAAAAGCTTATCTTCAAAGAAGTACTGGTATTAATGTCAGAGAAGGGAGACATTCATCCCTATCTTTAAAGAGTGCATTCTTTGCTTTGGGAAAATGTTTGAAGCAGATGTACAATGCATGTTTGGTGGACCATAAGTTAGGCTGCTCTGGGAAAAACAAGTTTTAGATCACACCAGATTTAAACCAGAATGGCTTCCCCATATACCTTATTATGTGAAAACTTATTATTCTTACTACTATTGTTACGTCAATAAGACGCTATTCAATGATAAGACATGTGTAAAAAATATTCAATGTACTCAGAAATCAGAAAAATTAAAATATAACACTACCTGGTATCATGAAACACCACCCAGAAATCTAAAATGAAAATGACAAAAATATCAAGTTTCTCAAAAATGTGAATAAACCAAGACTCTCATACACCACTGATGGGTGTTAAAATTAGAACAAACATTTTGGAAAACTGTGTGGTAGTGATAAATAAATGGCAAGCAATAGTGTAACAGCTAGATCTTAAGTTAGCATGAGGTAAGCTATCTTAGGGAAAGGAAGCAATATTGTAACTATGATCCTGAGTCACTAGTCTCTGTGAATGCTTTCTAACCTGCACATAGCCTAGATGATTAAGCACCTCTAGCTTTTGCAAAATACATAATCTGCTAGTTCTATGACTCTTGCTTACATGTATCTCCCAGCTGTGATAAGATGATAACTTTGTTCTCTGAGTCCCCCAAGAACATTATGGTGTCCAGAAAGAAAAACTCTGTGTTGGTACCCGTCACAAATGGCAGAAGAATGAGATAACAAGGTGCCTTGAAGTTCATTACACCAGATGCTCAACACCCCTGAACCCCCTCCTTCCCTGTCCATTTCCCCTATATAACTGCCTCAAGATTCTGCATGACTTGAAGATGGTTCTTTAGGACACTAGTCTGCCGTCTTCTGATTGTGCTAGCTAATGATATAAACTTTCCTTTCTCAACCACTGACTAGTTTGCAATTGATTGGCACTGGATTGCAGTGAGTAGAATGACCCCTTTTTGCTCTGTTACAATTTCTGGTGACCCAGTTGGCATCTGCCTCTGCCTGTGGCTAGTCAACTCCAGCAGAACTATTGGGACTGTCCCAGCAGCTGCTGGGATGCTCTTTCTCTTGGGTACAGTCCCCTGAGTTCTCCTGATTGTCGACTGCCTTCAATGCTTCTTGGTGGCTGAAGAAGTGAAACAGGCTCCAGAATTGTTTGTTTGTTTTTGCTTCTGGTGAGTCAACGGACTCAATTTGGAATAGGGTAAGTCACCTTGAAAAACCCGTGAACTCCCTTCTCCTCCATCTGGGGTCCTTCCATTTATGGTGGGAGCATCTGGGGTCCCTTCCATTCATGATGGGACCATCTGATATCTTTTCCATTGGGGGAGGGGCCATCTGGGCATGCATTCAGAGTGGGAACAGTTGTAGGACTTTCTACCTTAAATCTGGGAATGAGTTCACTACTGTTTGTTTTTTTTCTGTGTCTGAATCCATGTGCCTGTCCATCTCGGTCTATTGGAATGGGGGGAACTCCATCTGTCCCCAAAAAAAGCCCTGTGGGCTGCCTCTTGCCCAAATGAGCTGACTTCAGCTATGAGCCCATGTCCCAGAAGAAGATAGTTTTCTTTTGTAACACCACATGGCCACCATATTCCATAGACTCCAGAGAGAAAGTGGCCAAAATGGTTTCAGTTTACCCAAAATGGTGTATTTGCATATGCAATTGGAAAAAGCTGGCTATAAAATTAAACAACCTGTGAGAAGCCTATTTTAACCTTTTGAGGCTTATAAACGAAATCAGGAATACCTTACTGCCTCCTTAAGAGAAAATAACCAAATAATTAAACACGCCAGACTGGGGGATATCAGCGGCCCTGCTAGTAAAATGAAATAAAGCTGCTCTCTCACTGAGCTTCCCCACTTCAACTCCCCCAAAATTCCTGACTTAAATGACCATCATAATTGTCATTCTGGGAACCTCTGTTTCAGATGATGCCACCTTAAGGGACATTCTTAAAATGGGGGATTCAAAACCTTTTACGATGGGATGCAATCTTTGATAAATATACTGAAACTTCTAAAAGGCAAAGTTATTTAAAAAATAGCTGTAAAAAGGTCTTACAACAAAATAAAAGAATCTTTAATAAATATTTTTGACTATCTGAGCATGTCCATCTGTCAAGGAGCAATGGATCTAACTGTTCTTCTGAGTTTTGGACCTCAGACTTGGTTACAATTTTGAAGATCTCTGTTTGTGTTTATCTCGTTCTATGTGTATTTGTCTGTTGGTAACTTGAAACTTTAGAGTTTTGTTAAATTAAGTTAAATGATGAAAATATATTGAGTATCTGGATCATTTCCACAAAAGATAAAACATTAAAAATTGATTACTAAGCATAGATTTGTCTGCCTTTTGTGTCTTATCTCAAAGAAACTAAAAGATGTTTGAGTTTATTCATAAACATGTTTTGTGTATGCAGGGGAATTTCCTATGCAAAAACACATATTTCTGGAAAGTCTGTATACAAGGAAAGCAAAATGTATGTTTTCAGTAAAAAAGGTATAAGGAATAGAGACATTTTTGTTTGTTTTGTTAAGAAAGATAAGTTTGTCCAAAAGTACTAGGAAAGGAAAAAAGAGAAGAAGGCATGGAACAAATTCTGAATGTAAAAAGTAAGTGACAAAAGGTTTGTGGAAGTAAAACCCTGAAGAGTTTTGTGCATGGTCAAGTTGGCTAAAGTAAGGTGATGTAAAATTAGGACTTGGCTTTCTCTCTTATAAAGGTAATTTGCTTAAACTTTTGGTCTGCTCTTTATATAGAGGTTAAAAAGGTGTTCCTTTAAGTAAGTCTGCCTAAAAGACAGAAAAATCTATGTTTTGTTAAAATGATTTCCTATGTTCAAAAAACTGAGGTCTCATTGTTAAGGGTTTTTTTTGGACTGTTTTAACTCTCTGTTTGCCTTTATCTGTTTCTGTTGTCACCTTGATTGAATGTATAACTAGGCATTGTTTCCTATTTGACCAAGTGTTTTAAAACCTTTTGATATTTTTGATGAACTTCTGCCAAAATTATAGTCTTTCCTTTGACTTAAAAAGAAACTTCGAGAATTTTCAATTAGCCTTGAGACATCTCAAAGAATTTGTTTTACCTTTCTTTAAAGAAAAAAATATTAAACTAATTAAACTTATTCGGTATGTTAAATTATGTAGAAATCATTACCAAATAAATTATAATAAGCCTTCCTAGGTTATATTGTCTGGGTAAATATTATTAATATAAATGTTTTAAAAATTATATAACATTCCAAAATTCTGATCTGTCCTGGTTGTCAGTCCTAATTCTACTTATTATCTCAAAGTGTTGTATGTCACAGAAAAAGCAAAGTGTCTTTATCAACTGTGATTTTTTAATGTTTTGTCATTTGCAGAAGGTTGTTGTTTTACCGTAATGTTTTTGCAAATATGCAAATCTTCACAGAGATTCATGGAAAGGACCCAGATACTTTCTCTTAAATGCAGATTTCTGATAAACTTTCAGGTTGTGAAACTGAGCCGGGTAAAGAAAAATAATTAGAGAACTGTAACAAAGAAACTGATGGCCTCATGAAACTGCTAACAGAAGATTAAGAGTTAATATCATGGGACTAAATAAACTGATAAGCGTGATTATAATTTTTATGACTTTTTGTCCTCAAACATCTAGTACATATCACAGTAAATATTGGGGAAAAAATATTGGTCAACAAATATAAACATACGTGTACAGGATTCATAGATGGCATGACCTGCCTTTTCCTCTGCTCTCTCAACTTCACTATCGCTCCCTACTGGAACCATTGTCCTGGTATGTGCCACCATTTTTCTTTTCTTCCTTTTTTGGAAATGTGGAAAATTTTGTTGCTAATGTCTCTAATGAAGTTGTTGGTCCCCATCAAAACAATCAGGAGACCCAATAGCCTTAATGAAGGTCAGAACTAACCCTCAGTTCCAAGACAGTGTGAGACAATTTTAAAAAATTGCTTAGATCCACACTGTCAGTTTTAAGCTTCCATATTCTTCCCCCATGTGGTACCCCTCATCAGCAGGAAGTAGCCAGAAACATTTTTCCCAAGCTTTTCATGTGACTATGCAGTAACAACTGACAGTGGGGAAATTGTAACAGCTAGATCTTAAGTTAACATGAGGGAAGCCATCTTGAGGAAAGGAAGCAATATTGTAACTATGATCCTGACTCACTAGTTTCTCTGAATACATTCTAGCCTGCATATAGCTTAGATGACTAAGCACCTCTCACTTTTGCAAAATATATGATCTGCCACCTGCTATGCCTATCAATCACTGTACCAGCTAGGCAATCTCGTGACTGTTGTAAAAGGGAAATTGCAATCATATGTGATACATGCTCTTTGAAAGTATATAAGCACTCTGTACACACCACTTCTTCAGAGCCCTTCCTTCCTTGGGGAAGGAAGCCCCCGGAGTACATGTTCCTCAAATCTGGGTCATAATAAACTCGCCCCAATTTTGATTTATAGATTTGTTATGGAGTATTTGCATTGACAGTAGTATCTACTTTAGATGACCAAACATAATCCTGTGTTCCAACAATTCCACTCCTGTGAGTATACACAACAGAAATTTGAAGTGGCATCACCAAAGACTACTTACAAAATTTATATACTAGAACCACTTATTACTCAAGATAACACAAATGCAAAGCTACCCACTTGCCCATTAACAGTAGAATGAATCAACTTATCATTTGATATTCATACAATGGAGTCCTATATAGCAATGCTAATGAATGTCAATAATAATATGCAAGAATATAGATAAATTCCCAAAATAATATGGAATGTAGAAAGGACCATTATTAAACATTTAATGCTTTATGATTCCCATTCACATAAACTACGAAACAGCCAAAAGTGATCTAAACTTTCAATTGTTAGAAAGTAGTCAACTTACTCCCAACAATGCCAGTCCTACAAATATATCCAATAAAACTATACCCTTGTGAATAATGACATAGACATGGCACAAGAGGGTTACAGGAGATTGACAACTCTCTGTTTCCTGATGTAGGTATCATGTACAGAGATGTGGTCATTTGTGAAATTCCACTGAGCTATGCACTTATAACCTGTATATGTGTCTTTAATATTTAAAAATACACACCCCCACAAAACACTATTGAAAGTTGGTAGGGGAAAAGTTGTTGCTCTGAAATTGTGTGACCTGCTGATTTTGTCCGTGTACAACAAAACATAGATCTGTAGGCCCAGGTTATGAGCCCAACAATGAAACATCACGGAATAATAACAATGCTGTTTAGAGTGAGATTGTAATTTTGTTGTGAAATTTGGCAGACCATTTCCTAAATCTTTGTTCTTTCTGATGACTTTCTGCTCCGTCTGGCAACCATATAAATAGGAAAAAAGATATTTACTGGTACATACGGGGTCCAGTAGAGGAAAATGGAAATCACATTCAGCTTGGGAGAGTTACTTTCACTTCCACTGCCTGGAGTTCATGGGGTTGATCACAACGGCAGGAGACAGGTGAGAGTCAGGTGGTGCCAATGGACGTAGCCTGCCAGCTCTATGAGGATAGAAAACAGTTTGCATTAAAAAAACTAAAGAAATGCCTCAAGTAAACCTGCCACTGTCTTAGGGGCACCTTTAAAGGGAATGACTTCCAAATAGAGTCTGACATAAGTAGACCATTCTTATTGTCAAATCCCTGGAGGCGATTCTGCCAGTTCCCAGTGACTGATATTTGTCTTCAGAACTAGAGGATTCTGCACTGGAATATGTGGGGTAGACTACATTTATCATATCAACTGAAATCCAGTATATTCTTTGAGAAATTCTCACTTAAGTTTTGCTTTGTTCAGAGGCTTCCCAGAGTGGAAAGTGTAATCTTTCAGTAGCAATTACAACGTATGAATCACTGCTATACTGCCATACATATGGTACCTTCTTTGATTTTCCTAACTGAGTGATGTAGGCACTGGCATCATTTACATTGTAAAGGTAACGTGTCTTAGGTACAGAGAGGTTAAATGATCTGTCTAAGTTCATACAACGGGTAGGGGCCAAGGGGAGTTATGATCTTGGCTATGCTTGTTGCCAAGACAGTACCCTAACCCTTGTGCTAAACTCACAAACCATGTTAGCTGTGTCTTCAAATAATCCAGACCTATATTTTGTATTCATTTTATATTTTTTAAATTTATTTTACATTGTTTGTATTTTATTTTATAAGATTGGTTCTAAAAAGTTTCCTTTTTTGTTTAATGGTTTCTTCTCTAGGTAAAAATCAAATATGAATAATTTTTTAGAGTTCATCGTAAAGTGTAGATGCAATAATTACAGGCTAATCCTAAAGGAAACTTTCCTAGGTCCACATTAGATTTAACAAGTGCAAGATTCATTCAATATTATTTGGGCAGCAGAAAGTCTGATTTGCAAACATGCCAGGAACCAAAACACAGTGGCAACTCTCAAGTGAATTATTGAACAATATTACCTTCTTCCCTAAGCTATGATGTGTAAAATACTAATATGTTTTAAGACAGTGTACCTTGGTGTATCCCTAAGTTATTAAGAATAAGAATCACCTTTATTATTCTTAAGAATTTTGGATCAAATGCTTAGGTATTTATTAATACCTACATTAAGTTAAATTATTAGAAATAAGGCAAGATTTGTGAAAGATATGAAAATACAAGAGACGTAAAGTGGAATCTGTAGAATAAGGAATCTTGTGCATCATAAGTTGAAATCACATGGAAAGACTTATGAGCTTGGAATTGATGTTGCAATATTATTAAACCAGAGAAAATAAGACAAGATACAATTGGACCTGACAACTGTTTTCTGAAATCCATAGTGTTAATTTGTCCTTAAATGTTGCTTCTCTAACCAAAAGAGGTTATGCAATCCTGTCATAGTCATCAGATGTTTTCAGTAGAGACAAAATGACTGTCTCCAGTAAATTATATACTCATATAGTCAGAGACTGATAAAAAACATTTTTTATTCCAGAAAAAATTCATATATATGGTTTCTGTAGAGAAATAGAGAAATCGTGACAGATCTATTCTACTCTGTATTATAAGCATGAAGGCATTATAAGTACACCTCTTATAATACTGAAAATTTAATCTATGATTCCTCTGACATAATTCAAACAGCATAATATTTCCATAACTACAATCATTAAACAGCTTAAAAATGATTCTTCATTATCACTGGGATTAATCAACAATCATCTTTAGTGAGAATTTTATTAGATTACATTAAAAGCCACGAGGGATTGGCGTAAGGTCTAGGACCCTCATCTCTCTTTGTAAGCTCAGATGTTACCTGAAGATTTCTTCAGCCTCCCTGTCTAACTTTGCCATTGGATCTGTCTCTACCCCAGAAGCCTTTTCCAGACATGAACAATTACTTAGACTTCCTCACTTACAGACTCTGCTCTCAGGCTGATACAGAAAATACTCACCTGATTCCTTTCCATTGCCAAGACAGTTGGCTCAGTGTGGTGGTCATGATGGGCAGTCCGTGGGTGGGATGGATGTAAGCAAACCCTGAGATATGGGTTTGTGACTCTGTGACCTCACTTCCCCTGAGAACTGCAATTATCATTGCACCTGCGGCCTCAGAGCAGTCTTGAGGAGCTGATAATACTTCTGAAAAACTTTTTCCTATTTTCTAATTGCCAAAACCAATTATAAGTTTTTGTGAGTATCTCCAAAGAGACTGTTGATTCATTTGGAGAGACCCTTACTCTTTTGTGATCTATGATGGAGACAGAGTCTCATATGGAAGGGGAAATCAATATTTATGTCTGCCTCGTGAGGGACTGGCAGTGATGTTTGTATGTCTCCATAGGAACCCCGAGAAATTCTTCCACTAAAAATCAAGTTCATTCTTAATATTCAGACTCCTAGGCTGCATAAACTCTTAAGTATTCATTAGATACTTGGAATCAGACAGAGTCCAGCAAGAATTTCTAATGAGATAAGAGTAAAAGAAAGAACATGTGGATAGTTGACATTGGAAATCATTGGCCTCATTTGTATAACTAAAATGGAAATTAAATCGGAGTTGATGATATGGAAAATTTCTAGGATACTGTACTACGTTAATATTGACCCAATTGTGATATGAAGTGCAAACAGAGAAATATCCACAGAAGAAAGAGTTGTGTTTGTAATATGTCCTCAGAAATAAATATATCAGGATCAGATGGTTTACCAGATAGTTTCCATCATTCTTTTAAGTATCAGATAAGCCTATGTTACTTGCTCAATGGAGCATCATTAAATGGTTACCAGAGCTCTTTTCACTTATCTTTGTTGAATTTTCATTAAGGAGCATTCACTGGTTGTGTAGTTGATGAAGACAAAGACATTTAATAGCCAAAATCACTCCTTTGGTTTTTCCAACAAACAAATCCATAGTTTCAACAAGGTCCGTTATCCATTCTCCCTGTGAGAGTTTTCAGTCCAACTGAGAAGTTAGAGGGAACACAATTCACTGGAAACCACACTCACTTTTGACACCAACAGAAGTGTGGGGGTTCCCAAAAACTACCTTACTGTCAATCATTCTCTAGATGGACTCACAGCACTCATTGAGACCAGTTCTACTCACTGTTATGGTTTATTACAGGGAAAGGATACAAATTAATATCAGACAGGGAAGAGATGCATGAGGCAAAATCTAGGAAAAGTACCAAAAGCAGAGCTCCAGTTCTCCTGTCCCAGTGTAGCGATGAAGTGTTTCTGTCCTGACATTGTTATTTGACAACTCATAGAGTATTACCACCAGGGAAGTTCACCCAAGCATCGGTGCCCAGAGATTTTACTGGAGCTTGATCACATACAGTCTGGGTGGCTGACCTTTATTCTCCAGTTGTTGTGAAGGTTGTGTTGATCCATTTTGTCTCCAGCTCCTTCAGAGGCTGACCTGATGCTGCTTGACCCAAAGCCCCCATCGCAAAACACAATGTGAGACTTTCTTGTGGCCAAACCCACAAGCAAACAAAGACACTGGTACTAGGCATGACATTCCAAGGGTCTGGTGATCACTTTCCAGTTCCTGAGGACAAAGGCTAGACTACACTTTGGGGAGTTTATTTCTTCTCTACACACATCTTCTATTTCCAAATCATGGAATGGAGCCATATGGTTGACAATACATACTCCAAGCACATAATACATACACACATACATTAACACACTGAGACATACGTGCCAGCACGGTGTATCCACAATCACATACTGAAACACTCTCAAATATACACCTACACAGTCATTTCCATTTTTATCCAGTCAGTCACACACTCACACAAATGCACACACATCATGACTCACACTCACATTCTTACATATTCACAATGCACACAAATGATACACTCCAACCTAGTGTCATGTAATCATTCACATAGTCACTAGGAGGGTTAGTATTTCAATCATGTGTTCACATGTGGAAAATTGTGCATTTCTCCTAGTGCAGGAATGCCAGAAAAGGAGAGGAAATGTCATCCCTTTATACTCTTTCCAACTTGCCAGAGCCCATAGTGATAATATTTTAAATGCATAGCAAAAGCTGCTAAGAGCTTTGCCTTTTGAGGCAAGGGTGTGGTGAGAAAGTTGGAGTGTGTGGCTATGACTGAGAATGGGGGTGATAGAGGAGGAGGGATAAGAGGGGGCACAGGAGAAGGGGCCCAGAGTAACATGAAGACACAGAGAGAATGGGAACTTGGGGACATAAAGAGTGCAGGAGGAGAGAGGGTTCAGAGAGGGTAAAATGCACATGGGGGTTAAATGGTGTAGTGTTTTTAAAGTGCACTGTGGGACTTAACGGCACACAGAAGTAAGTGTACAAAGAATTAAAGGGTGTAGCACACATTGGACTCTGTGGGGATAAGAGTTACAGAGATAATGAGAATAATGGGGGTAATATGGTACGCACACAATAGGCAGACATGAGTTAAGGGCAGGAGTGGGTAAAAGGCACAACAGAGTTCATGTTCACAAGGGGTTAAAGACCACAGTGGGAGAAAGAAAATATGTTTTGTAAGATTTAAAGACTCTTTTGATGGTGGGACACAACACACTAACACTTGAATACAAGACGGACAGAACTCTATTACTAAAGCTCCATATCAGAGAAGGATGCCAGGCAGATCACACAGGACCTGTAACGGGGACAAGGTAAATGCAATGTGGAGTCATAGGGGTATAGTATATAGGGCAAGTGGGGTGGGGTCAGCTGGGGTTCACAGGCAGTCTGTGAATTGGCTAATTTGAATAATCACACGGGATCTAGGGTATAGGAGTTGTCCACAGTTTTCTGGTGCTTGGACCTGGGGCAATTTTGGTGTGGTGCTAGCAGCCCAGTGTGTGAGAATTCAATTAGGGAAATGTTTTGGGTGTGAACTTAAACAGCTTCTCAAGAGGGGGAAGTGACTACTCGGTAGGAAGGGGCTCCAAAGTGTCTCAAGAGAATGCAATGAAAATATCAGAGAATAAGAAATGAGAGGATGAAAAAGGAAAACATGGAAATATATTGTGGTACATTGTTGGTCTATTGATGTCCTGTGAGTATTACGTGCTCTAAGGCCAAGACAGAGGGTGGGAAGTGGAGCTGGAGCCTTGCAGGGGGATAGTGGGCACAGGGAGACAAAATGGTTTTAGGAGATGAAGTCAGCTGAGGGAGCACAGGGCTTGAGAGAGGCAAAAGAACCCAGAGAAAGGGCAAATGTGGGGGTATGAATCGGGGACATGGGGAGCTGATGACACCCAATATTTGAGGGTCAAGATTTTGAGGGAGGGACCAGAGGACGTGAGAATTGAGCTGATTTCACTGTGATGGGGCCAAATATAGTTCAAAGGGGAAGGAGGATGTGGAGGTGATAGAAGGCGAGGGTCTTGGGCTGAGGTCCCTGGCAGTAAGGTGGGTAGAGTTTACAAAGAATTGAAATGCAAAGTAGGTGCAGGATAGAGGTGGTCTATGGAGGTGTGGAAGTCAGGTGGAGGTGGGAGGGGACAGGTGCAGGTACAGGGATTGGAGAGTGATGGTGCTGGACCAAGGAGTGGTTAAGAAATAAGTAGAGATCATACACTGCTGGTGGGAGTGCAAACTGGTGCAGCCACTATGGAAAACAGTATGGAAATTCCTCAAAAAATCAAAGATAGAACTACCATATGATCCAACTATTCCACTGTTGGATATTTATCCAAAGAACTTGAAAACACCAATTTGTAAAGGTACATGCACCCCTGTGTTCATTGCAGCATTATTCACAATAGCCAAGACTTGGAAGCAACCTAAGTGCCCATCAAGGGACGAATGGATAAAGAAGATGTGGTATATATACACAATGGAATACTACTCAGCCATAAGAAATGATGAAATCCAGCCATTTGTGACAACATGGATGGACATTGAGGGTATAATGCAAAGTGAAATAAGTCAGAGGGAGAAGGTCAAATACCGTATGATTTCCTTCATTAAGTAGTAGATAATAACAACAGTAAACAAACACAT
Organism: Ceratotherium simum simum; assembly: GCF_057802395.1. Taxonomy (NCBI): domain Eukaryota; kingdom Metazoa; phylum Chordata; class Mammalia; order Perissodactyla; family Rhinocerotidae; genus Ceratotherium; species Ceratotherium simum. The sequence continues at coordinate 8,814,978 of NC_141932.1, forward strand.
AGGGACAGAGATTGGATTGGTGGTTACCAGAGGGGAAGGGGGGAGGGAGGAGGGTGAAAGGGATAATTCGGTACATGTGTGTGGTGATGGGTTGTAATTAGTATTTTGGTGGAGAACATGATGTAATCTATGCAGAAATAGAAGTACAATGATGTACACCTGAAATTTTTACAATGTTATAAACCAATGTTACTGCAATAAACAAAAAAATTAAAAAAAAAAAAGAAATAAGTAGAGGTGGAATGGAGATCGTGGTTGATAGAGGCGGAGGGAGAGACAGTACCTATTAATACAGGAGGAAGGTGGCAAGGCACTTTGGAGGTCATTAATTCATTCCCCCATTCAATAATGCCCTTATTTATATTGAACTCATGACTCACTCAGGGATTATTTCTACATCCAGCCATGATGCAAATATCCTGCTCATATAAAATATCCCTACAAACCTTTAAATTTTACATCATGTAGGACCACAGGGAGAACTTTGAAGAAACAACACTCCACCACTATTTCTTTCTTTGATTGTATTTCCAGGTAGTAGGTGTGACCACAGTGGTGTCTGCCAGGAGAGCTTGTTTACCAGCAATATGCATTCAGCGTTGGCAAGAGACCTGATCCCTTCCAAATACTTATGTCTTAAAGAAAATTTTTGATGCAACACTGACTTGATGAAAGTCCATTTAATTATTGTAGTATTTCTAAAATGTTACATATGTTTTCTGTAACAAATAGAACATAACAAAACAAAACTGAAATATTGTAAGTAATATTTTTCCTTTGTATGCAACCTAAGAGATAAAGTCTGATAATAGTTTGTTCATATGATAAAAATTAACATATATTTTTTAATTGAAAAAAATTGACTGGTCTCATAATGAAATAAGCAGCTCTCCATTCCCTGTTGTTACTACCTTGGTTATATTACATTACCAGGCAAAGAGTCTTTGAAGTTGTAATTAGGTTTACTAATCATTGGTTTATGTTGTGGCAAAATGTTTGTGACCCCCTCAAATTCATACATTGAAATTCTAACTCCTAATATGATGGTTCTAGGAGGTGGGGCCTTTGCAGGTAATTATATCACACGGTGGAGCCCTCAGGAATGGGATTACTGCTCTTATAAGAAGCTACAGGAGATAACTTGCTTTCTGTGTCTCTCACCACATAACAATATGATAAATCAAGGGCTATGAGCATGTCAGGATGAGTTATCTTACCAGACACTGTCTGCCAGCACCTTGATCTTGGAATTTCCCAGACTCTAGAAGGGTGAGAAATCAATGTTTGATGTTTAGCCCACTCAGTCTGTGATCTTCTTGGTATAGCAGCCAGAATGGACTAAGATAGATTGTCTCGGATTATCAAGATGGGTCCAATAAAATCATGTGGGCCTTAAAGAAGAGAAGTCAAATAGAACAGAAAGAAGGGAGAGATTCAAAACGGGAGGAGGATTCAATTTGCTAATGCTGACTTTCAAGATGGAGGGAGCCATATGGGAATCCCCAAAGGAAATGAATTCTGCCAACAACATGAATCAGCCAGGAATCAATTCTCCCCCAAGTTCCACTTAAGAGAGTAGGACAGCCAACACCTTGATTTCAGTTTTCCAAACTAGCGATCTGTGAGAAAACAAGTATATGTTGTTTTCAGCTGCTAAATTCACAGAAATCTATTTTAGCAACATTAGAAGTCTAAGACTTAGAAACACATTTAGTGCAACATATTTACACAATGAATTACCCCACAACTGATACCATTTTGACTACCAGAAGTAACAATATTCCTAAGTTTTAGGTTTATCCTCCTTTTTGTGAAATTTCAGAGTATATCTGAGATTTCACCTGCAATTGCAAAAAAATAAAGTAAACATAACTGTGTAGGAAAAACTCAGTTTTTCCTTCTTCTGGGAAAAACCCAATTCTGCTCTACTGTTTGTTTCTTTCCTGTGAGTCTCCTTTACTTTCACACTGAACACTTCAGTTCTGACATTTTTGGTCACCAAATGTGTGGCGATTTTTCTCCACAACAAACAATTCTCCAGACATCAGCATGGTATTGTGCAATTTAATTCAAATCTAACACTATCTTCCTGAAAATAGTTTCAAATCCCATAGGTTAAAGGCTTAGTCCCAGAAAGTGTTCCCACTCCACTTCAGATGCCAATTACAAGCAGTAGGTCCACAAGTTACCCACAACTTCTGTCTGACTTGGCTACAGATCAAATGTTCCAATGATCCCCTCCTTGGGTTCAGTAAGTTTGCTAGAATGGCTCACAGAATTCAGGGTAACACTGAGGCTTGTCAGTTTATTAAAGGCTGTGGTAAAGGATACAGATGAAGAGCCAGGTGAAGAGACATGAATGGGAGGTCTGGAAGGGTCTCCATAGTAGGAGCTTCTCTCCCTGTAGAGTTGGGTTGTGTCACCCTCCTGGTGTGGATGTGTTCCCCAACCTGGAACCTCTCTGAACAGCATACTGTTGGAGTTTTATGAAGGTTTCATCATGTGGGCATGATCAATTATTAACGCCGTTTTTAGCTCTTCTCTCATTTCAGGAGAATGGGGAGGCTGAGCTGAAAATTCCAAGCTTCTAATCATGCTTGGTCTTTCTGATGACCAGCCCTAATGCAAGTGCCATTCAGGAGCCCACCAAGAGTCACAAAATAAAAGACACTTCTATCACCCAGATTACTACAAGTGTTTCAGGAGCCTGGTGTTAGGAACCATGGTCATAAACTAGATGTTAGAACAAAAAATGCTCCTAATGCTCTTTTCACCCAGAAAATTACAAGCATTTCAAGAGTCCTCTAACAGGAAGCTGGAGCAGATTCAAGTATATACTTTCTATTATCTCTCAATCACACAAACACTCTATTAACATACTCTGTCTTGGTTCAAGGTGATTGCATAAACTTTGACATATTGGACTCACTCTCCAATCAAACTACTTTCCTCTATCAGTGATCTATGAAGGGGATATTTTATGATTTGTAGAAATAGATCTATCTTATTCATTGAAATACCACAAATTATCTATAGAGATCATTAATGAATCATCTTTATTGAAACACTCCCTGTGTATACATTTCAAGATTTGAATGCCCCGTATCACAGACATCATGGAATATGGATCAGTGATTATGGTGATTCGTGCACATGTGGAAAATCTTGATGGTCTGAGGTAGGGGATTGCTGCACCACCATGATTGCATTCTCACTGTGGGTGCATATTTACTGCTATGGACTGAATAGTTGTGTCTCTCATATTCATATACTGAAGCTCTAATCCCTAATGTGATGGAATTTTGAGGTGAGGCCTTTGCGAGGTGATCAGGTTTAGATGAGTTCATGAGAGTGGAGATCTCAGGTGGGATTATGTCCTTACAAGAGACCAGAGATCTCGCTCCCTGCCGTGTGAGGATACAGGATGATGGTGGCTGTCTGCAAACCAGGAAGAGGACTCTCACCAGATATCAAACCTGGCACCAATGTGATCTTGGATCCCCTAAACTCGGGGTTGTTCTACTCTCTAACACAGTACAACTATCACAGTTAACAAATCATCATTAGACTGTCCTGTACAGATACTCCCAGTGCTACAGTGATGTCTTGATAAATCTAGGATCCAGGTATGGTACAAGGATTGCATTAGGTTGTTTGAATCTTTAGTTTCTTTAGTCTAGATCATTCGACACTCCTTTGTCTTCAGTGTTAATGACGATTGTGAAGAATGCACATTCTTTGCACAATGTCCTTCAGTGTGGATTTCTCTAATTTTGTCCCTCATCCTTAGATGCAGGTTCGACTTTTGAGTAGAACTTTGACACACAGGCGATGGTGGGACCACTTTAGTGCATCACCTCAGAGGCACAGGTTATGAGTATTTTCTAATATTGGTGGAGGCTAGGACAGGCACCAGGCACAGGTGGCCTGGGGCAGGGATGGCACATTCAGGCATCTGCACACAGGCTTTCAGGCCACATCTCTTCAAGTTAGTGGCTAACATGAGGCCTGGGAGTTGCTGGTGGAAGTTTTGTCCTGAGAACCAGGTACTTTGCTTCTGGCCACATGTCCCTCTCCCAGGCAGCACTTGGGTCTGCACCCAGGCACCTGCCCAGATTTCCCACTCTCATAACCAAATTCTGCAACACAGAATCTCTCCAACATTGCCTGTTCTATTACAGATTCCCTCTCCCCGAATCTTCACCTGTGCCCAAATTTCTCATGGCACGTTCTGGCCCCTCCCAGCCTAGAATCATCAGCAGCAACCTGATTCCTCCACCAATCTTGGCCCCTGAACCACTTGCCCAGAGTCCTGTTCCCACTCAAGACCATATTTTAGCCTTACCTGGAATCAGGATCCATAGCACAAACCTGTCCTCTTGCTAACATGGGCTATCCCCGGGATGAGTCTTGGATGGTCGTCAATTCCATCTCTTCCTTCTAGGCCAAACAGTCACACGTGCACAGACATAGAGTATCCAGGGTGTCACGTAATATAACTGAATGCAGGGCCTCCTAAGATCTAGATGCTCTCAAGGGCAGCAACAGGGTCCTGCAACCATACTCTGCATAGAAATGAATAAGTTAAGACCCCAGCAGAACTTACTCCAAACAGTCTTCCACAGGTGACTCTATGACTCTCATCTCACGTGGGCAGTCTGACATAGAACTGTGAACACAGATATTAGATGCTCCTGGAATCTGCACCTGGTATATGGTACTCTACCTCTTTTGGGTCTGGAGGCTCTAAAAGAACATCATCATCCCATGTTTTCTCAAAAGTAACCACCCAATTGTACAATTTGCAGCTCTAATCCTGCGTCTCAACCCATTGGGAGTACTTAGGTCTGTAACTGCTGCAGAGAAAGCAAGAGACCACCTTATCTGCAACCAAACAGGCGTGCACATGGAGGCAGTCACACCCCAACCCAACAGCACAGACACCTCTCTGATGCGAAGTCAGTAAATGCTCCTGCTTGTGCAGAGGTCCCTATGAATGCCCCACACCTCCTAGGATCTGTGCCTGCAACTGCAAAGCCTGCATCTTCTTTAGGAGTCTTCAGACCTTCACTATTCCAACTCTCTTGCTCTCCACAGGGATCACCTGTCTAGATTCCATTCCGTCCCCATCATCTACCAAGCGGAAGGAAGCAAGAGTTTTGTTGAGATGTGACAGTAGTGTGTAACAGGATCAGGTGTGCTGTGCTTGCATTCTCTAGCTTAGTGCTACTGAAAGATGGATGGAGGGCATAATTTAGAAACAGCGTTCTGGGGAGAGAAGCATCAGCACCACCATGGATGTGTTAAAATGCAAATTCATGGGCCTCACCTCAGAAGGAAGGCTGTTGGATTTCTTGGATTCAACAGAACGGGATGATAGAACTATCTGGCTGTATACATGTGGTATTCTTCAAATAAAGGGAAGTATAACCCTGAAGGTGATTCAGAGAACAGCAAGGCTGCAACTGCTTCATGGGCCAGGTTTTGGGTACAGGGCTGCTGCCCAGGATGTTAGGGGCATCACTGATGCTTCAGTGGGTTTGAAAGACAGGGCTGCCATCCCTGTGGGCCAAATTCAGTCAAAGAGGATAATAGATGAGCCTTAAAATGTAATAGAATTTGCCCTGTATGTTTAGACTTGCTTGGAAACCATATCTTCTTTCTTCTTTCCAATTTACCCTTTTGTAATGCGAATGACTAGCCTATGCCTGTCCAACCATTGTATTTTGGAAGCAGATAACTTGTCTGACTTCACAGGTTCAAAGCTAGAGAGGAATTTTGCCTAGGGATGAATCCTATCTGGAGTCTTATCCACACTTAATTTATAAGACTTTTACATGAGAGTTGGGCCATATAGTTGATGCTAGGAGTTAAGCCTTTTCAACATTTAGGATTGAGGCAAATGTATTTTGCATGTGATAAGGACATGAATTTTGAGGATCCAGCGGGCTGAGTGTTATGAGGTAAATTGCGCCCACCCACAAATTCATATGTGTTGAAGCCTTGACCCCCAGTATTTCAGAATGTGACTGTATTTGGAGATAGAGCCTTTAAAAGGTTGCTTAAGTTAAAATTAGGCCAATAGGGTAAGTCTTAATCCAGTATAACTGGTGTTTTTACAATAAGCAGACATTCGGACACACAGAGAGTTATTAGACCTCTGTGGGCAGAGAGGAAAGACCATGAAGGACATAGCTAGAAGATGGCCATCAGCAAGCCAAAGAGAGAGACCTCAGAAGAAACCAAACCTGTCCCCACCTTGATCTTTGACTTCTAGTCACCAGATATGTGAGAAAACAATCTCGCTTAAGCCACTCAATCTGTGGTATATTGTTATTGCAGCTTCAGCAAACTAATACAAAAGATATAGCAGTTCTAGCAAACTAATACAAAAAGTATTGAAAGGTCTGCCTGTTCAATCCTGGGACCTCTAAGAGTTACCCTTAAGTTTTCCTTTCTATGGGATCCCAGGTCTCCGGTCTCTGAGGATGTCAACTTCGTGAGCCTGAACTTTCAGGTAGCCAAGCCCTTGGAGGGAGATCATAGGAAGAAAGCAGGACCTCTGATACATCCTAGCATATAGTCTGTCCATCCATGGGAATAAAAGGACAGTGGAGTCAGCAAAGTGTTTTCTCCACTAGGGGACCTATTGAGATATAGTGAGAGGACTATTGGTTGGTTTTGTAAATCAAAAATTTGTGCTTCTGATTTTGGACATATTGGTAACGTCCCTATTTCTCAGAATCTTCTGGTTAGGCAGCATGTTGCCTGCATTCCTCACTGGAATATCATGACTCCCATGGGCGATTCTGCCTGTGAAAGCACTTGGTAAATATAAAGCAATGCACGTGTGTGAGTCTTGATATTATAGTCTTAGACCTTTTGACCTTATATCCTAGTTCCTGATGCTTTTAGAATCTAAAATTACTAGTCTCTACCCAAAAAGGGATATTATCCTCACCTTCTTATAAAATCCCTAGGCTTCCATCTTTACCACGTCTAGACCGGGTTCCTATTTCCTGTCTTGGAGAGTGTTTTATGTCTGGGTCTTAATTTAAAAAGGTGACTGAGTGACAACACAGAGAGGCTAACGTCACTGAAAGATGATTTTTATTAATTACATTTCTCGAGAGGAGGTCAAACCAGACCATGCAGAAATACAGGGAAATCATCCCCTTTTGGTCAGGAGGTAGAAGCAAGAGAGAGGGGAAAGCCTAGGCTTGAGCCTTTATTGGGGTTTCCTCAGGAAAAACAGCTTACAGTTGGCTAGTATGAGTAATTCCCATGGACATTGGGGCATAGGGGTTATCCCTACTTGGTCCTGGGTTGATGTAGGGCAGTGGAAACATTGGCTTGATGTGTGAGAGTTGGATAAGGAGATGTTTGGGGATATGGGCTTTATATTGTTTAGTTGTATATGAAAGAGGGGCCTTTGTCAAGTCCTTTTCTTTTTCTAAAATTGGCTAGTCATGGGAGAGGCAGTCTCTCCCCAGTCAGCAAGGTCACAATGTCAGAGCACCAAGAATGCAGAAAATAGGGAAATATAGTAAATGTAGCTGGCCCTGTGATGAATGGATGCTAAACAGAGAAGTGCAGAGTCTAATAAAACACAGTTAGAACAGAGAGTTTGTCAGGAACAAGAAAAAAAACAGAGTTACTGTGGGACACTCTTTTTCAGAACAAATTCATCTCTTCCTCTCTTTCTGCGTGTCTATTCCTAGACGGGCCTGAGCAATTCCAGGTCTCCAGTGAGGCCTTGGTGGTGACATCAGAAGGAGAGAAAGAGAACCTATAGGGAAGGGAAATCTCTGGCTCTCTGAGGTGGTTTTTTGGATGTTGAATATAGCACTCATCTCTGTCCACTGCTCATAGTATGAGGGAGGCTTCCAGTCACTATCACATCCATTCCTGACCTCACTCTGGGCCTGGAGCCATTCCTGGAGCTGATCCTTCTCCCATGTGTGCAGTTCACACCTAAACTCGAATTTCTTCCCTTGGACAATGGTTGTCTTGCTCTCCTGAGTTTCAGGGTCTCTACTGTTCATGAAGAAAGTTCTGGTTTGAAGTGGATTTGGACTTTGTCATAGGCTGACACAGTTTCGATTTTTGGAAAGGAATTTCCAGTTATTTCTTTCCTGGAGTGAAATGACTGATACATATGCCTGACTCTTTCTTGGAGTTTACCACCTGGGAGAGCTTGACTTTTCCATGGCAGGAGTGGGTTGTTTTGCTCACGAAGTTTTCTTTTCTACATTTGAATGGGGAAGGGGTACTCTATCTTCTAGAAAGCATCCTGTCCGTAATATTCTCCCTTAGTTCAATTTTCTAGGATGGTCTCTCCCTTCAGTTGGGGCTAAATTCCTATCCTGGACCTTTAGAGACTGCATCTTTGGGGTAGAGGGATGTAACTGCATCTAGCTGTTCTCTCAACCCTCCCATTGGCTATATAGCACCTGGTAGCTACTATAGTTCTACCAAGCACAGTTGGAGATGGGGCAATGAGACATTAAAAGCCAAGGTTTCTGAGGCAGGGACATTGTAGTGGAACAATTTGAAATTGACTATGGGGCTTTTTTTTGTGTGACCATTTGGGAGTCTAATTCAGTTTTTGAGCTTAACAGCTCAACTGTCACTTGCTTAACAGCAAGTTGTCTACACATCAAATTAAGATAGAGTCGCTAGGAAAATCTACGTTAACTAAATCAGCCACGAGTATCTCAGAAAAGTAAATGTTTCTTCCTACATAAAGGCAAAGAGATATTTACTGCCTCTTTCTACCAGATTGCTAAAGAAGGCACTGCATAAATCAAGTACTGAAAAATAGCAACTGTTAGTTGGAATGACTGACAGCAGAGTGTGTGGATTTGGGACCACTGGATGTTGATGAACCACAATCATATTTATAGCTCTCAGATCTTGTACAAATCTCCAGCCTTTTCCAATTGGCTTTCTTATTGTTAGATAGGTATATTACAAGGACTTGTACAAGGAATTATAAGTCCCTTCTCAGGAAATCCCCATACAAGAGGTCTTTTTCCATTTAATGCCTCTGGTTTAAGTGAATATTGCCAAATACTAGGTAGAAGCTTAGAGTTACTTCAATAGTTACTTCAATAGTAGTAGCCTATATAATGTTTCCAATATCTGAAGAAGATGACGACTGCAATTCTTAAGGCACATGCAATAACAGGTCATCAATTTTTTCTTGGTCTATTTGAATCACTGATTTTATAACTTTCAATTTTTCAGTAACTAAAATTTGTCAGATTCCAAATTTTCTTTTTTTTTTTTATAATTTTTATTTATTGATTGATTTTCCCCCCAAAGCCCCAATAGATAGTTGTATGTCATAGCTGTACATCCTTCTAGTTGCTGTATGTGGGACGCGGCCTCAGCATGGCCGGAGAAGTGGTGCGTCGGTACACGTCTGGGATCCGAACCCGGGCCGCCAGCAGCAGAACGCACGCACTTAACCGCTAAGCCACAGGGCCGGCCCCAAGTTTTCTAAATCTGGAAGCATTTCAACCTTTTGCAAAAAGGCAGTAGGAGCATTGTATGCTTCTAGGAGGTCTTGTTAAATCAAAGGATTTGGAGCACACTTTACCAGGAGAAATGTGTTTCCCTGTGATGGTTCCTAATTAAAAGGTTGTCAGCTCTGATTTGAAGAATTGCACTGGTAAATCAGAAACCTCTACCATTTGAACTAATTGTTTACTCTGAGGCAGAGGGCAATGAACAAGGGGAGAAACAGATAATGTAGCCCTGGTATCAACAAAGGCTTTTAAATTTTCCCCTCTGATAGTTCTTTCAATTTACCCTAAGTTATTAGTGAGGAAGAGTGGAAATGCCCTCTCATAATTCTTGAAGCATTCTTATTTTTGTTTTTAACTTTGCCATGTTCTAAATTCCATTTAAGCTTGCAGCAATCACATGTCACTGCAGTTTGAAATGACCAGGCTTTTGCAATAGAAACAAGTGTGGTCATTTCACTTCTGGTCAGGGTTTGAAAAAGATGTCTTAATATGGCCACTAGGCTGTTGCAGTTGTACACTCATAACCATAGTGGCTCTCTTTTTCTTTCTTTTGTAATGTTTTAGAGAGTTATCTGCAATAGTGAGACATGCACTAGTGTGTAATGTGACACACTCCAATTCATGTCTTTTGATTAGCCTGGCTAATTCCTCATAGAATCCTTCCAGAAAGATGGAATTTAAAATTGGATAATTTTGGTGATGCAGAAAACTCTCAGGAGCCATCCCAGAGCATTATTTGAACGTTTTTTTCAAATCTTTCAAAATAATCAGACATAGTTTCTTCTTGGCTCTGTTTACATTGTTGGTCCAATTTACTTTCTTAGGTAAATCCTGGGAACGGCTTGTTAAAGGCTGGGAAAATTTTCCCGCACTTCTGAAGGTCAGCAAACTCGTGTTTGGGTGCTTTCCAATTTGTCTCTTTTAGCCAATCCTTATCTTTAGTTTTGGAAACTAGCAAATGCACAAGCTGATACAAGTCTGAGTATCTTGGTTCATATGTTTTAACAGTTAGGTCAAATTCCTGAGCAAACCCTAAAGGATCTTGTAAAGGGTCTGTGAATTCCTTAGCTAAATCCTTAAGTTCAGTTCTAGTCCGGGGAGTAGACACAAGTGCAGGCTCACCTCTTCCAATAGGTGTCTCTTTATAGGGAGCTGCAATGACCTTAGGACTTCCAGCATTTGATTCCTGAGATTCACTTTCAGTATTAGTTCCCTGAGATTTACTTGTTGTTTCCTCTAGGTGTAGAGGAGGAGGAGGAGGCAAAGTAGACAAGTCATGGTACAGAAATTCAGAAAGGAGAGGAGATGAAGTTGCCAAAGAAGGAAGTGGAAGAAGGGGTGCTGACGGAGAAGAAAGAGGTGGAGGGGGACGTAGTGAGCCTTGAGGTGCTGAAAGCAGCAGCAGAGGTGGTGGAGGAGGTGAACAAGATGGGACCACCCCTGAATTTTTCTCTTTCTCTAATTTAGCGACAGTCTCTATCAACTTTTTATTAGTTTCCTGTAAATATGTCATTTTATTATTACCACACTTGAAGCTTCTAAATACCAATTTTAATATGCTTCCCATTCTATCTAACTTTATAGCTTGCTCTTTCCTATTGTGTATGCAAGTAAACTAATTTTGATATCTTGAGTGTTCCCCATTTTGGCCATTTAAGACTCAAGTCATATTTATTTAAACCTTCCCATTTTGTTAAGTACTTGCAAGTATTGACTCCATTCATATTGTACGTGAAGCCAGCAGAGTTCCACTGGTTGGCTGTCCGTCTAGGAGTTGGCTGGCTTTAGAAGCACAATTTCCCATATTCTTTTAGTTTCACATTATTATTAAGTCTGAACAATTTCTCAGGACAATGTAGTGTGTCAGAAGCATGCTGCTTCTGAATGCCACTTCCCGAAAGGCTGTGAACACTCTCTTTCATGTCTGGGTTTCTCCCACCGGTAATGTAAAACTACCATGGGTGCTCAGAGTACTGGATGACCAATCCTTATGTGAATAACCAGTCCTCATCTCTCCAGATGAGCCTTTAATTATTTAAAGTGAATAATTGTGATGGAATTCCATATGGGACCGCTGTACATCATGAAGGTCAAACTCAGACACTTCCATGAGTTTCTCAGTCTCCTGAGAAAGCCTTATGACTGGAAGGAGCTGGTGTCCCTTCTCTTCAGAGCTGAATGAATTCAGTCTCCCATTTTACTATTCAGCAGTTTGTTCAGACTTGATAAGCACATTTTCTTTCTAATAAAAGCAAAAATTGAAAGGACAACCAAAACCAGTTCACTCCAAACTTCCCCGTAGGCCGCCGTTCCCAGGCAATTTTCCCTTAGTTTCCTCTTGGCCTAGAAAATGACTGCCTAGGTTCCTCTTGCCTTGGATATGTCCCCCTAGGTTCCTTCTTCCTAGGAAATGTCCCACTAGGTTCCTCTTACCTAGGATATCTACTGGCATTCCCTTAAGACACCTAGTCTTAAGACCTGAAATAGCTCAAATAATTATCAAGTCTGTCAACCTAAGGAAAGAGGTCCAGATTTCAGGAGAACTCGCTGATGTACACTTAAGAGTGCAGTGAAGCCAGGGGGACTCACTGGCCTGTGCTGCTCCCAAGCACTCATTCAAAGTAAATTCCAGGTGGTCTCAGGTGGGGTTCTCTGAAATCATGCTGATTACACTAAGCTATGTTAATGCAAATAATCAATAACCAACCCATAGATGAGAGAGATTTAATGAGCTATTGTGAGGACTAGCCTGGAACTGTTCTCTTCCCCAGGGAAGAAAGTGATCTAGAGAAGCATGGTTTACAGTATAGTTGCACAGTGTTTCAGAACAAAGAGCATAAAATAAGTTCCAAGTCACAAGGAGATGTTTTGCCCCAGTTTAGCACATCTGCAGTAGGTCAACTTGACCTTTGTTCTCTGGGAAGAAAAGCTTATGTTCAAAGTACAGCATCAGAGAGCTGGGATCAGAGAGAGGGAGATATTACCTTCCTATTTTTAAAGAGTGCATTCTTTGCTTTGGGAAAATGTTTGAAGCAGATATGCAATGCATGTTTGCTGGGCCATAAGTCAGGCTGCTCTGGGAAAAACAAGTTTTAGAGGAAATCAGATTTAAACCAGAATGGCTTCCCCATATACCTCAATATATGAAAACTTGTTATTTTTTATTACTTTTGTCACTTCAATAATAGGTTATTAATGGATAATACATGTGTAAGAAATACTCGATGTCTTCAGCAATCAGAAAAATTCAAATATAATACTATCTGTTATCATCAAACACCACCAAGAAGTCTAAAATGAAAATGACAGAAATGCCAAGTTTTGTCAAGGATGTGACTAAACCAAGAATCTCATACACCACTCGTGGGTATTAACATTGGTACAAACATTTTGGAAAACTGTGTGCTAGTGTCTATTTTAGCTGACCAGATGTAACATTGTGTTTGAACTATTCCATTCCTATGAATATACTCAACAGAAATTTGTACAGATATTACCAAAAACAACTTACAAAATTTATATACAAGCACCACTTAGTACTCAAAGTAGTCACAAATGCAAAACTACCCACTTGCACATTAACAGTAGAATGAATCTACTTATCATTTGATACTCATACAATGGAGTCCCATATAGCAAGGCTACTAATGCCAACAATAACATGCCACAATATAGATAAGTTCCCAAAATTGTATAGAATGGAGAAAGGACCATTATTAAACACTTCATGCTTTATGATCCATATTTATATAAAGTACTAAACAGGCAAAATTGATCTAATTTTTCAATTGTTAGAGAGTAGTAATCTTATTCCCCAAAATTCCAGTCCAATAAATATATCCAATAAAAGTATACCTTGGGAATAATGACTTAGGCAGGGCACAAGAGGGTTTTGGGGGACTGACAACATTCTGTTTCCTGATCTAGGTATTGTGTATCAAGATGTGGTCATTTGTGAAATTCCACTGAGCTGTGCACTTATAACAGGTACATGTGTCTTTAATTTTTAAAAATACATGCCTCCACTATGGAAATTATTGAAATTTGGTGGAGGAAAAGTTGTTCCTATGAATATGTGTGACCTGCTGATTGTGTCTGTACACAACAAAACTTACAAATCTACAGGCCCAGATTGTAAGTCCAATAATGAAACATCATGGAATAATAACAATGCTGCATAGAGTGAATCTGTAATTTTGTCATGAAATTCAGCAGAGTAGTATCCTAACTCTTTATTCTTAGTTATGATGTGTTGTTCTATTTGGCAACCATATACACAGGATAAATGATTTTTACTGGTACACACAGGGTCCAGCAGAGGAAAATGAAAGTCCCAATATCCTTGGGAGATTTACTTTAAGTTGCACCCACCTGGAGTTCACGGGATTGATCTCAATGGCAGGAGACATGTAAGAGGTAGTTGGTGCCCAAGAACACACCCTGCCAGCTTGTGAGGATAAAAAACAATTTGCATTAAAAAAACTGAAGAAATGCCTCAACTAAAGCTGCCATTGTCTTAGGGGATAACTTTTGTTGTTGTTGTTTGTTGCAGTAACATTGTATAAATTTCAGGTGTACATCATTATACTTCTATTTCTGCATAGATTACATCATGTTCACCATCCAAATGCTAATACAACCCATCACCACACACTTGTGCAGAATTATCTCTTTCGCCCTACTCCCTCCCCCTTTCCCCTCTGGTAACCACCAATCCAATCTCTGTCTCTATGTGTTTGTTTGTTGTTGTTATTATCTACTACTTAATGAGGGAAATCATACGGTATTTGCCCTTCTCCCTCTGACTTATTTCACTTTGCATAATACCCCCATTGTCCATCCATGTTGTCACAAATGTCTGGATTTCATCGTTTCTTATGGCTGAGTAGTATTCCATTGTGTATATATACCACATCTTCTTTATCCATTCGTCCCTTGATGGGCAACAGTATGGAGAGTCCTCAAAAAATTAAATATAGAACTCCCATATGATCCAGCTATTCCACTGCTGGGTATTTATCCAAAGAACTTGAAAACACCAACGCGTAAAGATACATGCACCCCTGTGTTCATTCCAGCGGTATTCACAATAGCCAAGACTTGGAAGCAACCTAAGTGCCCATCTAGGGGACACCTTTAAAGGGAATGACTTCCAACAATAGTCTGAGATAAGTAGACCATTCTTATTGCCAAATCCCTGGAGGCCATTCTGCCAGTTCCCAGTGACTGATATTTGTCTTCAGAGCCTGAGGACAATGCATTGGAACATGTGGTGGGGACTACATGTATGGTATCCACTGAAATGCAATATACTCTCAAGAAATTCTTACTTAAGTTTTGTTTTGTTAACAGGCTTCCCAGAGTGGAATTTGTAATCTTTCAGTAGCACTTACAATGTATGAATCACTGCTACACTGCCATGCATATGTACCTTCTTTGATTTTCCTAACTGCATTACATAGGCACTGGCATTATTTTCATTGTAAAGATAAGAAGTCTTAGGTAGAGAGACGTTAAATGATCTGTCTAAATTCATATGCTGGGTAGCGCCCAAGCAGAGATATGAACTTGGCTATACTTGTTGACAAGACAGTACCCTAACCCCTGTGTTACAGTAACAAACCATGTTAGCTGTGTCTTCCAATAATCCAGACCTATATTTATGATTCCATTTTATATTTTTCCATTTTATTTCATATTATTTTTATTTTATTTTATAATATTGATTGTAAAAAATTTCCATTTTGGTGTGATAGTTTTTTTTCTAGGTCAAAATCAAATATGAATAAAGTTTCCGAGGTCATAATAAATTGTTGATGTAATAATTACAGGCTAATCCTGAAGGAAACTTCCCTATATCCACGTTAGATTTAACAAATGCAGGATTTACTCAATATTAGTTTGGCAGCAGAAAGCCTCATTTGCAATCATGCCAGGAACAAAAACACAATGGCAACTATCAAATGAATTATTGAACAATATTACCTTGTTCCCTAAACTATGATGCATGAAATACTAATACATATGAAACAGTGTAGGATAGACATTAAGTTATTAAGAATTTTGGTTCAAATGCCTAGATATACATTAATACTTACGTTAAGAGAAATTATTAGCAATAAGACAAGATTTGTGAAAGATAGGAAAATACAAAAGACATGTAAAGTGGAATCTATAGAATATGGAATGTTGTACAGCATAAGTTGAAATCATAAGGAAATGAGTTGTGAGCTTGGAATTGATGTTGACATATTATTAAACGAGAGAAAATGAGACAAGATACATTTTGTCCTGACAACAGTTTTCTGAAACCATCAAGTTACTTTTCCTTTAATACTACTTCTCTAACTTCAGGAAAAACAATCCTGCCATAGTCATCAGATGTTTTCTGTAGAGATACAATGACTGTCTCCAGTAAGTTATATATTCATATACTCAGATAGATAAAGAAATTTTTTTTATTCCAGTTAAATTCATATATATGGTTTCTGTAGAGAGAGAGAAAAATTGTGACAGATCTATCCTACTCTGTATTATAAGCATGAAGGTATTATAAGCACATGTCTAATAATACTGAAAATTTAATCTATGATTCCTCTAACATAATGTGAACAGCAGAATGATTTCATAACTACAATCCCTTAAGCACCTTCAAAATGATTCTTCATTATCACTGGGATTATTAATTAATAATCACCCTTAGTGAGGATTCCATTAAATTACATTACAAGCCCTCAAGTATTCCTAGATCAGTAAAGTCTAGGATCCTCATCTGTCTATATAAGCTCAGCTGATACCTAAGTAATTATTCTGCCTCTCTGTCTAGCTTCGACACTGGGTCTGTTTCTTCCCCCAGAAGCCCTTTTCCAGACTTGAACAATTACTTAGACTTCCTTCCTCACAGACTCTGCTCTCAGGCTGATATAGAAACTACTCACCTGACTCCTTTCTGTTGCCAGGACAGTTGGCTCAGTGTGATGGTCATGACGGGCAGTCCATGTGTGGGAGGGAGGCAAGCAGATCCTGAGATACAGGTTGTGAGTCTGTGATCTCACCTCCCCTGAGAACTGCAATTATCATTGCACCTGTGCTGGCAGTGGCAGTGCAATCTTGAGGAGTTGATGATACTTCTGAAAAATGTTTTCCCAGTTGCTAATTGCTAAAACCAATTACAAGTTTTTGTGAGTCTCTCCAAAGAGACTGTTGGCCTCATTTGAAGAGACTATTACTCTTTTGTAATCTGTGATGGAGACAGGGTCTCAAATGGAAAGAGCAGTAAACAGCTTTGTCTGCCTCATGAGTTGGGTATATGAAATTCACAGGATTTACACATGCTCTTAGGAGTTCCTCCACTAAAAATCAAGTTCCTTCTTAATCTTCAGACTCGTAAACTGCATCATTATTTAAGTATTTAGCAGATAACTGGAATCAGACAAAGTCCAGGAAGAATTTGTAATGAGACGACAGTAAAAGAAAGAACATGTCAATAATTGACATTAGAAATCATTGAACTCATTTGTATAACTAAATGCAAATTAAATTGGAGATGATGACGTGGAAATTTTCTAGGATACTGTACTTTAGCTATATTGACCCAAATGTGACATGAAGTGCAAACAGAGAAATATCCACAGAAGAAAGTGGGGTGTTTATAAAAGTGTCCCTCAGAAATAAAAGCATCAGGATCAGAAGGTTTAACAGATAGTTTCTACTATTCTTTTAAGTATCTGATAAGCTGGTGCTACTTTCTCAATTCAAGAGCATTGAATGGTTACCAGAGCTCTTTTCACTAATCTTTGCTGAATTTTCCTTAAGAAGCATTCATTGGTTATACTATTAATGAAGACACAAAAATTTAAGAGACAAAATAACTCCTTTGGATTTTGCAACAGAGAAATCCACAGTTTGAACAAGGCCCATTAGCCAGTCTCCCTGTGAGAGTTTTCAGTCCAACTGAGAAGTTAGAGAAAACACCAAGTTACCAGAATTCACACTCACTTTGACACCAATTGTGAGTTTGTGGGTTCCCCAAATCACCCTTAGTGTCAATCATTCTCTAACGGACTCACAGCACTCGTTGAGACCGGTTCTACCCACTGTTACAGTTTATTACAGGGAAAGGATAAAAATTAATATCAGACAGAGAAGAGATGAATGAGGGAAAATCTAGGAAAAGTACCAAAAGCAGAGCTCCAGTTATCCTGTCCTGGTGCAGTGATGATGTGTTACTCTCTTGACATTGTAATTTGACAACTCATGGAGTATTGCCACCAGGGAAGTTCACCCAAGCATTGGTGCCCAGAATTTTTACTGGAGCTTGATAAGGTATAGTCTGGGTGGCTGACCTTTATTCTCCAGTTGTTGTGATGGTAGGGCTGATCCTTTTGTCTCCAGCTCCTTCAGAGGCCAACCTGATGATACATGGACCAAAGATCCCATCATCAATCACATTGTGAGACACTCTGGTGGCTAAGCCCCCAAGCAAACAAAGACACACATATCAAACATGATATTCCAAGACTCTGGGGATCATCTTCCAGTTCCTGAGGGCAAAGGCCAGACCACACTTTGTGTAGGTTATTTCTTCTCTATACATGCTTTCTATGTCAAGTCAGGGAATGGAGCCATAGGGTTGGCAGCACCTTCTTCAAGGACAAGGACATAGTGTGAATGCCAAGGACAAAGTACATATGCACATACATTTACACACTCAGACATACGTGCAACCACAGAGTATCCACATATTCAAACACACTCAAATATACAATTACACACTCATTCCCATACTGGCACAATCAGTCACACACTCAACTCATGCGCAAATGACTTGACTCATATTCACATTCTTACACACCCACAATGCCCACATGCACACAAATGACACACTCCAGCTCACAATCATATAGTCATTCACACAGTCAGCAGGTGGGTTAGCATTTCAATCATATGTTCATATGTGGAAAATCGTGCATCTCTCCTAGCGCAGGAATGCCAGAACAGGAGCAGAATTGTCAGCCCTTTATACTCATTCCATCTTGCAACAGCTCACAAGGATAATACTGTAAACGCGAAGCATTCAAAAGGTGCTAAGAGCTTTGCCTTTTGAGGAGGGGGGTGTGGTGAGAAAGATGGATTGTGTGGGTATGACTAGGAATGGGTGTCAGAGAGAGGGAGGGATGAGAAGAGGCACAGGGGGAGCCGACCCAGAGGCGTAGCAGTTAAGTACACACGCTCTGCTTCGGTGGCGCGAGGGCTGCAGGTTCAGATCCCAGACTTGCACTGAAGCACCACTTGTCAAGCCATGCTGTGGCGGCGTCCCTATAAGGCAGAGGAAGATGGGTATGGATGTTAGCCCAGAGCCAATCTTCCTCAGCAAAAAGAGGAGGATTGGCATTGGATGTTAGCTCAGGGCTGATCTTCCTCACACACACACACACACACACACACAAATTAAGAGAAGGGGCACAGGGGAAGGAGTCCAGGGTAAGATGAGGGCACAGAGCGAATGGGGACTTGAGAGGATAAAGAGTACAGGAGGAGAGAGGGTACTGAGGGAGTAAAACACACATAGGGTTAAATGGTGCAGTGTGTTTAAAGTGCAATGTGGGATTTAAGGGTGCACAAAGGCAAGTACGCAATGAAGTGAAGGGTGTAGCACTCAGTGGGCTCTGTGGGGATAAGGAGTACAGTGGTCATGGGAAGAAAGGGGATAATGAGATATGGGGACAGTGGGCAGATGTGAGTTAAGGGCAGGGCTGGGTAAAAGGCACAAATTTAATCGTATCTGTAAAGGGTTAAAGAACATAGCAGGAGGAAGCATATATGTTTTGTAAGATTTAAAGATTCTTTAGATGGTGGGACACAACACACTAACACTTGCATACAAGACAGACAGAATTCTGTTACCTAGAGCTTCACACCAGAGAAGCATGCCAGGCACATCACATAGGAGTTGTAACAGGGACAGTGTCATGCAATCTGGAGCTCTGGGTGTAGCTTATGCAGGGCAAGTGGGGTGGGATTAGCTATAGTACAGAGGCACTACGTGAATTGGCTAATTTGAATAATTTCACGGGCTCTGGTGTATAGAGTGCATGGGTGTCCCCAGTTTTCTCTTACCAGGTCCAGGGGTGATATGGGTGCATGGCTATTAGCCCAAAGTCTGAGAGCCAAATTAGGGAAATAACTTGGTTGTGGGCTTAATTAAGTACTCAAGACAGGGAGCGATCACTCTGTAGGCATGGCCTCCAAACTGGGTCAAGAGAGCATTAAAAAAGCAGCAAATATATT
Source organism: Ceratotherium simum simum (assembly GCF_057802395.1). Taxonomy (NCBI): domain Eukaryota; kingdom Metazoa; phylum Chordata; class Mammalia; order Perissodactyla; family Rhinocerotidae; genus Ceratotherium; species Ceratotherium simum. The sequence goes on from NC_141932.1 coordinate 8,834,801, forward strand.
TCAGGACACTGTTGGCATATGGATGTCCTGTGAGTAGTTAGTGCTCCAAGGCAAAGACAGGAGGGAAGGGGAGCTGGAGCCTTGTGGGGGGGGATGGGCACAGAGAGACAAAATGATTTTAGGAGATGAAGTCAGCTGGGGGGTAATGGGCATGAGGAGGCTAAAAGACCCAGAGAAAGGGCAAATGTGGAGGCATGAATTGGTATCCTGGGGAGCTGATGGCACTCAATGTTTGAGGGCTTGGATTTTGAAGGACAGGCCAAGTAGACATGAGAATTGGACTGATTTCACTGGGATTGGGGCCAGTACAGTTCAAAGGGGAAGGAAGATGTGGAGGTGATGGAAAGCAAGGAGTGTTGGGCTGAGGTCACTGGGAGTGAGGAGGATGGAGTTGACAAAGGGATGGAATGCAAAGTGAGTGCAGGGTAAATGTGGTCTATGGAGGTGTAGAAGTCAGGTGGGGTGGGAAAGGACAGGTGCAGGTCCAGGGATTGGAGAGTGATGGTGATGGATCAAGATACGATTAAAGACCTAAGTGCAGGTGGAATGGAGGTCGTGGTTGATGGAGGTCGAGAGAGGCAATATCAATTATAAGGTGATGGAGGTGGCAAGGGCACATTGGAAATCATTAATTCATTCCTCCATTCAATAATGCCCTCATTTACATTGGACTCACAACTTACTCATGGATTGTTTCTCCATTCAGCCCATGATGCAAAAATCTTGCTTATATAAAATATCCCTACAAAACCTTTAAATTTTACATACTGTAGGACCACAGGGAGAGAATTCTGAGTAAACAATACTCCATTACTATTTCTCTCTTTTAATGGGATTCTAGTTAGAAGGTGTGATCACAGTGGGGTCTGGCAGGAGAGCTTCTTTACTGGTTATGTGTATTCAGTGTTGGCAAATGACCTGACCTCTACCAAATACTTATATCTTAAAGAAATTTTGTGACCCAAGACTGACTTGACAAAAGTACCTTTATTTATTGTAGTGTTTCTTTTTTTTAAAATTTCTTTTTATTTTTTTTATTGCGCTAACATTGGTTTATAAAATTATGTAAATTTCAGGTGTACATCATTATGCTTCTATTTATTCATAGATTACATCATATTTACCACCCAAAGACTAATTACAATCCATCACCACATACCTGTGCCTAATCAGCCCTTTCACCATCCTCCCTCCCTCCTTCCTCTCTGGTAACCACCAATCCAATGAGTGAGATTTTACAGTATATCTAAGTCAGAGGGAGAAGGTCAAAGACCGTATGATCTCACTTATTGTGGTATTTCTAAAATGTAATACATGTTTTTTGTAGAAATAAAACAAAATAGAATATAAATAATGTAAGTAATGTTTTTCCTTTGTATGAAACCATCCTCAGAGGTAACCTCTGGTAAGTTTTTCTATATGACAACAATGAAAAAGTATTTTTAATTAAAAATAATTGACTGGTCTCATAGCGAAGTAGGCAGATCTCCATTCCCTGGTTTTACTCCCTTGATTATATTACATTACATGGGAAAAGGGACTTTGAAGATGTAATTAAGGTTACTAATCATCAGATTATGTTGTGAACCAAATGTTTGTTTCCCCTCAAAATTCATACATTGAAATTCTAACCCCTACTGTAATGGTTCTAGGAAGTGGGGCCTTTGGAGGCAATTATGTCACATGAGGGAGCCCTCATGAATGGGACTAGTGCTCTCATAAGAAGCTATAGGAGAAAACTTGCTTTCTGTCTCTCTTACCACACAAGGATATGAGAAATCAAGGGCCATCAGCAAATGGATGAGTTTTCTCACCCAACCCCCAATCTTCCAGCACCTTGATTTTGAAATTTCCCAGCCTCTAGAATGGTGAGAAATCAATTTGTGTTGCTTAATCCACTCAGTCCGTGGTATCCTTGTTATAGCAGCCTTAACAGACTAAGATAGGAGATTGTCCTGTGATTGGACAAGATTGGTCCAATGTAATCACATACGAAGAAGGAAAGACAAAGAACAGAAAGAAGAAAGAGAATCAAAACAGGCGGGGAATTCAATTTGCTAATACTGGCTTTCAAATGGAGGGAGCCACAGGAGAATCCTCAAAGGAAATGAATTCTGCCAACAACATGAATCAACCTGGAAGAAGTTCTGCCCCAGACTCCAGTTAAGAGACTACAAGAGCAGACATCATGATTCCAGCTTTCTGACCTGTCGATCTGTGAGAAAACAAATGTGTGTTGTTTTCAGATGCTAAATTGATGGAAATCTATTTCAGCAACAATGGAAATTAAAAGACATAGAAACATGTTTACTGCAAAATATTTACACAACGAATTACTGCACAACAGATATCATTTTGATCTCTGGCAGTAACATTTTTTCTAAGTTTTAGTTTTAATCCCCTTTTTATGTAGTTTCAGAGTATATCTTATATTTTACCTGTAATTGCACAAAAATGAAATAAATATCACCGTGGAGAATAAACAGTTCCTTCTTCTGTGTAGGAAAAAACCCAGTTCTTCTCTACTGTGTGTTTCTTTCCTTTTTTTCCTGTGAGTCTTCTTTACTTTTACACCAAACACTTCAGTGCTGACACTTTTGGTCATTAAACGTTTGGAGAATTTTCCCCACCACAAGCAATTCTCCAGACATCAGCAGGGTGTTGTGGAATTTAATTCAATTCTAGTACTATCTTACTGAAGATAGTGTCAAATCCCATGGGTTGGGGCTTAGTCCCAGAAAGTGCTCCCACCCCATTTCAAATGCCAATTACAAGTAGTAGGTCCACAAATTACCCACAATTTGTGTCTCAATGGCTACAGATAAAAAGTTCCAATGACACCCTCCTTGGGGTCAGTAAATTTGGTAGATTGGCTGATAGAATTCAGGGAAACACTTAGGCTTGCCAGTTTATTAAAGGCTGTTATAAAGGATACAGATGAACAGCCAGATGAAAAGGTACAGAGGGTGAGGTCTAGGAGGGTCTCCAGAACAGAAACTTCTGTCCCTGTGGGGTTGAGGTGCGTCACCCTCCTGGTGTGGATGTGTTCACCAACCTGGAAATTCTTTGAACACCATACTATTGGGAGTTATATGCAGGTTTCCTCATGTAGGCATGATCAATCATTTACTCCATTTTCAGCTCTCCTAACTTTACAGGAGAATGGGGAGGCTGGGCTGAAAATTCCAAGCTTCTAATCATGGCTTCCTCTTTCTACTGACTAGCTCTCACCCAGATGGCATTCAATAACCTATCAAGAATCACTTTATCAGAACAAAAGACACTCCTATCTCCCAGGAAATTACAAGTGTGTCAGGAGCCCTCGGTCAGGAACCAGGGTCAAAAACCACATATTAGGTGCCAGCCCGGTGGTGTAATGGTTAAGTTCATGCACTCTGCTTCACTGCACCAGGGTTTATGGGCTCTGATCCCAGGCAGCGACATACACACCACTCATCAAGCCATGCTGTGGTGGTGTCCCACATACAAAATAGAGGAACATTGGCATGGATGTTATCTCAGGGACAATAACCCTAGCAAAAAAAAAAAAAAAAAAAAAAACACTAGAAAAAAAGATATATCTAATGCTCATATCACTCAGAAAATTACAAGGTTTTCAAGAGACCTCCGTCAGGAACCAGTATGTATTTTCTATTGTTTCTCAATCACAGAAACACTCTATTAACATATTCTGTCCTGATTCAAGGTGTTTGCAGAAACATTGACATACTGGACTTAACACTACAATCAAACTGCTTTCCTCAATCAGTTATCTACGAAAAGGATATTTTTATCATTGGTAGAAATCGATCTATCCTATTCACTGAAATACCACAAATTATTCCATAAATATCACTAAGGAGTCATCTTTATATAAACACTTCCTGTGTATAAAGAGTTAAATGCCCTCTATCACAGACATCGTGGAATGTGGATCAGTGATCATGGTGACTCATGGACATGTGGAATATGTTGATGGTTGGAGGTAGGGGACTGCTGCACCACCATGATTGCATTCTCACTGTGGGTGCATATTAAGTGCTATGGACAGAATAGTTGTGTCCCTCAAATTCATATGCTGAAGTTCTAATCCCTAATATGATGGCTTTTAGAGGTGAGACCTATGGGAGGTGATAAGGTTTAGATGAGGTCGTGAGTGTGTAGCTCTCAGGTTGAGATTAGTGTCTTTACAAGAGACTAGAGCTCTCTCTCCCTGCCATGTGAGGATATGAGATGATGGTGGCTGCCTGCAAACCAAGAAGAGGACTCTCACCAGGCATTGAACCTGTCACCAATTTGATCTTGGATCCCCTAAGGTCGGATCGTTCTACTATCTAACACGATACAACTATCACAATTAACAAATCAACATTAGACAGTCCATTTAATAGAGTCCATGTACAGATACCACCAGCGATACAACAATGTCTTCATAAATCTAGGATCCAGGCATGGTACAGGGATTGCATTTGGTTGTCTGGACTCTTGTTTCTTTAATCTAGATCAGTTGCTACTCCTTTGTCTTCAATAATACTGATAGTGTTGAAGAATGCACTCCCATAGTTTGCAGAATGCCCTTCAGTATGGATCTCTCTCATTTTGTCCCTCATCCTTAGACTAAGGTATAATAATTGAGTAGAACATCTACACACAGACGATGGTTGTTCCTTCTTAGGGCATCACCTCAGAGGCACAGGCTATGAGTATTTTCTATCATTGGTGAGGCTAGGACAGGCACCAGGCACAGGTGTCTCAGGGGCAGGACTGGCTCATTTGGGTATCTGCACAGAGGCTGTCAGGCCACGTCTCCTTCTGTTGGTGGCTTGACCTAAGGACTCTGGCTGTCTTTGTGGAAGGTTTGTCCTGAAATCCATGTGTTTTTCTCCTGGAAACATGCCCCTCTCCCAGGCAACACTCAAGTCTGCACACAGGCATCTCCCTAGCTGTGCTGCTCACATAATCAAACTCTGCAACACAGAACGCCTCCAACAGTGCCTGTGCTATTACAGGTCCACTCTCTCCAGACCTGTACATATACCCAAAGTTCTCATGTCACATTCTGGCTCCTCCCAGCCTAGATCAGCAGTGCCAACCTGGTTTCTCCATCAACATGAGTCCTTGAACCACTTGCCCAGAATCCTCTTGCTACCCAAGCCTAGATTTCAGCCTTACCTGGAACCAGGATCCACAGAACAAATCTGGCCTCCTGCTACATGGGCTATTTTCAGGATGAGTCCTTGATAACCCTCAATTCCCTCTCTTCCTTTCAGGAGAAACCCTCAGGCATGCATGCACACAGAGTTTCTGGAGCATCATCTAATATACCTGAATGCAGAGCCTCCTAAAATCTAGATGTCCTCAAGGGCAGCAACAGGATCTGGGATGGTACTCTGAATAGAAATGAATAAGAAAAGGCCCCAGCAGAACTCACTCCAAAACCAGCCCTCCAGATGACACTAGGACTCCCATCTCATGTAGGCAGTCTGACATGTAACTGTGAACACAGATCACAGCTGCACCCAGAATCAGCACCTGCGTTACTCTTCCTTTTTGGATTCTAGAGGCTCTAAAGGAGCATAGTCATCCCACATTTCTTGAAAGGTAACCACTCAACTGTACAATCCACAGCTATAACCCTGTGTCTCATCCCATTGGGAGTCCCTAGGCCTGTAACTGCTGTAGACTAAGGAAGAGGCTGTCTTATCTGCACCCAGATTCACATGTGCAGGAAGGCACCCATGCCCAAACTTGCTGGCTCTGACATGTCTCCCATCTATCATCACTAAATGCTCACGCTTGCACAGTCCTCTGTGCCTACGAATGCCCCTCTTCTCTTAGAGTCTGCACCTGCAACTGCAAAGCCTGAATCTTCTTTTGGGGGTCCTCAGATCTTCACTATAAAAGCCCTTTTGCTCTCCACAGGGATCGTCTCTCTAGGATCCATTCCTTCTCCATAATAAGTTAAATGCAAGGAACCAACAGTATTTCTGTTGAGATGTGAAGGTAGTGTGTAAGGGGATCAGGTGTGCTGTGCTTGCTCTCTCTAGCTCAGTACTGCTGAAAGACGGATGGGGAGTTATTGAAACAGGGCTCTGGGGAGAGAAGCATCAGCACCACCCGGGATTGTGTTAAAAATGCAAATTCATGCACCAGACCTCAGAGAGAAGGCTGTTGTATTTCTGGGATCCTACAGAACAGGATGATAGAACTATCAGGCTGCAAACATGTGTTATTCATCATGTGAAGGGAAATATGACTTTGAAGGTGATTCTGAGAATGCCAGAGCTGCCGCTGCTTTATCGGCCAGGCTTTGGGTACAGAGCTGCTGCCCAGGATGTTAGGGTCATCACTGATGCTCAGGGGGGCCTGGAGGGCAAGGCTGCCACCCCTGTGGGCCCAGAGATCAAACACCAGCCAAAGAGGATAATCGCTGAGCCTTAAAATGTAATGGAATTTGCCCTGTAGATTTAGACTTGCTGAGCAACCATGACTTCTTTCTTCTTTCCAATTTCTCATTTTTGGAAGGGGAATCTCTATCCTAAGCCTGTCTGACCATTGTATTTAGGAACAGATAACTTTTAGCTTTTACAGGTTCACAGCTGGAGAGGAATTTTGCTTCAGGATGAATCATATATGGAGTCTTACTCATTTGATTTAGATGATTTTTAGATGAGATTTGGGTCTTATAGTTGCTGCTAGAATGAGTTAAGCCTTTTGGGCTTTTATGATTGGTGCAAATGTATTTTGCATGTGATAAGGACATGAATTTTGGGGATCCAGAAGGCTAAGTACTATGGGATGAATTGTGCCCCTGACAAATTCATATATATAGAAGCCTTAAGCCCTGGTATTTCAGAATGTGACTGTATTTGGTGATTGAGTTAAAATTATGCTAATAGGGTGAGTCTTAATCCAATGTGACTGGTGTTTTTATAATCAGCAGAAATTTGGACACACAGAGGCATACCAGACCTGTGTGGGCACAGAGGAAAGACCATGAAGGACATAGCAAGAAGGTGGCAATCTGCAAGCCAAGGAGAGAGACCAGAAGAAACCAAATCTGTCCACACCTTGATCTTGGACTTGTAGCTACCAGAAATGTAAGAAAATAAATTCTGGTGTTTAATCCACCCAGTCTGTGATATTTTGTTGTAGCAGTTCTAGCAAACTAATACAAAAAGTAAGGATCTGATTGTTCAATCCTGGGACCTCCAAGGATTACCCTTAGTCTCTCCTTTCTATGGGATCCCAGGTCCCCAGGCTCTGAAGATGTCAGCTTTGGGAGCCTGACTCTTCAGATAGCCAAGTCCTTGGAGGGAGGTCATAGGAAGAAAGCAGAACCTGGGACACTTCTATCATACAGTCTGCCCATCCGTGGGATAACAGGACAACAGATTCAGCAAAGGGGTTTCTCCGCTAGGGGACTGTGTAGACATAGTGGGAGGACTATTGGTTGATTTTGGAAACAGAACTTTCTGGTCCAGTCTTTGGACACATTGTTAACTTTCCTAATTCTCAGAATCTTCTAGTTAGATGGCATGTTGCCTGCATTTCTCACAGGAATATTATGAGTCCCATGGGTGATTCTGCCTGTGAAAGCACTTCGTAAATATAAAGCACTGCACATATGTGAGCCTTTGTACTTTACTCATAGAACTTTGGCCTTGTATCCTCGTTCCTAATGATCTCAGAATCTAAAATTACTAGTGTCTACCCAAAAAGGGGATTTTTCTCACCCTCTTATAAAATTACTCTGCTTCTATTTTTTCCCACATGTAAAGCAGGTTCCTATTTACTGTAGGGAGAGTGTCTTGTGACTGCGTCTTAATTTATAAAGGCGACTGATGACAAAACAAAGAACCTAATACCACTGAAAGATAATTTTTATTACTTACATTTGCTGAGAGAAGGGTCACACCAGACCATGTGGGGACACAGGGAAAGTATCATATTTTGGTCAAGAGGCAGAAGCAGGAGAGAGGGGAAAGCCTAGGACAGAGCCTTTATTGGGGTTTGCTGGGGAAACTCAGGACAGGACAAACAGCTTACAATTGACTAGTATGAATAATTCCCATGAGCCTTGGTGCATAGGGGATTTCCCTAATTGTCTGGCACTTGGCCCTTGGTTGATTTAGGGCAGTGGAAATATTGGCTTGTTGTGTGAGATTTGGGAAACAAGATGGGTGGAGGTGTGGGCTATACGTTGTTTAGTTGCATGTGAAAGAGGTATCCTTGTCAAGTCCTTTTCTTTTTCTAAAATTGGCTAGTCATGGGAGAGGCAGTATCTCCCTAATAATCAAGGTCACAAATGTCAGAGCACTGAGAGTACAGAAAATAAGGTAATATAGTAAATATAATTGATCCTGTGATGAATGGATGCCAAATAGAGAAGTGCAGAGTCTAATAAAATACAGAATTAGAACAGAGTTAATTAGGGAAAAAAAAGGTACTGGGGGAGCATCTTTCTTTTTTTCAGATTTACTTTACCTCTTCCTCTCTTTTCTGCACCTCTATTCCTAGGCGGGCCTATGCAATTCCAGATCCCCAGTGAAACCTTGGAGATGACACGAGAAAGAGAGAGAGAGAACTTATAGGGAAGGGAAATCTCTGGCTCTCTGAGGTGGGTTTTTAGATGTTGAATATAGCACTCATCACTGTCCATTGCTCATAGTATGAGAGAGGCTTCCAGTCACTAAGACAACCATTCCCAGCCTCTCTCTGGGCCTGGAGCCCCTCCTTGAACTGATCCTCCTCCTATGTGTGCAGTTTATGCATAAACTCCAGTTTCTTCCCTAGAATTGGGCAATAACTGTCTTGTTCTCCTGAGTTTCAGTGCCTTTATTGTTCATAAAGAAACTTCTGGATTCAGTGGATTTGGACTTTGTCAGAGGCTGACCCTGGCCTTGAATTTTGCAAAGGAATTTCCAATTATTTCTTCTCTGGGGTGAAGTGACTGATACATATGCTTGACACTTTCTTGGAATTTAAATTTTGGAAGAGCTTGCTCTTTCCATGCCAAGGGATTATCTTGCTCACAAAGGTTTCTACTATACATTTGAACGAGGCAGGGGGACTCTTCCCTCTGGAATGGAAGATCCTAGTTCTGCATTCTGTCCTTAATAGTCTCCTGATTTCAATCTTCTAGGATCATCTCTCCCTTTAGTGGGGCTCAATTCTTATCCTGGATCTTTGGAGCCTGCATTTTTGAAGTACGTCATCCAAGAACAGCTGGCTGTTCCCTCTATCCTTCAATAGGCTATATAGCACGTGGTAAGTAGTATATTTCTTCCAAGCGCATCTGTAGATGGGTCAATGAGACATTAAAAGAAAAGGTTTCTGAATCAAGGGCATTATAGTAGAACACCTTTGAAGCTTGCTATGGGGCCATACCTCCAAATTTAGCTTCCACTCACCAGCAAGTAAATTTTTTAAGGAATGACTTCCCTAGCACCTTGGCAGGCAGCCTTTATGATGCAGGAGAGCATGGTCTGGTTATTGGACCCCTGTTGACCCAGATCCCTGTTTAACTTTTGAAGGTTTTCCATATGTCTCAAGAATTCTCTTAATGTTGCTTAAGGACCAGGGGAATACTCAGGCTTAACTTTCTTCTTGAATCTCCAAAATTTGTGTCACCTTGGGCATTGATATTCCTTAGTCGGAGTCTCTCATTTTCCTGCTCAGCAAAAACAAACGTCTGTTCTCTGGCCCAAAAGTGAAACTTCCGTATATTCCAATGATCTCTTTTTAAACACAAACATCTATGAACTCCAATCAGAATGAAAACTGCCCATGCTACTTATCAATAGGCATATTGTACATGCACTTTCATTGGAAACCCATGGACTATTTTCTTCCAACAATATCCAACACTAATTTCCTGACTGTATTCACTCTAATATTCCCATAAGTACACCACTTTGTCAACCATTCTGTTTCATCTCATTCAGAGGCTAGGCCCAAATTCATTCAATTTTCCTCAAGCAGAATTGGATTAAGGCTACTCTTGTCAGGATACTAGTCATCAAAACGATGCAAAGCTGTTTTATTCATCAATACTATGCCCATAAATGTCCCATATTCAACCAGCTGATAAAACACCAATATCCATCAGGGTCTTCCTCAGAAAGGCACGTGGCTTCTCCTTAGACTCTTTAACGACTTTCTGAGCATGAGTGAATAAAGAACTGAAATGTGCAAAAACATACAATTTACATTTTCCTGGTAAGATTGGGATATTTTCTATTCCTTATCCAGGGAAAGTGGAGCCTGGATACAGTGGAGTCACGGCTCACGAGCAGAAAGGGGGTGACAGTTGGAAAACACTCGGAAAGTAGGGAAGCAGTATTCACCAACCACCAACTGGGATAATAAATTACAGCAATACAAATGTGAATGATGGAGGAGAGGGTTTGAAATGATACAAAGGTGCTCACCAGTACGAGGATGCTTTGGGTGGCTCTGGACTCAGGGGAGAATCTGGGGTAAAGATTATTCCTGTGAATGTATTGGACCCACTGCTTGTGACTGTACAGGGTGAAGATCATGGAACCACTGGCCCAGATTATGATCACAGAAAATGAAAACTCAGGGAATACTATTAATGCTACATATGTTGAGCTTGTGATTTTCTCATGATCATTAGCAAAACAGTATCCACCATCCCTTTTCCTCATGATGTTTTTCATGCTCCATTTGCTAGACACATACAACACATACAAAGGAACAATTAAATTCACAAACATGTACAGGATCCAGCAGAGGAAAATGGAAAAGCCAATGTACATTGGGGCTTTGACTTTAAGATCCTTCTAACAGGAATTCATGGGACTGATCTTGATGGTCTGGAACACACTCAAGAGGCAAGTGGTGCTAATTGATACACCCCTGCCCACTCTGTGAACATATGAAAGAACTCTTCACCCAAAATCATTGAAAAAACGTTTCAGCCCAAAAGCTGCCATTGTTTGGGAGATTGCTCTAGAGAGAATGATCAAGGAGTTGGATATAGTCAGGTGCTTGAGGATCAAATCTGTGGCCTTCAACCTGCATTCTGTGTGGTAAAGGAACAGGTAATGGTAAAGAAGAGAGAAATTGCCCAGAATTCCAATTATAGTCTGTGACAAAAGATAATTGCTATTATCAAGTTCCTGGAGGCTATTCTGTCATTCAACATGTTTTCCTCTAAATTATGGCAACAGTCATTCCTCTGAGACAAAAGGCTCATTGAAGATTTTTGACACCAAGAGTAACTTGCATTGTGTGCTTCTGTTTGATGCCAAGACTTCACAAGACAGGAAGAGCTGGAGAGATAACCAGTATATTTCATGCAAAAGCCAACACTAAGGGTGAAGTGGTATTAAGTTGGTGGAAATAATGACAAGTAAGAGTAAATGTAAAACAACCGTAATACAGTATTTTCAGAATAAGCTGAAATTTGCTAGCCATATTGGAAAAAAGAAAAACCTTAATAATTACCCATTTTATAAATAAATTAACTCTGAATGGTAGGATGATGTAAATTTTAAAGTTATAATGTAATTTTTTAGCAAAACAAAAACAATTTCTATGGTCTTAGAATAAGAAAATATTCTTATATCCTAAACAGCATAGAACATATCCATATGGATGAAATGACTTTGGATTATATTAAAATTAAGAGCTGGTTCTCATCAAAACACACACACACACACGCACACACACACACATATACACACACACTAGAAATACTTAGAAAGAGCATGAAGAGCTACTAAAGACCTATAATAGAATAAACAATGGGCAAATTGTTCCAACAGAAACTTCAATGAGAGGTATACAATGGATAATGCATGTGTAAAAAATATTCAATGTCTTTAGTAAACACAAAAGTTCAAATATAACTGTACCTGGTACCATCAAACATCACCTAGAAATGTAAAATGAAATGAAAGAAATACTAAGTTTTGTGAAGGAAGTAAATAAAACAAGAATGTGATACATTGCTGGTGGGTGTTAATTGGTACAAACACTTTGGTAAACTGTGTGGTACCTACTTTAGCTGACCAAATGTAACTCTGTGTCCCAACAATTCCACTCCTATGAATATAATCAACAGAAATTTGTATTGGTATCACCAAAGACTACTTACAGAATTTATATACCAGCACTACTTACTACTCAAAATAGCCCCAAATGCAAGCCTACCTGCTTGCCTGTTACCAGTAGAGTGAACCAATTAATGATTTGATATTCAAACAATGGAGTCCCACATAGAAATGCTAATGAATGCCAAAAATAGTATACAACAATACAGATAAATTCACAAAAATCATATGGAATGGAAAAAGGGCCATTATTAAACACTGCATGCTGTATGATTCCATTTATATAAAGTACAAAACAGGCAAAGGTAATCTAATCTTTCAGATGTTAAGATAGTGGTAAACCTATTCCCAACAATTCCAGTCCTACAAATATGCCCACCAGAACTACACTCTTGGGAATAGTGACTTATAGGGGGCACAAGAGGGTTTTAGGGGAGTGACAACATTCTGTTTCCTGATCTATGTATTGTGTAGAGAGGTGTGGTCATTTGTGAAATTCCACTGAGCTGTGCACTAATAACCTGTGTATGTGTCTTTAATAAAAAATACATATCCCCCTGAAAAATTGGAAGTTGCTGTGGTAAGATAGTTCCTGTGAGTGTGTGTGACCTACTGATTGTGTCTGAACAGGGTGAAACTTATGCATCTATGGGCCCAGATTATAAGCCCAATAATGAAAAATCAAGGAACAATAACAATGCTGCTTAGAGTGAGACTGTGCTATTGTCACGAAATTCAACAGAGCTTATCCTAAATCTTTGTCCTTTGTGATGACTTGTTGCTCAATTTGGCAATCATATACATAGGAAAAATGATATTTACCAGTATATACAGGATCCAGTATAAGAAAATAGAACCTCGGGCCGGCCCCATGGCTTAGCAGTTAAGTGCGTGCGCTCCACTGCTGGCGGCCCGGGTTCGGGTCCCGGGCGCGCACTGACGCACCACTTCTCCGGCCATGCTGAGGCCGCATCCCACATACAGCAACTAGAAGGATGTGCAGCTATGACATACAACTATCTACTGGGGCTTTGGGGAGAAAAATAAATAAATATATAAAATTATTAAAAAAAAAAAAAGAAAAGAAAAGGAAATAGAACCTCAATATCCTTGGCAGCTTTATGTCCCACCCACCTGGAGTTCATGGAGTTGATCTCAATGGCAGGGGACACGTAAGATGCTGATGGTGCCAATGGACACACCCTGCCAGCTCTGTGAGGATAGAAATCAATTTGCATTCAAAAATCACTGAAGAAATGCTTCAACTAAAGGCTGCCATTGTCTTAGGGACACCTTTAAAGGAAATGACCAAGAAGTGAGCTATAAACAGGTGCTTTAGGGTCAAATCTGTGGACCTCCTGTATTCATTGTAGTAAAGGAAGAGATAATGGAAAAGAAAGGAGAAAATGCCCAGGATTCCAACTATAGTCTGAGATAAGTAGATCATGCTTATTGTCAAATCCCTGGAGGCCATTCTGCCAGCTCCCAATGACTGATGTTTGTATTCAGAGCCTGAGGATCCTGAATTTGAACATGTGGTGGGGACTACATGTATCATATCAACTGAAATCCAGTATACTCGCTCACAAATATTTACTTAAATTTTGTTTTGGTAAGAAGCTTCCCAGAGTAGGGTGTGTAATCTTTCAGTAGCACTTACAATGTATGATTCACCACTATACTGCAATATGTATAGTATCTTCCTTGATTTTCCTTACTGCATGATGTAGGCACTGGCATTGTAAAGATAAGGAGTCTTAGGTACAGAAAGGTTAAATAATATGTCTAAATTCATATGCTGGTGTAGGGCCGAATGGAGACATGAACTTGGCTACGCTTGTTGTCAAGACAGTACCCTAACTCCTGTGTTACACTAACAAACCATGTCAGCTGTGTCTTTAACTAACCCAGACCTATATTTAGTATTTCATTTTATACCTTTCCATTTTATTTAATATTATTTTTATTTTGTTTTTTTAATTTTGGTTGCAAAAAGTTCCCATTTTTGTTTAAGAATTTATTCTCTCTAGGTCAAAATCAAATATGAATGACATGTTAGAGCTCATAGTAAAGTGGAGATGCAGTAATTACAGGCTAATCCTGAAGGATAATTCCCCTTGTCCATGTTAGATTTAACAAATGCAAGATCTGCTCAATATTAGTTTGGCAGTGGAAAGACTAATTTGCTATCACGCCAGAAACAAAAACAAAATGGCATGTACCAAGTGAATTATTGGACAACATTACCTTGTTCCCTAAACTGTGATGCATGAAATACTGATACGTGATAAGACAGTGTAGGATAGACACAAAGTTATTAAGAATTTTGGTTCAAATGCTTAGATATTTATTAATACCTACATTAAGCAAAACTATTAGCAATAAGGCAAGATTTTTGAAACAAGAAAATACGAGAGATGTAATATGGAATCTGAAGAATATGGAATTTTGTGAATTGTATAAACTGAAATCACAAGGAAATGAATTATGAGCTTGGGATTGAGGTTGGAATATTATTAAACCAGATAAAATGAGAGAAGATATATTTGGTCCTGACAACTGTTGTCTGAAATCCATAATTATGAAGTTATCTCTCCTTAAACGTTGCTTCTCTGACTTCAAGAGGGAAAGCAATTCTGCCAGTCATCAGACACCAGACGTTTTCAGTAGAGACACAATGATTGTCTCCAGTAAGTTATATACTCATATACTCACTGTTAGATAAAAGATATTTTTTTTAATTCCAGAAAGATTCATATAAGTGGTTTCCGCAGAGAATTAGAAAAATTGTAACAGTTCTACACTACTCTGTATTATAAGCATGAAGGCATTATAAGCACACCTCTAATAAAACTGAAAATTTAATCTATGATTCCTCTAATGTAATGTGAACAGAAGAATGATTTCATAACTACAATCCTTAAGTACCTTCAAAATGATTCTTCGTAATCACTGGGATAATAATCCCATCAGTAATCACCCTCAGTGAGGATTTCATTAAATTCTATTAGAGGACATCAAGGAATGGTGTAAGGTTCTAGGACCCTCACCTGTCTTTACAAGCTCAGCTCATACCTGAGGAATTATTCTGCTTCCCTGTCTAGCTTTGCCACTGGAAATCTTTCTACCTCCAGAAGCCCTTTTTCAGACATGAACACTTAACTTAGACTTCCTTCTTTACAGACTGCTCTCTTAGGCTGATATAGAAAATACTCACCTGACTCTTTCCATTGCCAGGATGGTTGGCTTAGTGTGATGGCCATGATGGGCAGTATGTGTGTGGGAGGGAGGCAAGCAGACCCTGAGATATGGGTTTGTGACTCTGTGACCTCACCTCCTCTGAGAACTGCAATTATCATTTCACTTGTGCTGGCAGTGGCAGTGCTGTCTTGAGGAGCACATGATACTTCTGAAAAACTTTTTCCCAATTGCTGATTACCAAAAACCAATTACAAGTTTTTGTATCTCCAAAAAGACTATTGATGCATTTGGAGAGACTCTTACTCTTTTGTGATCCATGATGGAGACAAGGTCTCTTATGGAAGGAGTAGTTAATACTGATGACTGCCTCATGAGGACTGGTAGGGATGTATGCGTAACTCACAGGATTCCCTGAGAGGTTCTTCCATTAAAAATCAAGTTACTCCTTAGACTCTTAAGCTGCATCACTATTTAAGTTTCGAGCGGATATCTGGAATCAGAGAAAGTTCAGGAAGAATTTCTAATGAGATAAGTGTAAAGGAAGAACTTGTCAATAGTTGACATTGGAAACCATTGGGCTC